>NC_080833.1:165475496-165775496 GCF_030435755.1 Ochotona princeps | reverse complement strand
CTCTGTGTTAACTATACAAGTGTGCCAGCACAGACCCCTATTCTAGTTTTTTCTTTTTTTAATTAAGAAACAGAGGGAGCTCCGCATTCTGCCAAGCATCACAGTGTGACACCAGATCAGGCCCCCAGCATGCAGCATGCCACTTCTGGGCAGGAGGCAGCAGACTGCCCTGGGAAGGAGGGGCCTGGGGTTATGCTGGAGTGGGGCCGGATGAGGCCACGTTTGACAAGTAGGGAGCGACTTTTGGGAGCTTCCATGGACCAGGCAACTGCATTTGCAGATCGGGGATGGAGCTGAGACGAGATGGCTCAGAGGGAGGGGATCTGTAGGGCATGTCTGGGTCGAGCTAGGCACCAACCTACCTGAGCTAGGCTAAGTAACATCACCTGCCATCTGCCAGAACACACAATGGCATGCTTGGCTCGGCTAGGCTGCAGTATTTGCTTGCAAGTATTGGGGCCAGGGGTGGCTACAGCACCCACAATCATGCAAGGGAACTGGATCTGAGGGCAGATGGTGTAGAGGACTTGTGGGCTCGCTTCTGTGGACTGCTGTGGACTGTGTAACTCCCCAGTTTGCACAAGAGCTGGGGTGATGACAGGCCAAGTCAGCTAGACCATGGAGCTCTTGACACTCACGGAAGCTAGGGCTAGGAGAAGGCTGGACTGGGCCGGGCTGCAGCAACTGCTGGCGTAATGGAAAGGCAGGGATTGAAGGCAGGCTATACCGGAAAGGGCTGTGGCATGTGCCAACACGTGTGAGATCTGAAGCTGGGAGCATGACTGGGCCTGTTGGGGGAACTTGGGGAACTCCCCTGCTAGGCCACAGCTCAGCTGGTGAATGTGAGAACTGGGTTTGGGGGTAGGCTAGGCTAAGTTGCGCCACCAGTCAGCATATGTGTGGGCTGGGTCTTAGGGAGGGCCAGGCTGAGCCAGTTCACAGCACATGCTGGCATATGTGTGAGCAAGGACAGGGACAGGCCAGGCTGGTTTGGGCCACAACACCTGTCATTTCACATGAGGGCTGAGGCTAGGGGCAGACCAGGCTGGGCTAGAATGGAGCACCCACAAGCATGAGCTGGAGTAGAGTCAGGCAGGGCTAAACCAGGCACCTGCTGGTGAATGCCAAGACTGGGGGTAGGTCATGTCAGACTGGGCTTTCGTATCTGTCAGTAGGCACAAGACCCAGGTATGGGCCTGGTAGGGGAACTCTAGGGACTTTCCTTCTAGGCAGCTACTTCCACTAGTGAATGTGAGAGCTGGGACTGAGGGTGGATCCATCCAGGCGTGGCTATGTAGCACTCATGGACCAGCTTGTGGGCTAGATCTGGGGGCGAGATAGACTACACAACAGCCAGAATGTGTGTGGGGCCAGCCAAGCTAGGCCGCAGCAGCCTCTGGCTTGTGCTGGGACTGGGTACGGGTCTGTGTGTGGGCCAGCCAAGCTAGGCCGCAGCAACCTCTGTCATGTGCTGGGACTGGGTACGGGTCTGGTTGTGGGCCAGCCAAGCTAGGCCGCAGCAACCTCTGGCATGTGCTGGGACTGGGTACAGGTCATGTCAAGCTCGACTGTACTACCTTCTGGTAAGTGCAAGATCCAAGGTTTGGAGCGGGCTTGGTAGGGCAATTGGGGGCACTCCCTTCCTAGGCTGCAGCTCCCACTGCGGAGCATGAGAGCCAGGGATGGGGGTGAGCTGGGCTGGACAAGGTGGCAGCACTCATCAGCATACATGTGGGCCGGGTCTGGGGACAGACTGAGCTAAGCTGCAGCAGATGCTGGCAAGCACAAAATCCAGGGTTGGAGTGGGCCTGGTGGAAGTTACTGGGGGTCACCCCAGCTAGGCCGCACCACCCACTGCTGCATGTGAGATCTGAGTCTGTTGCAGGATGGCCTGGGCTAGGACACAGCCCCTGTAGGTTTATGTGAGAGATGGGGCTCGGAATGGAACTGACCAGGCAGCTGATGGACTGAACCTGACCCTGCACTAGCTAGTGTACACAAGAGTCAAGCATGAGGTCAAGCCAGATGAGGTTACTTGGGAGGACTAATCAACTAGATCATTGGACTCAAACCCCAGCCACAGGGAATATCACAGGATATGTGGTCTGACCTTGAACTGCATGGATTGGTGCTGGCCTCCTCAGGTGCTGGCCTCCTCAGGAGCTGATGCCTGTGCAGTGGACAGCATACCCAGATGCATACAGATGACATGACAGCCAGTTCATTAGGCCAGCAGGGGATGTCAACTGCCTTGTCAGAGGATGGAAAGCAGAGCAGGTTGGACAACTCCCCAAGCTTTGCCTCTTCGGGCCTGTGAATGCATTAAACTGGACTTGGTCAGCCAACAGACCTTGGAAAGATTCTCTCAACCCTGGTGCAATGAAGCTGGTATTGTCTCAGAGCTATCAAAACCACTCAAGTCGCATCCCTGGAACATTCTTCCCCACATCGGGGTCTCTCTCTAAGGCAACATCAAATGACTGTCTCTGTCCCCAGAGCTGATGCAGTTTGGCAACAAGGAGCAGTGCCCCTAAGTCTTCCCCACAGAGGATACAGGAGAAAAAAAAAGAACTGAAACATTCGTCCTGGCCACCGTCTTCTGTGCCTTGAGCCTCCACACCTTAATCGGATGCCCACATAACTGTACATCCTTCTCAGATATATAAACAATATTAAACATAAAAATTTTAAATCTAAAATTAAAAAGAAGTATACTAGGCTTTCATGATTTGTTCTTACATTTGTATTCATGTAAAGTAACACTACCCAAAATTCTACAGTGAAGTAAGCGTCGGTACCCAAAAAGGCATCCGCTAGAAGGCTGTCCTATTTGTGTTGGATTAGGTTGTCCATTAATGTCAAGCAATTTCCGCCATTGTGGCCCCAGAACTGACTTCTTTCTCCTTATTTTTCAATAGGAGGTGTCTAAGTATTCCTGACAACTCATGGATGTGGTTTCCACCCTCCCTCCCCCACACGAAGTTTTATTTCCTTATGCAAACTTTATAGACTCCAAAGTAAGGGCCTGAGTTTTTCTAGGTGATTCCTTTTAATTTTGTTGGCATGTAATACGATTCTGCTACTTTATTTGGAGGTGATCAGATGAGCTTCAGAATTATGCCAATTAGATAACAGCATCTGATATCTCTTCCTACTTATCTGTCTATATGTTAGAGTCCTGCTAATGTGCGTAAAGGGTTGGATTAGAGGCCATGGATTCCCTAGAAGATTATGTCCCAAGTAAATATTGCCAATTTGGTTGAACCATGCAAAAAATCAGCCACTGATCTAAAATAACTCTAATCTTTTAAATATTTGCAAAGTAGTGCAGACTTTGTCACCAGGCTTTTCCTGTTAGGAGGAGGTTAACATATGTTCCAATTCTTTGATTATGCTGGGTGAGACAGGAAGGCCAAGTTAACTCACCACATTTCTGCTGTTTGTTTACTCGGTCTTCATTCAATGAAAACAAGCAACACTGCTTGCTGTTCTTGCTCTTTCTGTCTGATGCATCCTTCTTGGCGTCATTTCCTGTCTGGCATGTCTTTAAGAACAGTGACTATGTCTTTTCTTCATTCACTTGCTGACTTACTCAGTACCGACTGAGCTCCGTGGCAACTCCAGAAAGTACAGTCATAAAAAAAGGGACACAAATGTCTCCCCTCGTGGAACTCTCATCTGGTTAGGTATGAATAAGCTATATTGAATGGGAAATGACTATTCATGCTAAAGACGTGGAATAATAAATGTGGGGAGGTAGGGTTGTAATTTGTAGTGAAGGTGGTCAAAGGAGTTTGGACTTCTGTGATATTTAAGAAAAATCTGTACAAGATGAAGACAAAACATGGAGGTTTCTGCTCAGACCTTTCTAGAAAGAGGGAGTAGCAAGAGCACATCACTGCAATGAGATTATGTTTTATGCTCAGTTTGCAGAAGAGATGGATGAAGGCCTGCATAACAGAACTAGAGCAAGACGAGAAACTTCTGTCTTCTCTTGCTCTCCTTACAAGCTGCCACTGTGCCTGCCATTTACTGTGGCATTACTGATGCATCAGTTAATGGTTTGGGTGGTAATGTATAACATGTTGTCAATATTAAACAAGAAGAAGAAAACCTGAATTGCCCTAAATCCAGCCTAATCATTTTAGTGATAATGAAGATATTTTGTCTGGTAGCTCTGATTTTCATGTGCCATTGAACCAGAAATGACTTTTGCTCATTTAGATTTTTAGATGAGTTTGGGATGTCAGGTTGGAAGCATATCACAACACTCACATTTTTCTCTTTTCTTTTTTTATTTTCATGTTAAAGCACGTAGGAAGAATTGGTGCTTTTATAAATGCTGGAAAATGCCAGCAAACGTCATGGGGCAGAACTCACTTCTCTCAGCAAGCTAACTGCCCTACTCAGACTCAGAGAAATTGCCATTTCAGAACTTCTGTTTTGCTTCCCAACTTGTTTCTAAAAATGCCATTTGTAGAATTATACTTAGAGTGCACTGCTTGGCCCATCATCTTATCAAAACTTAGTGCACCTGTAAGAACAGCTCTCAGATGGCAGGTGATGGGGCTATAAACACAGGTGGCTATGCTCACAAGCCAAACTGATCAAATTTGAGCCATGGTCGCACCCGCTCCTGCGTCTGACCCACTTTAGACCCTGTGTTAGCATTTCCTGCAGTTGCTTTTTAAGTTGTCATTGGACTCATTGGACTCATTTGAATCTGTAGCCTTTCCACATTAAGTTTTAATTCTAGCAGGAGATTTCTATGTATTTCTGGCTTCTTGATTTCTTGGCTGATTTTTCTTGAAATTCAGGAAAACATGTATGTTTCCCCCAACATGTCTAAATGGAAACACTAATTGTAAAAGATCTAACCCCCCACCCCCACCCCATGACACCACATCCTGAAAGCTTCTGGGTTTTATTTGGATCTTCAAGAAATAAGATGTTTTCATGTATTAGTGTCTCTAGGCTACAGACCTCTGCAAACACACATATAACTTACCAGGTTGGAATGATTATTTGTTGCAGTGAGCAGGAATACACACCATGGGAAACAATGGACCGTCTTGGCAAAAAGGTATTAAGAGGGCTGGAGTAGTGGCATAAAGATAAAGCTATCACCTGGGACACAAGCATCCCACATGGGTGATGGTTCGTGTCCCAGCTGCTCTATTTCCTATCCAGCAACCTGTTAAGTGGCCTGGGGAAAGCAACAGAAAATGGCTGACGTGTTTGGACCCCTGCCACTCACGTGGGAGATGCAGGTGAAGATGTTGGCTCCGGGCTTTGGCCCAGTTCAGGGCTGCCTATTGTGGCCATCTGCGGAATGAGCCAACAGAGGGAAGATTTTTTTTTAAAAAAAGATTTATTTATTTTATTACGAAGTCAGATATACAGAGAGGAGGAGAGACAGAGAGGAAGATCTTCCATCTGATGATTCACTCCTCAACTGAGCCGCAACAACCAGTGCGCGGCGATCCAATGCCAGGAGCCAGGAACCTCTTCTGGGTCTCCCACGCGGGTGCAGGGTTCCAAAGCTTTGGGCCGTCCTCGACCGCTTTCCCAGGCCACAAGCAGGGAGCTTTTTTGCCAAAATGGCAAGTGGTTTACTTCCTGCTAAGTCAGAGAACCAACTATGAATTGCACTCTGGGACCGAGGAGTAACCAGCCAATAGTTATCTTTAGCATTAACTTGTGGTTTCTTCTTTCCAGTGTCTTGGAAAGTGTTAAGCTTTAGTTTCTCAGCTAATACTGAGAAACTAAATACGCTCCAATCTTTGACGGGTTAATTACAATATTCCTGGCTGAGCCATGTTCATCTCCAGTGAAGATCCTGGACAACCTATTGGCTCAACTGGTTGATCTTCTCTCTGAAACTACCAGCATCCGATTTGAGTGCCAGTTCGTGTCCCAGCTGTTCCACAACCAGCCAGCTCCCTGCCTGTTGCCCAGGAAAGCAGTCGAGGACGGCCCAAAGCCTTGGGACCCTGCACCTGTGTGGGAGATCCAGAAGCTGCTCCTCACTCCTGGCTTTGGCGCAGCTGAGCTCTGGCTGTGGCTGCCATTTGGGGAATGAATAAGTGAATGGAATATCTTTCTGTGTCTCTTTCACCATAAATCTGCAGTTCCAATTAAAACGAAAGAAAAAGAAAGAAAGAAAGAAAGAAAGAAAGAAAGAAAGAAAGAAAGAAAGAAAGAAAGAAAGAAAGGCAGGCCAGACTGTTAAATGACAGGGCTCTGGTTGGTTATGGTATATGTAACAGTTTGACAGTCCCCCCAAAAGCCCATGTGGGGGTGGGGAGGCTTTGCCCTATTGTCTTGTTCACGGATAATGGATTAAGGGCAGAAACTTGATCTGATTATACCCCTAGGAAGTGGGCCAGTGAAACATCATGAGATCAATTCTTAGGAAAGGGCTGATCACGCAGGTGGACTGCGCTTCTACCATTCTAGGCCTAACTCAGTGAGGCTCCCTGCTCATGGACAGGATTTTAATTAAAGTAACAAAACTCTAACTTTTCTCTCTCTTTTAAAAGATTTACTTTTCAGAGTTACAGAAAGAATCTTCTGTCTGCCAGTTCACTCCCCGATTGGCCACAGTAGCCAGGGCTGGGCCTGGCAGAAGCCAGGAGCCTGGAGCTTCTTGCAGGCAGCCAAGCAGTTGGGCCATCTTCCGCTGCTTTCATGGCACATTATCAGGGAGCTGGATCTGAAGTGGAGCAGCTGAAACACAAAACAGTGCTCCCATGGGATGCCAGAGCTGCAAGGAGAGGCCTATTCTGCTATATCATAACACTAGGCAAACTAATTTCATTGGTATTTGAGGACGGGTCTAAAGGACAGGGTATTTGATCCTGTTTGGGTGTTAGGAAGTGGAGTCAATTCTGTGATGGGGCATCTTAGTTCATCTCAGTGAACAAGAAGAGAGGAGCCTGAGAAAAAAGCTGTAATTTGAAAGGATTAGTGGCTATTCGTTTTAAAAAATGTTTTGGTACTCTTACGTTTATTATTTTCTTTTTTTACTTCTATTATTATTATTATTATCATTTTATGATACAGTTCCATAGGCCCTGGGATTTCCCTTACCCCCTTCTCAAGTCCCCTCCCCCCACTGAGTTCCCCTATATTATTACTATAGTATAGTTCTTCATAAACTGTCACATGTCCATCATTGTGGGCATGGACTGTGGCAGAGTCCAGCATCCTATTGGCAAGATACAGTAAATGGTTTCATTGGGAGTCCATCTTTGTCTGGAAGTAGAGATGCATACTGCATTGTATCCTCACATCTGGATATGACAGTCTCCATTACATAGTTACTATACATCCCCTCAAATGAAGAGCCACACTACAAAGTCAACAACAGGAAGAAAAATAGAAATTTACAATGCCATGAAGTTAAATAACATACTACTGGATATGACAGGTCTCCATTACACCGTTACTATACATTTCCTTAGATGAAAAGCCACAAAACAAAATGAACAAGAAGAAAAAATAAATAAAAAACACCATGAAGCTAAATAATATGCTTCTGAATGACTAACGTGTAGCTGAAAAAATGAAAAAGAAAATCAAGAATCTTCTTGGAGAAAATGAGGCTACTGTATAATCTATGAGTCACTGAAGAATTTAATGAGAAAGAGTTTTGAAGAGATAAAACTAAAAAGAAATCAAAATCCATGAGCTATACTTTCTGTTGATCTTTGTTGGCGAGATATGTCTCCTGTAGGCAACAAATAGATGAGTTTTGTTTTTTAATCCAGACTACTAATCTATGACATTTGATTGATGAGTTTAATTCATTTACATTCAGGATTAATATGAGTGGGTGGTAATTTGGTACTGTCATTTTAACACTGGATTATTCACTGATTTAGTCTTCTGTTGTTATTTTATTGGGGTGTTCTTCACATTTGCCTTTGGTTTTGGTGGATGGTATTCTTCTCTGTCAAGAGATCATCTTTAAGTATCATTTGTAGGGCAGGTTTGAAAGAGGCATATTCTTTTAACTTTAGTGTGTAAGAGTTTTATTTCATTTTCAAAGACAAAGGAAAGCTTTGCTGGATATGTTATTCTATGGCAGCAATTTTTTTGCTTTTAGAATCTGTACTATATCGTTCCATTCTCTCTGGCCTGTAGAGTTTCCTGTGAGAGGTCTCCTGTGAACTTAACTGGCATTCTTTTATAGGTCAATTGATTTTTTCATGTGCACATTTAAGGATCTTTTCCTTATGTTCAATTCAGGAGAACTTGATTATCATGTATCGCTTTTGATCAAGCCTGTTGGGAGTTTTTTGCCTCCCCTGGATGTTGTTTCCCAATTCTTTCGATTAGGGAAATTTTCCCTTATTATTTCATTAACTACAATTGTAAACCCAGCTTCTCTTTCTGCACTTTCTGGGACTCCCATAACTCTTATATTTGGCCTTTTAATAGTGTCTTTCAGTTCTTGAAGACTTTTTTAGCTTGACCCAGCTCTGCCTTCCAGCTTTTTGTTTGTTCCCCCCTGGTGACAGGAAATATCTTCTAATTCTGAGATTATGTCTTCTGCTTGCTTCATTCTATTTTGGAGATTCTCCACTATACTTCTACTTTGCTCCACTGTATTCTTGATTTGTAATAGACAAGCTTTTATTTGACTCATTTCCAGTGTGACATATTCCTTGAATTCCTTGGATGCCTGTTTTACATGCTTCTCATTGTTGATAAGAAGTTTTATAATAAGTATTTTGAATTCTGTTTTCCCCATTTTCTTGATGCCTTCCTCAGTTAACTCTGAAGCTGGCAAAGTTTTTGCTCCTTTGCAGGGGAGTCTTCAGTAACATTCATTGTGCCGTTGTCTCTTTTGCTCTTGGTCATTGTACTTCTAATTATCAGATTCTTCTCCTTGGGGCAGGTTTCTAAGCTGTGTCTACAGTTCGATTTTGTTTATTTTGGTGGGTACACAATTATTTGTTTGCAATCATTTGTGCCACTTATTGCAGTTGGTACACAACTCTTTGCTTGCAGCCAATTGTGCCACTCCCTCCAGAGAGTTTCAGGTCTGGGTTCTTATGTTAGATCTCCACCACGAACTCTGTAATGCCAGCTCCAGGCACACCATTCTCTACCTCCTGTGATACTGTGCTGAGGCTGTACCATTGTCTGTACAACCTTTCTCCCACTTCCGGTTGCAGCAGTTCCCAGAATTGGGGAGACACCACAAGTCCTACACAGCTAGATTGTTGGTGGTGCTGATCTTGATGGAACTTGTTGGCCATTAATTCTGAGGGTCACACAGACCTATTTTGATCTGTACAATGCTGAAGTCAGTATTATTTTCCTGTGGGACTAGTGCAATGCGCTGAGCTGGAAGTGAGTTTGCTCCCAGCTCAGCGCATTCACAGCTCACTGTTGTCCCTCCAGTCTTAAAGCTTTTTTGCTTCCACACCATACAAAATGGTGTCTGATATGCCACTACTAGAGTTTTTGATCTGCTGGCCGTCAGGCTGAGGGCTACCTGCACTTATCTTGGGTAGAATCTGTAGGATGCCACATTGTTACAGTTCACTGACCCAGATATGAATTCACTCCCAGCTCAATGCATGTGTAGTACTGTGCATAGCCCTTGACTCCTTAAGCAAAATGGCACCCAATACAGCTCTAGGGGGCCACCTGGGCTGTGAAATCCACCCTGTTCTCGTACTGCCCATCTGGGGTCTGCTGCTCTGTCTCTGCTCCTGGTCAAATCAAATGGACCAGCAGGATGGACAGGTCTTTGGGTTCACCTCCCAAGCTCCCAGTGAAAGTCCCTTCCCATCTTGTTGTTGGTGGAGTTCTGGCTGTGGGTGCAGCTGAGATCACCACTCACTAAATGCCACTGGGGTTTGGTCACTGCAACACCACAGCATTGTTTTTGTTGCTTTCCTGTGTCTGTCAGTCTCCAGGTGTCTCTCTGCTGTCATTCTGCTCTCTCCTATTTTCTGGAATGTGACGTCTCTGCTTCTCACTACCTAATGTTTCTCCATCTGTTTAAACATGTCCTTATCTTATTCTGCCATCTTGATTCTCCGTGGCTATTCATTTTGATGAGAGAAAGGGTTTTGGTATTTTGTAGCTGACAGAGAGACCTTGCTTTTATATAGCCTAAACTTAATGGGTGCTTTGCTTTCTCATGTCTTCAGAGCGATCTGCTCTTTAGTGAGACTGTTCCTAGCTAGACCAGGTAATCTAGCTGAAAGTTCCAGCTCAGTTTGTGACAAAGTTTCTTCTACTGTTTCTCTGATGTTGGTTTAATTTTTTTCACTCGTAAATAATGTATATTTGGGAAAGCATGTACATTTTAAGTGAATTTTCACCAAGTGTGTGTGTTCATTGGCCCCTCTCTGTCTGCTTCAGCTTCCAAGCCTCAGGGCTGTCAACCACTCTCTGATTATAAATATCAGATTAGTTTTGCCTTAGTTAGATCTTTATATAAATAGAATTATGTACAAGATGTGCTTTTGGGGGGGGTGAGACTTTTTGGGCTCCAAATGATTTTTATGAATTACTTGTGCTGTTTTAGTTAGTTTCTTCTTGTTATTGAATAGTATTTCGTATGTAAATATCTGCTTATCCATCCTACTGCAGAGGGCCACTTAAGAATAACAGTGCTTTCATGAATCAGACCTGTCACACCATACAAAAGACCTGTCTCCTGGCTCACACACAGATGCATTCTTGCTGAGTAGGAACATCACTACTTTATATTTATTTTTAACTTCATAGATAGTAACAATCTCCCAAGGTACCAATTTACACCCCCCACCAGAAGCATGGGAATCTGCTTATACTACTTCTCATGTTATTTAAACTTTTCCCAAAGACAGAGATTCAAAATTCTTAATGCATTCTGTATGATTGCTATCACACTGACTGACACAAAATTGAAAGAGGTTGAGGCCAGTGTGGTGGCCTAGCATGCTAAACCTCCACAGTGCTGACATCCCATTTGGGTGTGGTTCGTTTTCTGACTGCTCCACTTCCAAATAAGTTCCATGAATATGACTTGGAAAGGCAGTGAAGGATGGCCCAAGGCTTTGTGCCTCTATACACATGTGGGAGACCCAGAGAAGGCTCCTGGCTCTTGGTTTTGGATCAGCTCAGCTCTGGCCATTGTGGCCATTTGGGGAGTAAACCAATGGGTAGAAACAGTTTATCTCCCCTTCTTTCTGGAGAGATGCTTCTAAATAAAAATAAACTAACCTTTAACAAACAAACAAAAAACCTGAGATAGTATCGGACAAGAGAAAACTACATATCAATGTTATCTTTAACTAGATATCAAAATACCGAATAGAAGACAGTAAACTAAGCCTACAAATATTAAAAAGAAAAAACAAACAAGCAAAACCCAAGGCAGGACCAAAACGGCTTAATCCAGGAACATAAGAACTTGAGCATAGGAAGTTTTTAATATATTAAGCCTCATTTATGTATAAATGTTCATAATTAAATTCCTATGAATTTATTAAACTATCAATTTGCTGATATTCATATAATTCATTAAAAGAGAAACATTACTAGTCTAATTCCTTTCCAAGATTAAAGGAGAAAACCCACAGGTTCGCATGTGCCAAAAAGCAGTTGATGATGTCCAATTTCCAACATTTAAGAATTCTAGAACAGAGGGATCTGACAGCCAGCACCTCTCCTGCCACCTGCTGTTCTGATTCATCTCCAGTGAGCAGCACACGTGCTGGGTTAACCTCTGACCTATCCATGTTTGTCCCTTGCCCCTCCACTTAACTAACGCCCCCATCCATTCTTGAGCTGAGTTTCCTCTGTGTACAACGGCAGTGACAGGATCAGCCCTATGCAGGAAAAGATGAAATCCCTGACACAGTAAGGGATGTGTTGGCTGCTACTCTCAGCACGTTCCAAGAACTGACTTACTCCTTGGCAGGGCTGAAGCACACTGCGGAGGGACTAGGAGGGGACCCACGCTGGCCACTCAGCAGTGCTGAAGAACCCAGCTGGTTCTTCTGGTCCTCCACAAGCCTACCCCTGGAGGACCAAGAACCTCTCTTCAGAACGCATCTAACATTCTGAGGATGCTTTTTTTTTTAAACTTTTTCCATTTTTTTATTATATTTTTGACAATGTTTACATAGTTAATTAGGGTAAAAAGGTTCAAGTGGGTAAGACTATTATTTTCCTATTGTTTCCTTCGTGTATCTGAGGTAAAGGGGGATATTAAGGGAGAAACCCCACCCAGTCTCTCACCTACCCCAGGTCTCTAATGTTGGCCATGCTCCAAGGGTCTTGCTCAAGTGGTTTTGGTAGTTCAACAGTTATGAATTGCTGCCAATCTTGCCACTCCAAGCACAATGAGGTCGTTGAAGAATCCACTGATTGACATAGTCCAATTAGAGTCTCCATTTGCCCAGTTTTTCACTGTCAACATGTGGCTGAGGTAGTTGACTGACTTGTTCTGTCCTCTGTCTTTTCATGGTTAGGGTTCTGAGTCCAGCAGTTCGATTGGGGAGATCCCCAAAGAGACTTTGTCTGAGGTGTTCCCAGACCAGATTCTTGTGTGTACTAGCAAGTACAGGGCCCGGTACAGTCCATCACCCCAATCAGCTGGTGGTTGCAATTGCTGGGTCAGTTCTGTTTCCAGCGCTGTCTTTCCCTGGAACCAATGGGTGTTGCAGTCCAGCCTGGTTCTGCCCAGCACATACTCGGCCCTCACATAACCAACGGGAGCTGCAGCCTAGTTGGAGCGACCCACAATAACCCCCACCAGGACCGTCCCCTACCCTGGTTTGCCAGTATGTGTCGCTGACTAGCCCAGTCTGTCCCACATGCCATTCAGCTCTCATACAATGTCAATGGGTATTAAAGCCTAGTTCAATCTAACCAGCTCAACTTTCCAGCCCTCACGGATGTTGTTGGGTGCCTCTCTGTCTAGCCACCCCAGCCCCTGTCCTAGTTTTCATGCCCTCCCGTGGTAGTGGTAACCCAAGAGGGAGGAGCCCACTATTTCCTTCCCAGGCCTCTCCCACTCCCGGATCATGCACCCTCCAGGTGGTTCTGAGGTTTAACTTGAGAAAATTAGCCCCCAGTGCCAGCTGATGCTGCGGCTAACCCCAACCAACCCTTACCCACTCTTGTTTGCACCAGTAGGAACCATCAGCCCAGCCTGACTTTTCCTTGATCTAGTCCGCATGAGGCCCACAGGTTTTGTAGCCCTACTTAATCTGGTCTGCCCCCATCCCAGCTCACACTCTCCAGTGGGAATAGCTGTCCAGCAAGGGAACCCCCACCTCATGTTCCCCCTTCCGCCTCTGCCCCCTCTCTTCCTGGTTCTCACGTGTGCTGGATGGGCGCTGCAGTCACACCCGGTACAGACCAGTACAGGTAACCTCACCTTGGCATTCCGTATTGTGCACTGATTTTTTGATGCGACCGAACCCGGCTCGATCCACACTCTATTCTGGTGCTCAGATTCGCCAGTGGATGACATGAACTGATTCAGCCTGGTATGCCCCTGACCCACGCCAAATGTATGCCAGTGGGAAACTGTCCATGGCCTGTTCTGGACTGTTTCCTATCATGCTTCCTGCGCTTACTTGCCGGGTCTGTGTCCTGTCAGAGGAGTTGCCCAGGTTCCTCCATCAGAACCCCTCCCAATGCCAGATTTCCTGCATTCCAGGGGGTCCATGAGCCAGCCCTACTCAGTTCACCTCCTGTCCTAGCAGGAACAGTGGCTTTTCCTGATTGGCCTTCAACCCAATCTGGTTCTTACTGTTGGATGTTTCAGCCCAGCCACGGCTCATCCATACCCACATACAGCTCACACATGACTCAGTAGGGGTTGAGACCTAGCCCAGTCCATCCCACGTTTACCCTGGTCCTTCAAAACACTAGACGGTTTTGGAGTCTGGCCTGGCTTGGTGCGTCCAGTCCCAGTCCACACTTGTGTCAAGGGAGACTACAACCGTTTCCTGATCAGAACGCAGCCCCCATTCCAGCCCATGTGTCCCTTGGTGGGAACCTCAACCCAGCTAGGTTGTCCCCTTAGCTCCCCAAGCGGGCCTGTTCCCAGCCATAGATCATGCGCATGCTAGTGGTTGCTCTGATCCCATTGGCCAAACCCCCCACCCGTCCCGATCCCTGCCTTAGACACTGTGGCTTAGTGTCCCTGGCTCACGCAGACCAGTAGGTGCAAGACCCTAGCTCGACATTACCTGTGCTCCATCCTGGTTTCTAATTTTGCTTGTGGGTTATGGTTTGCTCAGTCCTGCCCGGTACACCCTGTTCCATTACCAATCCACACATTAGCCAGCCATTGGAGCTACTTTGCCCAGCTTGGCTGACCCCCAGGTCTGGACCACATGTTCACTAGCAGGAGCTATGACCCACCAGGGGAGTTTCCTGAGTTCCACCACATGATCCACCCCCAGACCCAGTTCTCATACATGCCATTGGGTTTTAGGCCAGTGCCTGGCATAGTCTGGCCTTTCATTTGGCCTTGTATGAGCTGGTGAGCATTGCAGCCCAGCCCAGCCCAAACCCTATTCAGATGCACGTTCGGGTGCTGCTGCCTTGACCAGTCCAGACTGTTGTGGGTTCCTTTACCTGTGATTGATGGCAGGATCCTTGGTCACACTTAGCTTAGTCCATCACCACCCCAACTCTTGAGCTAACCAGTGGGGCTAGAATTTCCACAGGGTTTGGCCCACACATCCCCCACAGAATCTATCCCCGTATATGGTTCTCTCGAGTGCTAGTTAATGTCATGGCCCTGCCTAATGTTACCCGTCTCCTGATTCATCATCCTGTCAGGTAATAAGATATATTTCTGCTAGACCAGCCCCGAGTCTTAGGTTTTGAATGGACTGGTGTTCGGTGGTCAGCATTATTCATCGATCATAAGTTCTTCCAAGGAAAACTTGTTCTGTCGTTGGGAATCTTTAGGATTGATTCACATCCCAGCAGCACAGTGGGTTCAATGTGCAGCTACCTAAGCAGTGATTCAAAGAACCAAAACCCCAGAGCTCGCAGAGCCTGCCGCCAAATGGCATGCTGGCCGTCAGGGCACAGCTCACCATGTGCACGCGGTGGCTGGAGTCAAGGATCCGAGCATGGAGATGCCCCGGCCTGGTACCACCAACCCCCCAGCAGCCAGCAGCGAGGGTGCTTATTAAACGTCTTGAGAATAAAATGAATATATGGTGCCTCCCCCTCCCATGATCCTTAGGACATGGTAAACACACAGGAAATGTTAACTAGTCCAATAACGTATATGCAGGGTTTCCTACATTCTTTGAGAACAGAACTGTGTAGAATTTGGCTTCAGTATTTCACGTGAGGAGGCGCAGGCTGAGCTCAGGTTGTGGAAGATGATTTCGTAGGAATGGAAAGCAAGACGCAGAGAGAATTCATTTGATCGACCCATCACACAGTACGGCTCCTAAAGTCCCTCTCCCAGTTTCCTCACTCGGTATTCAAAAATGGCGCCTCCCGCTCCAGTCAGGGGGCGGCTCCTGGGGCAGGCGGGAGCCAGCGGAACTTTCCTCCCCGGGCTCCTGTTTCCTGCGACTCTGCTCACAGCGCTACACCCCTCGGCAGACGGCCCCGTGTCCCGCACCCACGCTGGCCTCGCCCCGGCGGGACGGGCTCCGGAGCGTGTGGTCACTCACCTCCCTGAAACCACGAACGCACAAGCTCGGCGACCGAGGCCCTGCACCCGAGCACCGCGCCCTCAGCGGCGCCGCCCACTCCGCCCCTGCCGCCCACGCTTCCCCGGCCCCGCCCCGCCGCAGGCCCCGCCCACGCTTCCCCGGCCCCGCCCCGCCGCAGGCCCCGCCCCGCCGCAGCGACGCCGGGCCGCTCGGCTGCGCGCGCCGCCGCCTGTGGCCTCCCGCCGCCCCGCCTCAGGCACCCCGAGCCGTTGGAGGGACCCGGGGCGAGGGGAGAGCTTCCCCGACCGCCCGCCTGCCACAGCGGGTGCGTGAGGAGGCCGGCGGAGGCCCTCGAGAGCCTGCCTTGCACGCCCCGGGGAGTTGCAAGTGGGAAGGCGGCCGAGTTAGGGCGAGGGGCGCCGAGCGAACGAGCTCGGGTCCGGCTGGAGCCAGGGCGCAGGACTCGGACCTCTGCTGCCCAGCCAGGGCCGGCACCTCCAGGGCCAGACCGCGCCGGAGAAGACATGGCCTCCCCGTTCCTGCCCTCTGGAGCCACCACGGGCGACAGCGGGGGAGAGCTGAGCTCCGGGGACGACTCCTGCGGGGCCGAGTCCCCCCACAGCCCCGAGAGCGAGGCGTCCCGCAGCCTGGCGGAGCTCTTCGAGAAGGCGGCGGCGCATCTCCAAAGCCTGGTGCAGGTGGCCAGCCGCGAGCAGCTCCTGTACCTGTACGCTAGGTACAAGCAGGTGAGGGAGCAGAGGCGGGGAGGGAGGTGGGAGAGCCGAGGGGCCTCCAGACACGCAGTTGTCGGTGTGATTGCTGGGGATGGAGAAGATGGGTCCGCGATCGTGGCTGCTTCGCCCAATTCTGTCTTGTCTTACTCAGTGACTTTGCGCTTCACTAACGTCTCTGAATTACTGCAAAGTGAGGAAGATGAAAATAAAACTGATCAGTCATTCACTCTTGCCGGAGGACTATAGCGAAATAAATATACGAATGTTTATACAACATTTGAGATCCCAGAGAATAATGTACTAAATAAGCTGATCCAATACAAAATAAAGTGTTGCTGTTTTTATTAGTATGATTTGATTAAATCCTAAATATCTCCAACTCATATTTTGGCTGAAAGCGTTTCGGTTACATAATCATGAAGATTGTAGAGCTAGTAAAGGCGCATGAAATGATCTCTTTTTACCAAAAAGGCAACCTCTGCCCAAAGAAGGCAGGCACATTGCCTCAGGGCTGCCAGGCCATCTGTCAGAGCTGGGCATACCTTCTGGTGCCAAGGCTGGGAAGCTCACCTGGACAGAATGGAGTTGTGGGAGTTACTCATACAAGACCTGTGTGTCCTCGAGTCATTGGGTAGGTGCTGCAGGGAACACAGTTCCTTCATCGGAACCTCCAAATAATTGTTCCACATAAGCAGATGCATAAGTTGCCTAGGGAGATTCGAAGAAGACACGTGTTCTTGGGAGCCTTGAGGAGTCTTAGATTGCTACAAGTGAAACCCTGCTGACGAGACAGGTGCTAATGTTGTGCCGGATTTTGAAATCCCCAGAAAATCATCAAGTCTGAGGTCGGTGCTAAGGTATAAAGGTGGTTTATTCAGGTTAGCCTAGGTCTCCCAGCCACCTCCGCCAGCCCAGCAGGGATGGAGTGGGAGGGCAGCTGAGGCTGCTGCAGGATCCGCAGGGAGGGCAAAAGGAGAGAGAACCCCCAGGTTGAACAGCACAGGGTTCTTACACGTTTTAGGCTATTATACAGTCGTGATTTAGCAGGCTTCTATTGGTGGGTTTGAAGCAAGCAACTTTCAAGAAGTACAAATTGCTGAGCCATAGGGCGGTGGATCTTGTCAAACACCAGGTACCTCCTTCCTGAGGAGTGGTCTGCCTACGTGACCTGCTAACGTATGGTGTCACGTAGACTATCAGCCCCCAGCCAAGCAATTAAGGCAGAATCACAAAAGCAGAAAACATCTAGGTTTTCAAACTAACATGAACAGAACAGAACCCAGAATTCCTAAAGCAGTGAGTGGCTCCGGAAGGTGGGGGGAAGGCAGCCGCCTGATTTTAGCCATCAGTTTGATTTTTAGCAAACTTCAAGTGTGGAAGAGCTTTGGGAGGGAGTGGGAAGGCCCTGGACACGTGGACGGGTGCCGGGTTCAGGACAGCGTTTTAGACGGTCTTTTAACCGAGGGATGAGGCCTTCCACAGGAGGTTGTGTCCTGGAGTAGAAAAGAGGACCAGTGCCCTAAGGGAACACAGGGTAGGGGCTTCTGAGTGCCTAAGGGAGCTCACTTCTGGCGGTGAATTCCAGACTGGATAGTGAATTCTGCACTTTTGTGAATTTCACTTATGCATATTCACAATGAAAATTATCATTTAACTACAAATATTGCCTGAGGATTAAAAGTAAGTATTAAGCAGAGAAAGAGGAGATTATTGTAGAATTAATGTTATTGTTAAAAGCCCCTGAGGTTCTGTCGCGGCTTTAGGCCTCTAAATTTGTATTGATGAGTTTCATAGTGTGACATTTTCAAAAACGGTGCTTTTTTTCCTGGAATTTGAGATAAAATTTTAATAATGTACAATAATCAGTGTTAAAAAAAAACTTATGAATTCTGATATGCTGAACTTTGAGACTTGCTAATTTCATGGCTTAAAAATCTTGTTATAAATGATAATAAAGATTGTATAAGTGATATCTGTAATTTGTCTCCTGTGCATTTAGTCTGATTTAGGACTGCAGTGACTTGTTACTCATTTTTCTACACGATAGTGTTAGATAGCACTCACGTGTTTAACTGGAGCAGCTTGTATTTAATGGTCAATCTGAATTTGTGCTTTTGCAGTGGCTGTTAATGTTTTGTTAATTTTGTGTAAGTGACAGTATTTTAAACTATTTTCTAACCTATTATTAAATATACTCAATACACTTGGAATAGTTTCTCAGACTTTTTTTTGGGAAGTAAGTTCTTGATTTTTTTTCCTCCTTCATTTAGGTCAAAGTTGGAAATTGCAATACTCCTAAACCAGGCTTCTTTGATTTTGAAGGAAAACAAAAATGGTAAGAAATCCTCAAACTCTTTCATGAGGCTTTTGGAGATGACTTAGATGTGTATTTTCTGATTGCTTTTTAAAAAGAGTTATTTACTTACTGGAAAGGCGGAGTGTCCACGATAGAGACTGGCAGGGCAGGGCAGAGGGAGAGACCCTCATGTGTAGTTTGCTTGCTAAAAGCCTGCAAAGCCAGGGCTTGGCCAGGCAGAGTCAGGAGAGGGCATGGCCCCAAGTGCTTGGGCCGTCTTCACCACCCTCGCAGCATTTGTAGGAAGCTCATTCGGAAGCGGAGGGAGCTGAAATGAAAACCATCAGTGGCTTAACACGCTGTGCAACGAAGTCAGGCCTGAACTAGGTTTTTAGGATTTAGAAAGTAGTGAGCAGATTAAGGAATTATTTCCCTGTTAATCTCTCTGCAGAAGATTGCCATCAGCAGGCAGTTGGGAGAGGGGATTAAAGTAATCTGATTTTGGTTAAGTCTTCAAAGGAGTCTTGCACCTTGATGTTGGTATATGAACAGTTCATACAGACACCCATTTCTTCCCTGTGAATGTGTAAGAGGTATAACCCGGAAAGCTGTGGCTTGAGAGTCTCCTCTCCTACCACGTGACCTGTGCTGGGTGCCCACTTTCCCTTCAGAATAAAGCAGGCAGGTAGTAAAGGAGGGACGCAGGATAAACCCCAGGTTCTGTTTTCCTCCCCTGTCTTTGTCTCTCAGCACTCTCCTGTTGTTTGTGCCCCTCACAAAGCACTTAGGAAGTGTTTCTATTAAACTAACCTCTTGGAAAGAAAGCGAGCAAAACCCAAAAGCAGGTACAAAATCCACTCCTCCAAATTCATAGGAAAGATTGTACTCTTCCAATTTTTAAGAAGTTATTCAGAAGTCCTCACTTATAACATGTAAGACCTTATTTCCTCTTACCTCTTCTGAATGAAAGAAATCGCATACAATAAGGAACCTTAATTATAAAAGAGAAGGAACGTCAGATCTGGAATTGAAAGAAATACACGCAGGCAGGTATTTGGCGCAGCAAAGATGTGCTTGGGATGTCTACATTTCATATTGGAGTGGTGACCCAGTACCTGCAGGGAGGCCCAGGCTAAGGTTACTGGCTTCCACCTGGCCCAGCCCTGGCTAGTTTGAATATTTGAGGATTGAATCAGTGGATGGATGATTTCTCTTTCTGTCTCTCTACTTTTATAAAAACAAAATAGGAAGCAACGTTGTAACCCAGAGGGTGAAGCTGCCCCCTGCAGTGCCCACACCTCCCATGGGAAGGGAGAAAAGGAGAAACCAATGGATACCCTACCAAGTCAGTCTTTCTGGTGATGGGACACACTGACATAATATGGCCTCAGTGTCATGCATTTAGATAATGTTTATTTGGAAATCAGAGTTAAAGGGAGAGAGAATGCTTCTATCTGCTGATTCACATTTCACATGACTGCAAAGGACGGGGCTGCGTCCACTGGAGCCAGGAGCCAAGAGCTGTTTGCAGGTCTTCCGTGTGGGTGCAGGGGCCCACATACTTGGACCCTTTTCTGTTGCTTTTTCCTAAGCCATTTGCAAGGAGCTGGGACAGAAACAAAGCAGCAGATTCACAAGCTGGCACCAATATGGAATGCCAGTGTCCTGCCACACTACAATGCCAGACGCATTCTGTATTGATTGTACTGAAATACTTAATATTCTAACCATGATTAAATGTTTTTGGTGGGAATATATGTAGGTGAGGAAACAGAGAAATCCAAATTCATGGATATTGTATAAAGCAATTGATTTAGACTAAAAAAGTCAACATGGAAGGCAGAAGACCAGAAACCTACAACACTCAGTGCTGTGTGTGAATCTTGTTTAGCTCCTGGTCTAGAAGAAAGTCACAAAAGAGATTATTGGGATGATAGGGCAATTCGGAATATCTAGTCTGTATGTCATAGTATGGGTGGTAAATCTGAGCTTTCAGTAGCCAGTGTGTGTCGGGCTAGGGTATAAGGATTTATACAAGTAACCCAAGAAATTCCCTAAGAATACATTTACAAGACCTCAGAAATACATTATATGCATTACAGGAGGAGAAAGTTAGTGGAAAAAACTGTTGCTAAGTTCTCTTTTACAGTGGATCAGGGAAGTAGAGAAACCCTGGTTGGAAACAAGATAGCAAGGAAGACAGAAGGTGCCAGTCCTTGCGTCCTGGCAGTCCTGGTAGCCTAGCAGTTCTGGGCTCAGGATGGGCCACGATGCTTGGTGTCTTTATATCTGTCCTGTAATTCCTGTTTTTGACATTCCTCACTAAGGCCTCCTGATGGAGGGCTAGTTCTTATCCCAGAGATAACAGCCAGGGGGGAGGGTGGAAGTTGGAAGGTCTCCCAAGGACTGTTTATTACGTGAGGATTTGTTTCTATACTACCCAGTTGCCCCAAATGTAGTTAGTTTATAACTTTGGAATTATCTGTATTAGTAGACTGTACCATGTCAGCAAGGGTGAAAATGGGGTTTTGAGGAATGAAAAAGTTTACAATCTTATCGATAAAGTCTGTAGTCTTCCAAAACTCAGCTAGCAGTCTATTTGGGTTATTAACGTTTCACAGGGGAAGGTGATGAGGAAGAGAACTCTTGAGAAGGCCCCTTGGGTAGGGTGGGAGAGTCTGTTTGTGCAGACTGAAGGTCAGAATAAAAAGAGAGGCTTCTCCCCTCTGCATTGTGTGTTGTCACAACATCCCAGACCTTGAAATGTGTATGTATTTTTTAATAATAAAAAATATTTTGTTGGTATTATTTGTAGTTAATGACGGATCATTTTGGATATTCTGTACTGTAGGGAAGCATGGAAAGCACTTGGTGATTCAAGCCCCAGTCAAGCCATGCAGGAATATATTGCTGTAGTTAAAAAATTAGATCCAGGTTGGAATCCTCAGGTAAGATCTGATCATTGTTAATAACACTTCCCCCAAACCTACCATCTTTCTCTCAAATACATGTTGAAAAGGCAACCAAGGCTTAAGTGACAGGCTGCAAGTTGTAGTGTCTCAAAAGATGATGAAGTAATTTCAATAGCTAAGAACACTATACTTTAAATAGTAACATAAAAGTGTGCTATATTTCAATATTTTAAATTGCTTTCAGTATTTTCAGTTTTTAATAATTTATTTCTGGAATTGTGAAGAGTTTGTTTTGAGATCATTGTAATCTTGGGAAGAGAAAGGTTTTGCGTTTTTTATAAGCACCTTCAATGAAAGTACAAATTGTTGCTATGCAGGGATAAAAGGTAAATAAGGCATGATTTCTGCTATTATAAACATGAATTGTGATCGAGAAGATAAAATGCATCAAAATACAGTGTAACTGTGACAGTAGTGATGCAGGTACAGGGAGTTATGGTGTAACGCTGACAGTAGTGATGCAGGTACAGGGAGTTATGGTGTAATGCTGACAGTGGTGATGCAGGTACAGGGAGTTACGGTGTAACACTGACAGTAGTGATGCAGGTACAGGGAGTTACGGTGTAACGCTGACAGTAGTGATGCAGGTACAGGGAGTTACGGTGTAACGCTGACAGTAGTGATGCAGGTACAGGGAGTTATGGTGTAATGCTGACAGTGGTGATGCAGGTACAGGGAGTTACGGTGTAACACTGACAGTAGTGATGCAGGTACAGGGAGTTACGGTGTAACGCTGACAGTAGTGATGCAGGTACAGGGAGTTATGGTGTAATGCTGACAGTGGTGATGCAGGTACAGGGAGTTACGGTGTAACACTGACAGTAGTGATGCAGGTACAGGGAGTTACGGTGTAACGCTGACAGTGATGCAGGTACAGGGAGTTACGGTGTAACACTGACAGTGATGCAGGTACAGGGAGTTACGGTGTAACACTGACAGTGATGCAGGTACAGGGAGTTATGGTGTAACACTGACAGTAGTGATGCAGGTACAGGGAGTTACGGTGTAACACTGACAGTGATGCAGGTACAGGGAGTTACGGTGTAACACTGACAGTGATGCAGGTACAGGGAGTTACGGCGTAACACTGACAGTGATGCAGGTACAGGGAGTTATGGTGTAACACTGACAGTAGTGATGCAGGTACAGGGAGTTACGGTGTAACGCTGACAGTGATGCAGGTACAGGGAGTTACGGTGTAACACTGACAGTGATGCAGGTACAGGGAGTTACGGTGCAACGCTGACAGTGATGCAGGTGCAGGGAGTTACGGTGTAACACTGACAGTGGTGATGCAGGTACAGGGAGTTACGGTGTAACACTGACAGTGATGCAGGTACAGGGAGTTACGGTGTAACACTGACAGTGGTGATGCAGGTACAGGGAGTTACGGTGTAACACTGACAGTGGTGATGCAGGTACAGGGAGTTACGGTGCAACACTGACAGTGGTGATGCAGGTGTAGGGAGTTACGGTGTAACTGACAGTCGTGATGCATCATGTCTATTCGAGAAATTTTTGGGATTTGGAAGCATTGTGTCTTGCTCACTTAAATATAGCCTGTTCTTAAGCTTTTGTTGAAACATCTAGAAAGAACTAACAAAGGGTGTGCTAGTTTATTTAACAATCTTCTGTAAAATATGCCTAGCCAGTGTGTCAATGCAATAGAGCCTCCATGACACCATGTTAAAAATGCAAATCAGATTTTTTTCCATCAAAGTGTTAGGCCGTTTTCATTTATTACTTTCATCTGAGATGCTGGTTGATAAAATATATGCAGTAGTAAAGTCTTGATGAAATGAAGATTTCTTGACTGAATACCTCAGTGTCAAACATCAGCACTAAATATATTCTCAGTTAATGACTGATTCACTCCCCCATGTTGTATATGTTTTGTTAAATTCACTAAGCTTCATATATATGTATATATATATATACATGCTCTCATGTTTGTTTTACCAACTTCTTGGCCTTAAACATTGTGTGAGTCTTACACATTTGACTCTAAAATGGCAAAATAATGGTAGGTGTAGAAGGCCAGATTTCACTTACAATGTGTGTGGTCAGCAGGTCAACATTTTGAAGTAAAATATTTTTTACACAGTAGCTCTCTTTTTTTCAAACCAAATTTTAAAATCAGAACTTTTCTCACAGGTAAAGTATACTTCAGGGCTCAACTTTCATGCCAATTTAAGCTGTAAATTATTGATTCATACTTGGCTGTTTCTAAGGCTTTACCTATGAAGATATTCGGGTTTATAAATCCTATAAATGATGGAATGTGTGATTTCTTATGTTAAATAATATCTTAATTAATTATGATTTCTACAAATGCATGTAGTTTCCATGTGGTTAGGTGCTTCTTCTCTGTGCAGTTCAAACCATGCTTTTTAGTCATATCTCAGCTGTTGTACACACATTGGAGTAAAGAACTAAAGGCACTTTCATTTTTTAAAGAGTTATTTTAAAATAATGCATTGTTTAATACATAAATATTATAATACATTCTGAAACAGTTTTAGCATTGAAGTCAAGTTAGGAGGTGGGCTTTAATGTTTCACTTCATTTTGATGTTTAAGTGCTCTGAGTCCATCCACTTGGACTTGCAGCTTTGTTTTTGCTTTGCCCTTGAACTGGCAAAGGGCAGCTCATAGCCGCACTCCTTAAGAGCTGTAAAGCATTCTGTTCATCACCTTTCAGGTTGAATAACTTTCTTGTGATAGTTGTTTCTAAAACAGTGGAATATGAGCAATACCCATTCGAACTGTGTTCGCTGATGTATGTTGTCTTCTAAAATATTCACAATCTTGGGCCAGCGTGGTGGCCTAGTGGCTGAAGTCCTCGCCTTAAACGCCCTGGGATCCCATATGGGCGCCGGTTCTAATCCCGGCAGCTCCACTTCCCATCCAGCTCCCTGCTTGTGGTCGGGGGAAAGCAGTCAAGGATGGCCCAAAGCCTTGGGACCCTGCACCCACGTGGGAGACCTGGAGGAGGTTCCAGGTTCCCGGCTTCGGATCGGCGCAGCACCGGCCCATTGCGGCTCACTTGGGGAGTGAAACATCGGACGGAAGATCTTCCTCTCTGTCTCTCCTCTCTGTATATCTGACTTTGTAATAAAAAAAAAAATCTTAAAAAAAAATTCATGGGCCCGGCGGCGTGGCCTAGCGGCTAAAGTCCTCGCCTTGAATGCCCCGGGATCCCATATGGGCGCCGGTTCTAATCCCGGCAGCTCCACTTCCCATCCAGCTCCCTGCTTGTGGCCTGGGAAAGCAGTTGAGGACGGCCCAATGCATTGGGACCCTGCACCCGCGTGGGAGACCTGGAAGAGGTTCCTGGTTCCCGGCATCAGATTGGCGCGCACCAGACCCATTGCGGCTCACTTGGGGAGTGAAACATCGGATGGAAGATCTTCCCCTCTGTCTCTCCTCCTTTCTGTATATCCGGCTTTCCAATAATAATAAAAATCTTTAAAAAAAAAAATTCACAATCTTAGAAATTACTATTGTTTGCATTTTTAAATGAGGAATTTCAAGCACTGAGAGGTTTAGTAGCTTGTGTAAAATTATCTAGCAATATTGGAAAGTATATAATGTAAGCTTACCGATGTGTGTGAATATTAGAAGTTCAAAGAAAACTACTTACTATTTTTGTCATAATTACATGGTGCCTTAAAGTATAAAATGAGGAATACCACCTTTCAACTCTGTTTTCTGTTATGGTCTTTCTTATCCCGAGAATGTATTGTCTCGTGAGAATTGCCCAACTGATTGTCTAATGTGAGAATATTTCAAGAAGTTCATAAATGTGTGAAAAAGAGTAAGCATGAATTTCCGAATTTTTTGCACCAGATAAACTCATCTATTAACTCAATTTTCCATAAGATTTTGACTTTACGGATGTAAAGTAATCAAAGCAGTTGTTTTATTTATTTGCTATTTTGCGTAGGAAGGTAAATTTTTATCTTACTAGGATTTTTCACAAGATTCAAGAATAAGAGTGAATATTTGGTGTCGTGGGTTAGGTCATTACTTGGGTGCCTGGGGTGGAGTATCGGGTCTGCTTCTCTCCTACTCTGATGAACCCGGGAGGCAGCAGGTCGGCTCGCCGAAAGTCCCCGAGGCCCACGTGGTAGGCCTGGCTTGGGTTCCTGGCACTCAGTTTTGGTCTGGCCACGTCCCAGCTGCTGTGAACACTGGGGTATCTTTGTCTCTCCCTCTTTTCCATCCTTCTAGCTTGCAACTAAAAACAAAAGAAGTTTCAAGAGCTTTACAGAGAATTTCGTATAGCTTTGTCCATGTTTACCAGTTGTTGTTTTTACTGTATTGCTCTGTTTGCACTCATGTACAGTTTGTTTCTGAGCCTGTTTGAGGTAAGTTGTGTGTATCGTATCCCTTTTCCGGAAAATACATTAGTGTTTTATTTCCTAAATAAGAACTTTCTATTACATAACTGTACTATGTTATCAAAATCCATAGCTCATATACCAAATTTATTATTTGTCTTAATAATGTCCTTCTTAGTTATTTCCTAAAATTCTGATCCATGATCATGCATTAAATTTTGTTGTAATGTTTTTAGTTTCACAATCTTTTTGATATTTTTGAAGAATGCAGGCCAGTTATTTTGAAGAATGTACCTCATATTAAATTTGTCTGTTGTCTCTTTGATTCAAATTATACAATTTTTTATTTGGAATACCACAGAATCGCGTATTTGTTAATGCCTTGTAGCAGAAAGTGTGTGATAGTGTTACCCCCGGTATTGATGTTGACCTTATCACTTTGTTAAGGTGATGGCTACCAGATATCTCTGCTGTGGGGTTCCCACTTTCTCTGTGATTAAGGAGTAACTTGTGGGGAGACACTGTGACTGTGTGAATGCCCTGTTCTCCAGTTCATCATTTACTGTGTGTTTATCATTCAGCATTCTACTCTAAGAATGGGCTATTGATTTATTTGCCCATTGTGAGGACTTATGAAAGAGAGTTCTACCCTAGCTGCAAAGTAATCAGCTTTTTGTTGTTTCTAGATATGCAGAAAGCACAGCGCCTGAGTCAGAGCCGAAGGACTTTATGATTGGCTGCGTGCGCGCTTACGCGGTTTGCATCAACTTGCCCGCAGTCTCGTGGGGGTGGCACACTGGGGTTGGATTCCTGCATGGAGTGAGTTGTGTTATAGGGATGGAACAGCTGAGCTATTTTACAGCATATGGAAGCAGGCCTGCTGTTCAGCAGAGGTTGGAGAGATGTTCCCTTATTCATGAAGAGCATTTGCTATGTACACACAATTCTAAGAAATAGCCCAACTAAAGAGTGATTGGGTTGGTCTACTGAACAAGAAAGAGTATGGACATTGAAGCCCGTGGTGATTTACTTTTCCAGTGCGTATTTATTTATATCTGTAGACATGTGGATTTTATTACTCAATGTAGATACAATCCTTTAACATTATCTGCTTGGCTACTGAGCATGCCCAGCATAGTACCTGTGTCCTTTGGCTGAGTCCCATCATTCTTTAAGCATTTGCTTATGTTCTGGCATAAGATGTTCCGAGCGCTATTTCTTGTGGCTCCTAGTGCTTTGTGGGTTAAGCAAACAGAGGTTATTCTCTTACAGCTGTGGAGGCTGGAAGTCTGAAAACAGTTGTTAGAGAGCCATGCCCCCTTTGAAGCTTGTAGGAAAGCTGCCTTGCTTTTTCCGTTGTTGGCTCTTCCCAGGTTGTGGGAGCCTGCCTCTAGTCTAGCTCTGTGTGCCTCCTTTCCCGTGGCTGTGTATCTCCTTCTCCTTTCTGTTTTGAAGACACCAGTCCTTGGGCTTTAGAGCCTACCCCACTCTGCTATAACATCCTCTTAGTTCATCGTGGCTGAGGTCTTATGCACGGGTGTCTGAGGTTAGGACATGCATGTGTCTTTTGTAGGGTCACAATTCAGGACACCTTCCAGGCCCACTGGTGCTTCCTTCCCCAGCCCTGGAGTCAGCCTTTTCCCTTGAGTTCATTTTAGGGGAGAATAGTATTTAGGAACCAAGGACCAGATGCTGGGTGTGCTCATTGCTGCCAGGGAGTCATTCATTGCTTGCAGGCCCTCTCAGCAGACACCAGGTGTACACATGTAAGTGTAGGTAGTAGACACTACCTAAGTAACCCATATGTCATGTGTACATATACGTATTTACATAGCTTTCACCCATCGATCCTATATCAACATGTATATTTCTATCTCATGTATTAAACGTCATAGTGTGCCAGGAGGTGGTTTCACACTGTGGAGAGAGAGCAGTGGAGAACTTCACCCAGAAGGAAACGTTATAGCCTTAAGATGCACAAGGCGGGCTCATTGCAGAGGTTACAGTGATTGTGGATTTGAAGGAAGTGAAAGAATGACCATTTACGGCGAAAGATGTTCTGTGTAATGTAGAGCAGAGATGGGGAACTCGCAGCCTACAAGCCATTGAAGGTCCAGGAACCATTTGGTCTGCCTCTGCCATGCAACCATAGGCAGCCCTGAACATTCAGTATACTATAGCAGGTTAATTTTTAAGCTGATGATTTTGGAGCTGTCAATGGTGTTAGAAATATTCAGATGCCTCTGCAGAGGAATGGTTCCCGACACCTGCTGTGGAGCAAACAGCTAGTGCAGGGCTCTTCCAGGGCAGGGTCCTGCCTCATGTGCTCTAGCAACTGTAGGGAAAACTGAATTATACATGGGGATGAGGGGGAGAGAAAGAAAAATGAAGTGTAGAATTAAGCACAGGGTATTTATTTTCTAGGGATCATAGCTTTTACGCTGAATAAGAAAGGAAATATATTTTTTTAAAGATTTATTTATTTTTGTTGCAAAGTCAGAGATAGATAGATAGATAGAGGAGGAGAGACAGAGAGAAATATCTTCAGTCCAATGATTCACTCTCCAAGTGACCTCAAAAGCCAGAGCTGTGCTGATCTGAAGCCAGGAGCCAGGAGCTTCCTCTAGGTCTCCCACATGGATGCAGGGTCCCAAGGCTTTGGGCTGTCCTCAACTGCTTTCCCAGGCCACAAGCAGGGAGCTGGATGGGAAGCGGGGCCCCTGGGATTAGAACTGGTGCCCATATGGGATCTCAGCACGTTCAAGGCTAGGACTTTAGCTTCTAGGCCACCACGCCAGGCCCAGGAAATATTTTCTGACTTGAAACTTCTAACAAGGTGAAAGTGTTGAGTGACAGAGGGAAAGAGAGTGAGAGCATGCTTCTGTCTGCTGGTAAACTCCTCCAGTGTCTGCAGCAATCAAGACTAGGCCAAGGCAAAGCCAGGAGCCCAGAGCTCCGTCTTGGTCCCCCCACCTCTCCCCTCCGCAGAGGTGGCAGGCACCATCGCCCGTTGCTTTCCAGAGTGTATTAGCAGGGAACTGGATTGGGAGCCGAGGGGAGACTCCATGCACAGCGTCTCTAAATTTTTCTTTTTTTTAAGATTTATTTTATTTTTATTGGAAAGGCAGATTTACAGAAAGTAGCAGATGCAGAGAGGAAGATCTTCCATCCACTGGTTTACTCCCCAGGTGGCCACAGTGGCTGATCCCAAGCCAGGAGCCAAGATTCTCCTCAGGGTCTCCCACACGGATACAGGGTCCCAAGGCTTTGGGCCGTCCTCAGCTGTTTTCCCAGGCCACAGGCGGGGAGCTGGCTGGGAAGTGGCCAGGACATGAACCAGCAGCCATGTGGGATCCCGGCGCATTCAAGGCAAGGATTTAGCCATTGAGCAACCATGCCAGGCCTCACTAAATTTTTTAAAAGTAAATTTTCTCTATGTGGTAATTGATTCATTTACATAAGGCTTATCCTGAACAGTTTCTACAATTTCATTTTGATCACTGCCTGGATTCCTGCTTAAACCTCGTAAAATCTCTGGTGACCAGCAGAGGGAGCAAAAGCTCATGCTAGATAAAATAAGATTTTATTCTCAGGTAATTTTTAGGACTTTCTGTGCATGTCAGCAATTTTTTTTAACATTTAAAATTTTTATTTTATTTATTTTACATGCAAATTAGAGTTATGGCGAAAGAGGAGATTAATAGATCTTCCCTCCACGGATTCACTTGCCAAGTGGTAAGTGAGTGCTCCAAAGCCAGGAGAAAGGAGCTTCTTTCTGATGTCAAGTAGGGCTGCAGGGTCCCAAAGTCTTGAGCCATCCTCTGCTGCTTTCCCAGGCCGTAAGCAGAGAGCTGGATGGGAAGTGGTTCAGCCAGGACTCAAATCAGTATCCATGTAGGATGCCAGTGCCACAGGCAAGGTTAGCTTGCTATGCTACCACACTGCCCCCGACAACTGTTTTTTAAGATTTATTTCTTTTTATTGAAAAGTCAGATTTACAGAGAGAAGAAGAGACAGAAAGATTTCCTCTCTGCTGATTCACCCTCCGCAAGTGGCCTCAACGGCCGGAGCTGAGCTGAGCCTATCAAAGCCAGGAGCCAGGAGCTTCTTCCAGGTCTCCCACACTGGTGCAGGGTCCCAAGGCTTTGGTCGTCCTCCACTGCTTTCCCAGGCCACAAGCAGGGAGCTGGATGGGAAGTGGAGCTGCTGGGATTAGAACCGGTGCCCATATGGGATCCCGGCACATGCAAGGCGAGAATTAAAGTTTATTTATTTGAAAGGCATAGGCATGTGTGTGTGTGTGTGTCTGTTTATGGAGAGGGAGAGACAGAGAGAGGCCTTCCATCTGTTCACTCCCCCAGTGGCTTCAGTAGCCAAGGCTGGGCCAGGCAGGCTGAAGCCAAGAGCCAGGAGCTCCATCTTTGTCACCCACATGGGTGACATGGGTGGCAGGGGCCCACGTACACACCATCTTCTGCCTTCCAGGTGTGGTAATGGTCTGGCCCCGCACCAGCCCCTCAGCACTGTTACTAACAGCCTGATTCTCGTTGACCATCTTTTCCTTTGTGCTCTATTCTCATTGGGTAGTCTAGGTTTACTTGTGATCCTATTAGCACCTTTATTCTTTTCAGTGTCTGCTGACTCTGATGATCCATTGGATATTTGTGTATTGTCCATGAACGTGGATGCCATGGGGGGAGCACTGATGCTGGTCTTGTTTGCTTCAGTGGCTGCATCATTGGTTATGTCCAGTAGTCCTCTCACCTTTTGCAAAGCTTTTAGTTATTCATCTGTGCTGTGTGTACCATGGTCTGCCTACTTTGGTCTATAAAAAGTCATAGAAAGAATAGATAAGTTTGCGCATGTAATATTCATATATTTACCCACAATGATAGATATACCTTTTGGAATTTATATGTAAGACATTGTCAGATTCATTTACTTTTGCCAAAAATTTACTTTCTTTGATTCTTTTTCCTTGTCATTCACATTTGATTTTTGTTGATTGTCAGGTATTAGTATTAAGTTGAATTTTTGTTCTGATTGCCTTATGCTAGAGAATCATTGTTTAAATTGTATTTTCTCATGATGGAGGCTGTCACTGCAGAAGGAATCTCAGGAGTTGTGCGTCTAGCCCAGAGGACTGCGTGGGATTCAGCCTTGTGTTCTGAGCACGCCACCTCACGATTTACCAGAGACAGCACCTGCTGGAAGTCTTAGGTCATCCTGAATTCTTGCTCGTTCTAGTTTCCAGGATGAATAGCACACCCCCTCTACATGTTTCCCTCAGGGTGTATTTCTGACCCTCTGTTGGCTTTTCTACTTCCTCAAGTTTTGGGGCATAATATATACTCAAGATTGTATATAAGGGCCAGCATGATAACTCAGCTGGCTCATCTACCCTGCAGAGCCAGCATACCATATGAGCACTGGTTCTAATCCCAGCAGCCCCACTTCCCATCCGCCTCCCTGCCTGTGGCCTGAGAAAGCAGTCTAAGACGGTCCAAAGCGTTGGGTCCCTGTAGCAGTGTGGGAGACTTGGAAGAAGCTCCTGGCTCCTGACTTTGGATCATCTCAGCTCTGGCTGTTGCAGCCGTTTGGGAAGTGAGCTAGTGGATGGAAGATCTTTGTGTCTCTTCTCTGTAAAAATCTGCCTTTCTAATAAAAAAATTTTTTTAAAGGCTGTATTTAATTCCACACACTTATAGGACGTGTAGATGTGCAGGGTTTTATTTTAATAATTCCACTTAAAATCTGAAAATAAATAGCCAAGTAAGCACTTAAAGTTAGATATTAACAATGTTGCTTAAGAGCTTAAAATATCCACATGAGGAAAGTGTGTTTTGCAGTAATATGTAAATGGTGAAGGTCATGTTTAGATAGGAATATTACAGAGTGTGATGTCAGTAGGACTCTCGCTATACCTCAGAATTTCTTTTGTATTAAAGATTCTCAAAGCTGTGTTTCTGTCCACCATTTTGGAACTGTAAATCACAGCCTGTGTTTATTCTGAGCTTAAAGACCTGATCATTTTGATGTTCCTTAGAATTTTTAAGGTAAGAGTCATGAAAAAAGAGTTTTTCAGAGTCCAATGACTTCATGGGCCAGGTCGTTAACATGAGTGAAGTGGAAGTTGGTAATTATGCGGAAGGGTCCCGGATGGTGCTTTATAGAGAAGTGCATTCCTTATCAGAGGAGAGCAGGTGGACTTAGCTCCAGGCAGTTACTGCTGCTAGTGCCTGCGAGGCTGGTTCTGCTCCAAGTGTAAGGTGAGCTGCGTCAGGTGCCTCTAAGGCTGCCTCCACCTGCAGAGCTCTGCCTGTCTCACCGAGCTTCCTGATGCTCACGGAGAAACGGGGCTGCTTTAGTGTCGTGGGGACACTTCAAGCTCAGCATGTTCCAAGCTAGCAGTGGTTCCAGAATCTTTGCTCACTGTTTCGTACTGGCTCATTTAATTGGTTAACAGATCTCACTGATTTTACCTTCTGCACATTCCACTTCTGCTCATTTCTTTGCCTCCATCCCTGCTAGCTCTTCGTGTGTCTCTGTCTGAACTGCTGGAACTTTCTCCTAGACGTTCTTGTTGTGAGTCCGGCCCTGCAAAGGCTCTTCTCCACACTGCACCTGCAGTGGCTTACGGAAGTGCGGATGTGGCCAGAATTCGTATGTCATACCAAGTCCTCTGTAATCTGTTTTGTATCCATACTTGGCTCTCATCCCTTCCCTCTCCTCATCTTTTGTTTTAGATTCCTTTACTGTCACACTGCTTGGACTTGTTTCCTTTCAGTATTGTTTCATCATCGTGACTGTGTGTCACGATCTCTGTGTTGGTAGCTTGGATGCTGCAGGTGCTTCGGGCAGGCCTTTGGCATAGCGGTTGAGATACAGCTTGGGATGGCAGTGTACTGCATTGATGCCCTTAGGTTGTGTTAACATGCACCTTGGAGGTAGCATGTGATGGCTCCAGTATGTGGGTTCCTGCCACCCACAGGAGGACTCACATTGAGTTCCTGGATTTCAGCTTTAGGACAGCCTTTGCTGTCGTGGGCATTTGGGGAGTGAATCAGCACATGAAAGATTTTCCCTCTCTCTCTCTCTCTCTCAATCTTTGTTTCTCTGCCAATTCTTTGCCTTCCAAATCCTAAATAAATAAAAATACAGACATTCACACTTAACTTCAGTCTTACCATTTACTGCAGCAAAGCCCTGTCATCTGGTTTTTTGTTGATTTTTATGGGCTTGCAAATTACTTTGAAGCACTTGCTAGAGCTGTCGGTAACCACTGTGAAAGCACACCTCACAGTTCTTCTGATCTTGATTCAGTTGTTTCTCTGGAAAACACTGCTTACTTAACTAGGTTAATTTATACTCATCTTGTAATATTCAGTTCAGGATATTTTTTTTCCTCTTTTCTGTTCAAGGTACTCAACCCACCAGCTACTGCTATTACTTTGTTTTAAATATATTTTTAAAAATACTTATTCATCTATTTGAGAGCATGAAAGAGACTCAGAAAGAGTGAGAGATCTTCTGTCCATTTGGTTTATTCTCCAAATGACCTGCAAATGAGGGAGACTGGCACAGGCCAAAACCAGGATCTTGGCGCTCCATCCATAGCTCCGTTATTGGCAGGGGCCCAAACAGGCCAGCTTTTGCCGCGTTCCCAGGTACACGGATAAGGAGCTGGACGGGAAATGGGGCAGCCGGGATTCCAGCTGGCACTCCGCCTTGGGTTGCACTGCGCCACAATGCAGAAGCCATCTCAAGATGTTTTCAACCACAGAGTCTTGTCTTCACCCCTTGACTGTACTGAAGTAGGAAAATTCCTATTCCCTGTGGTCAGTGCTTTGTATATAACTATTTTGAATGGAAGTGACCTTTCCCCCTTGTACTGAAGACATTTCCGGAATTAGAATTACTGTATCTCGTTCTTGTGAATACTCCCTCTACCAGCATAGTGCTCGAAACGTGGAAGATTGTCAGAGGATGTTGAACTAACTTGAACTTAGCTGGCTGTTGCATTGTGTGGTGCAGAGGGAAGTGGAGGAAAAGTTTGAGTGCATATAGCCAGAAATACGGTTTGGCCAAATTGCCTTCTTCGTTTGGTTTGCTAGACTGCTGCTTGTTTTTGCTCTATGTAATTTCCCTAGTGATGAGAGAGCCGTGTGGACGGGGAGTCACGGAGAAGCTGAACGCGCTGCCTCTGAGTCGGGTATTCCCTGTGTTGAGTCTGGATTGTGCTCGTATTTTCTAACATACATTTTCTCTGAAGCAGTTTGAGTTAGAGGAATTGTGTTAAATACTGTAACCTTTATGCAGGAACGTGAAATGCTATATTTAACTGAAAAAAAGTGTTAGGTGCACCTGACCAGAATAGAGAACTTTCAGTGAAATTGAAGGATATTTTTAAGTAACTAGTTCTCTAGTGTAAGCCAATTTGCGGGGAGAGGATTGGGACAGAGGTTTTTAAAGCTTTATTTAACAAAAGAATTTTGTTTCAGGAGCAAAAAAAAAATAATAACTCCAGGGATTATATAATTCACATGTCTTCTTTTCAGTGGACTGTAGAGGGCAGTGTCTCATAATTTAAAGTCACTGATTTTCTGTGAAAATGAACTTATGTTTATTTTTGTTTCTTAAATAATTATAAGGCTAGACACTGAAAGCTTAAAATTTATACTGAACATTTTAATGATCAGTTGAGGTAATTTCAAAAAATATTATCTTACTGTCTTTACATCTGAAAATGTTGTAGCCTTCTATGGGTGTGTGTAAGGTTTTGAAGTTGTGTCAGTCTCTGGTCGTCCTTTAGCAGGCCAGTGTGGTAGACATGATGCTGTTCCTCTTACAGATGAGGGAAACAGGACCCAAGAGATCAGAATATTTATCCACGAGCTGGGGTAACCAGCCAATAGCTGGAAAGTGTAATGGCAAAACTTCAGGGCTGGACTTGCCTGCCTTTGATACCTGCAAAATTTTCCTTATAGCACATTGCTGAAGACATTTTACAATATGTTTTCAGCTAATATCTCCTTAACTATTATCAGATGTTTGACCCTAGTTTTGGAATTTGGTGTTCTTTTCTAGGACTACCTATCTTGTTAAACGCAACTGTTTTATTCTGGTACACTTACTCTTTTATAATGTTTACAGGAGCAATATACTCTGGGTCTGTTTCAGGATGGTTTTACAGCTTTGTATTCTGCCTTGACAACATAATGTTATTTCTTTTTTTTTTTTTTAAAGATTTTTATTCATTTTATTACAGCCAGATATACACAGAGGAGGAGAGACAGAGAAGAAGATCTTCCGTCCGATGATTCACTCCCCAAGTGAGCCGCAACGGGCCGGTGCTGCGCCGATCCGAAGGCGGGAACCAGGAACCTCTTCCGGGTCTCCCACGCGGGTGCAGTGTCCCAATGCATTGGGCCGTCCTCAACTGCTTTCCCAGGCCACAAGCAGGGAGCTGGATGGGAAGTGGAGCTGCCGGGATTAGAACCGGCGCCCATATGGGATTCCGGGGCTTTCAAGGCGAGGACTTTAGCTGCTAGGCCACGCTGCTGGGCCCGCATAATGTTATTTCTTGAATTGCTCACTGAATATAAGCAAATATCAGTGGAATCATTAGAGAGTTGGAAAATGCAAAAGATTGCTTATTTTGTTTAAACCAAAGTGGTATGTTTTCCATAAGGATTTGTAACCTTTGCGGAGGAAGAGATACTAATATGGACATGACTTCATTTTTTCACAGAAGGATAAGCCAAGCTATAATTTGATCAGCCGAATCCAGGACTGTTTCGGTGATGATAGTGTTTATGTGTGTATTAACTTCTTGTTATCGAACCAGAATGCCTGAGACGTTTCCAGGTTTGGAGGCTCAGAGTCCATGTGGTACGAGGCGTGCTCTGGTGAGGGCCCCGGGGCAGACAGTGGGGCGCATGCTGGAGTGATCAGTCTCCACCTGGGGCACAGACTGACTGGCCCTGGCTCAGGCTGCTCTAACAGTCATCCTGGGAGAACTGTCTCCTTAGGGTATGCTCCAGGAACTAAAGAACCTTCTGCCACGCCGCACCTCTTCAAGGGTCCCCTGTTTCCAGGAGTGCCACCTTGGGGACACGGCCCTTAGTGTATAGGCTTTGGGGATGTTAGACATCCAAACCACACACTTGCATGCGTGTGTGTGTATTTAATCTCCTTCGTACTGTTGTCTTCATGTAGCATTTAATGTCAATAACCATTACAAAAAGGATTTGATGGGCCCGGTGGCGTGGCCTAGCGGCTAAAGTCCTTACTTTGAAAGCCCCGGGATCCCATATGGGTGCCAGTTCTAATCCCAGCAGCTCCACTTCCCATCCAGCTCCCTACTTGTGGCCTGGGAAAGCAGTTGAGGACGGCCCAATGCATTGGGACACTGCACCCACGTGGGAGACCTGGAAGAGGTTCCTGGTTCCCGGCTTCGGATTGGCGCGCACCAGCCCGTTGCGGCTCACTTGGGGAGTGAATCATCGGACGGAAGATCTTCCTCTCTGTCTCTCCTCCTCTGTGTATATCTGGCTGTAATAAAATGAATAAATCTTTTAAAAAAATTATTAAAAAAAGAATTTGATGTTATTACTAAGAATTTAGGCATGTTAAAACCCTTAGGTTAGTAACATTGTATCACAAATAGCCTTGCCTCTATCTTTTAGGATTTCTTTTTATTTGAAAGGCAGGGTTACAGAGAGAAAGAGCTTCCGTGCACTAATTCATTCCCTGTATGGCTGCAGTGGCTGGAGCTGAGCCAGGAGCCAGGAACTTCTGGGTCTCCCACGTGGGTGCAGGGGTCCAGCAGAGTCGCCAGAGGGAAGGGGGTGATCTTGGGGTGATGTGAGTGGAGGGCACGATGGCTCTACTGGCTAATCCTCCACGTCCAAGTGCCAGTTTATGTTCCAGCCCCTCGGCTTCCCACCCACATCCTTGCTTATAACCTGGGAAAGCAGTAGAGGATGACCCAAAGCCTTGGGACCCTGCACCCACATGTAAGACCCAGAAGAAGCTCCTGGCTCCTGGCTTCAGATGGGCTTGGATCTGGCTGTGCAGCCATTTGAGGAGTAAACCAGCAGATGGAAGATCTTTTTCTCTGTCTCTCCTTTTGTGTAAATCTGTCTTTCCAATGAAAATAAATAATTCTTTAAAAAAAAAAAAGGAAGAAGAAGAAGTAGGACAGCTGGGACATGAACTGGTGCCCATGTGGAATTCTGGCTCCATAGGTAGAAACTAACCTGAATTGGCCTTTATTGCTTGAATTTTTTTTTAAATGCTTAAATCAGTGTATCTGCTTTTAAAAACTTTTTGTTATTGATGTTGTTAATACCTAACACTGGAGATATTAAAATTTTGTTACAATCCTAGTTGAGTAAATTTTTTTTAAAGACTTATTTATTTTTATTGTAAAGGCAGATATACAGAGAGGAGAGACAGAGGAAGATCTTGCGTCCGATGGTTCATTCCCTGAGCGGGCGTAACGGCTAGAGCTGAGCCAATCCGAAGCCAGGGTCTCCCATGCAGGTACAGGGTCCCAAGGCTTTCCCAGGCCACAAGCAGGGAGCTGGATGGGAAGCAGGGCCGCCGGGATTAGAACCGGTGACCATATGGGATCCCGGAGTGTGCAAGGCGAGGACTTTAACCACTACACTATCATGCCGAGCCCCTAGTAGAGTAAATTTTGAGGGTGGTTTCCCTCTTGGAGCTCTGTTCTCTGACAAATTTTGTTCATGTGCAGAAGTCTGATGTATTGAGAGACTGGTTGTTTAAAATGCCTAATATTTGTACAATAACAGGTTACTTTAATCACTACCTTATTTTTGTGCTCTCAGTATATTTTTATGGCCCAGAAATCACTTACTTTGTATGTGTTTTATTCTGTGTGTTGTTTTTTATTACTCCAGTACTCTACCAGATTTCTACACTTTCAGATACTCTGTAGTTGTTGATTTCATGTCTATTTGTATTGTGAAATTGAAGGTGGCTGTTAATTTGTCCTTTGAGATTTAGTTCAGCTAATGTTTATTGAACCTCTTCACAGGCCACACTACTTAGCATAAACTAATCCTACTGAAGGTGCTTAGTAATGATTAATTGTATATCATCTTCTGAAATTTTTAAGGAATTAATGTACTTTGGAATGTGTTTTCCCCCAATAAGCTCTAGATATCAGACTACTCAGCTTTTTGCTCCCTCTTCTAGCATTTCTGTTGGTCAGTGTAAGATCACAAAATCATCCAATTACTGTCATTGACCTACAAATCTGAAAAATTGAATGAGCAGATCTTAGGATTTTTGTGTTTTTAGTTGTTGTTGAGCACACACACACACACACACATCTCATACCTTTTGGGTTTGTAATATCGTTCATAGAATTTGAATCGGGAAAGAACTGTGTGCCTTTGACTGTGATCTGGTCTTCAGGAATGCCTGAGAGGATGTTTCAGCCGAGTCTGCCTTCAGCCTTGACGTTGTCGTCTTCTGATACTGAATCATTCTTGTCTGTCAGTGATATATGCATCCTATTTTATAGTCTAGCTTTTTACCACATGTCTCCTAGCCAGATAAATCAATTCTTTGCATAATGCAGTCATAGAAGAGTTAAAATACAACAGTACTTTTGGGCCAGCATTGTGGTATAATGGGTAAAGTGGCTGCCTGAAGAGCTGGCATCCCATCTGGCACCGTGTGAGTCCAGCTGCTCCACTTCTGACCCAGCTGCCTGTTGATGTGCCTGGGAAAGCAGTGGAAGATGGCCCAAGTGCTCGGACCCTGCACACACACAGGAGACCTGAGAGAAGCTCCTGGCTTTTAGATTCGGACTAGCCCAGCTCTGGCTGTTGTGGCCATTTTGGGTGTGAACAGTAGACAGAAGATCAGTTCTATTACTCTCCCTCTCTGTTGGTCTCTCTAACTCTCTAAAATTTAAAAAAATAAATACAAGTACTTGGGGCCATCATGATGGCTCAGCTCTCCAGTCCTCAGCCTGCAGTGCTGGATTCCATGTGGGTCCTGGTATATATCCTGGCTGCTCCGCTTCCCATCCAGCTCCCTGCTGGTGGCCTGGCAAAACAGTAGAGGACCGCCCAGAGCCTTGGGACCCTACACACATGTGGGAGACCTGAAAGAAGCTCCTGCCTCCTGGCTTTGCATCAGCTCAGCTCTGAAAGTTGCTGCCACTTGGCGGGGTGAACCAACAGAAGGAAGATCTTTCTCTCTCTCTCCTTCTCTTTTTAAATCTCCTTTTCTAGTATAAATAAATAAGTCCAACTTAGAGGGGATAGAGGAGAGAATGGTAGCAATGGCCGGGCAGGGCCAGGGTGAAGCCAGGAGTCATGAATTACAGAGAGAATGAGAGACAGAGATCTTCCACCTCTGGTTCACTCCCCAGAGCTGGTGTGGTCTGAAGCAAGGAGCCAGGAGCCTCTTCTGGGACTCCCACATGGGTGTAGGGGTCCAAACACTTGGGCCATCTTCTGCTCTGCCAAACTCATTAACACTCATTAACAGGGAATTGGAGGGAAGTGAAGCAGTCAGGCCTCAAACCGTCGCTCATCTAGGCTGCTGGTGTGTCAGTTGGTAGCCCCAAGAAAACAATACATTTTTAAGTGACAAACTTCCATGTCATTTTTGTTCACTGATGACTGCAAAACACTGTGAAAGTTTAGACAACTAAATGTACTTTTATTCAAATAACACTTTTTAAAATATTTAGTATAATTTTATTCATCATTACACAATGGCTTTTGGCTTTAAATCTCATTTTGATCATGTACCTCAAAAATCTATTCAATTTCTTTTTCTATGTTTTTTAGAATAATTTCTTGTGAGCACAGGCAAAGTGACCTCTTAGTGCCTAAGATGTTGGTTTGCCACGTGCTGTAAATGTAAAAGCAGTAGAGCTGTTAAGGGTTCTGCACACTGGAGTTCCACGTGAGTGGTGTGAGTAGAGTCCCCGGAGGCTTGTGCGCCTCTGTGGGTTTGAAAGGTGATATGCCCTCGAGTTTAGCTGAGTGCTGTGCTACAGGTAGCCCGCACCTCATGCCATGCAGAGGCCTCTGCTTAAGCCTCACATCCTTGCTTGTTCAGTCTGGCATCTGAAGGTGATCGACTTTTCCCCCACACCCCTGTAATTTATGAGAAAAGCAAATGGAAGGACTAGACCAAAGTGGTTTTCCTACATGGTCATATTCTTACCGTCAGTGTAGAGAACAAGGATTGAATCTGTTTGGAATAGACAACTAGCTGGCCAACTGGAATCTTATATAACTTCTTTTCATTGTTTAGTTTATGAGGGTTTTTTTTTTTCATTTTAATTTGTAGATGTTGGATGTCTTTGATTTTATGGTCTTTGACAAATTTATGATCAAGTACGTTATTTATGACATGGTATCTCAGCTTAAGCAATTGATTGAAATACAGCATAGGGAAATTTAGTATGCATTTTTTAAAACGTTTGATTTGGGAAAATGAACTAATATAATGTGAGCTGTTTTGGAGCAAGGTAAAAAAGGATGTGGTTTAGTTTCTTTCTATTTCTACTGATTTGTATTGTTGGAATCTTATGATATTTGACATGATTTGCTTTTTGAGATTTGTAGGCATTGTCATATTTCAAAGTTGTGAAGCAGCATTATAACTCATTGAAATTGTGCATGTAAGAAATGTGAATTGTAGAGTGAAATCAAATACAACTTCATTAGTGTGTCAGATATCCTCAAGAGAGGCAAGAATTTTGTTATTATGCTGCCAGAATGAAGTGGGGAGCAAGCAGTGTTATATTGCAGAAGAGACTGGTGAGTGCCGAGTTGAATAAGTGGCCAGGCTGCAATTGTAGAGAAATCACCAAGAAGGAAAAATTAATACATTTTCCTTGAGTGGCTGTACTGTAGGGAACCTGGATTCATATAGGACTGATTTGGTTCGTTCTAATTCACATTCCTTGAATTCAATTAAGAAATACTTTTTCTCCATTAATGCTGAATCTGTCATCTGTGTGTGTGTGTTCAGTTTTCTTAATCAAGTTTAAAATCAATACATTTACTTTTTGAAAATCTTGTCAAGAGACTTAGAAGACAGCACACTTTCAGAAGCATGTGTTGCTCTCGTGGGGCTAGTGGTTAGGCTGCTGGTGGGCTGCCTGCGTCCCATGTCGGAGCGCCTCCAGGTTCAGGTTGGCTTCCACTCTCCATTGGGTTTTCTTGCCAGTGTTCACCCTGGGAGGCAGTTCATATACTTGGGTTTCTACCACCATGTGGGATGTGTGAATTGAAATCCTTGCTGCCATCTTTGGACTGGCCCAGCCCTAGCTGCTAATGAACATCTGGGGGAATGAAACAACTATTGGATGATCTCTCTCCCTCTCTTTTTCTCTCTCTGCCTTTTGAATTAAGTGAAAATTTTTTTCAAAGAATACTCTATTGTTTTTGTGGGGTTAGTTTGGCCTAGCAGTTATTCTGGTTGGAAAGCCCATATGGTAGTGCCTGATTGGGGTTTGAGTCCTGCCTCTGCTCTAAGCTAGCTTTCTGCCACGGTTCTGCCTGAGAGGGCGCAGCGATGGCTTAAGTAGTTGGGGCCCTGCCACCCTTGTGGCAGGCATGGATTGATTTTGCACCCAGCACAGCCTGCTGTTTTGGGCATTTGAGGGGGACTCTGCCTGTCTATATTATTTCTTTTCACATGAATTTCTTTTTTTTTTAATTATATAGTTTCTTTTTTTTCTTTTTATTTTATTTTTGACAATCTTTACATAGTTAATTATGGTAAAAAGGTACAAGGGCTATAGAAAAGTGGGTAAGACTATTATTTCCATATTGTTTCCTTCATATATCTGAGGTAAAGGGGATATTGAGGGAGAAGCCCCACCCAGTCTCCCACCCACCCCAGGTTCCGGACGTGGGGCATGCTCTGAGATACTTGCTCAAGTGGTTTTGATAGTTCACCAGTTATGAATTGCTGCCAGTCTCGCCACTCCGAGCAGGATGAGGTCGTTGAAGAATCCACTGATTGACATAGCCCATCATAGAGTCTTCATTTGCTCAGTATTTCGCTGCCAACATATAGCTGAGGTGCTTGATTGACCTGTTCTGTCTTCCGTCTTTTCTTGGTTAGGGTTCTGAGTCCGCCATTTCGATTCACATGAATTTCTTAAGAAACTTAAAAAAAATACTGCTTATTTTCTGGCTCACCTTAAAGCATTCTATTCTGGCAGCAGTGTAGTTTTATTTACATAATAATACATGAGAAGCAAGATGAGCAGTTATTTGACACAGCTTCTATTTTGAGGCCAAATGTAGTGCTAGTTTTACAGCTTTACAGTCAAAGTTGTCATGTTTGTTGTACTTTTAATTTTTAGAATATAACAAAGATAAAAAAAGTGAAGTGATGTGTTTAAATTTTAGGTACAGTGTAGTAATCAGATCTGAAAAGCAGGCAGGCAGGTTGATTCTTAAAAAGGAAAAAGAACACAAGAGTAGGAAGATCACAGATTAGGCACTGAATTTCTCAGTGTCTATCCTATTTAAGGAAAAAGGCTCTACATTGTTAGGGAGAGATGTGTTGGCAGTCAGAACCCTACAATGCTAACAATTAAAAAAATAAGACGGGGTTTGAGTTGCCAACTGGCAGTACAGTTTAGTTGGCTAACGGACAAAGGTGATGACAGGCAGGTGTCATTGTTTCCACCCAGAAGTCAAGATATGTGGTTCCTGAATGGAAATGCATGTTTTCCTGATATGCCGGTTTCTCTGACCCTGCAAATGTGACCTGGAAATTGGAGATGGAACAGCTGTCATGCTGTTCTGTTACATCTGTGAGCAGAACAGCTGTCCAAGCTTTAATGGCACTGTGTTGAAGTTAGTTGATGATCTTAGATGTTCATTTACAGATAACCTGAAGTAATTTTAGGAAGTAGAACAGAGTTGAGAATAACAGATCGTACAGTAGAGTTGCAATGCAATGGTGAGAAAATGTACCGGAAATGAATATGAATAAACCCTGCCCAGAACAACAACAAATGCTGTGAAACAGGGAAGGATGTTCAGCCTCACGAACAAGCAAGAAATGTGAAATAAAACAGTGTTTACTACTTCTGTTCTGACTCATTGAATTGGAAAGCTTGTGGACACCACTATATACTTTTAGTGGAGTGTAAGTTTTTACAAGTCTTCTAGAATGTGGTTTCTTGCCCTTAAGCCACCGCCCCCTTATCTGCTCTGATGTGCGTGGAGCTTCAGCCAGACTCATGGAAATGCTGACTGCTTCAAGTGGTTGGGGTGGCTGAGACTCTAACCCCACTGACTGAAGAGATTAAATGGAAAACTTGGACCATTGAGAAGGAAGAGATAGTTAACAGTTGGCCTAGAGTTGTTTTTTTTCCTTTCTGTGGTCCATGGTCTGACTGGACAGACATCCTCTGCTGTTCCTCCGGGTGTGCTCGCCTCCCTCTGCCTCTCATGCTTCATATCCTGAGGTTTTGCTTTCTAAATATTCCTTAGCTTTGCCTCAGATTCTGTTTTGTAGCGAATGCAGACTGAGAAGTTAGCAGTGTTACTCTTAAGACTATTCTGTAGCAATGTCTGCAGGTGCTGGAGACACCTGTGTGTGGATGTTCACTGCTGCCTCACTGAAAACTCAGGACCATCTGAATGATCCCCGGGGAGATGGTTAATGATGCATCCTATAATTCAATCCTATAATTCATGTGAACGGTCATCCATGATACAGTGTGTGCTCAACAGCGTCAAGCCAGTATGTTTAGTGTGATCACGCTGTAGGACAGCAAGCCTCTAAATGGATCAGGCCAGTTTGTGTGTGAACGTAGACACAGTATTGAAAGAAATAATGTGGAGTTGGGGAGGAAAGTAAAGAGAAGGATTTTTACTTTTTACTTTATATGCTGTGAACTTAATTTAGGCAGTGTTTTGTGTTGGGAAGTTTCCTTGTTTGTGGTTTTCTCCTCTTACCAGTTATGCTGCAATCATCCCCTTTTCACTTGCATTTTCATTTACTTATCTGTTTCCTTAGGATGAATTCCTAGCAATCAATGAACAGATTTGATGGTTTCAGTTACTGATGGCTTGGACTCATCAACCAGTGCATTACTTGTCTTGGAAGAAATACAGTCTCGTGTTTTGTATTTATCACTCGTGACTTTCGTTAATGATCAATAATTATTGAACACCCACTATGAACATTGTACCGTATTGCTAAGTCAGAACTTTCCTCGGGGTGAGTCTGTCATTACAGACTGAGCCAGTTTATTTCATAATAAAGGAAGGAAACAGTATTTGAGACAGTTGCCCCATAGAATTTGGAAGAAAATCATGAAATTTAACGTTAAAGCTAGGAGGTTTGTACTTTTCCTTTAAACTGTATTTGCCTACTTTCATTGTGTCCTTTCTCTGAGCTACACTTTAAGCTCTAAGCATTGAGAAAAACATATTTGGGTAACTACTGTGCTCCTAGTTAGTGGCAGTTACTGTAAATGGGAAATAATATATGTAACAAAACAAAGTATGTAATCTGTTTCTTGGGATTTTTATAGAACCATAACTACTAGGTTTTTTGATATCACCTGTTCCTGAAAAGATGGTTTTAAAACTACATCACAAAAGCCAACATTTCCAGTTTCATGAAACTACCGTTTCATAACACCGGATTATTTCATAAAGTGAGATAGTGAATCCTCGTTCTATTTCCCATATTATGTGTCCTAATTGTAAACTCAGGGCCAGACCTATACTGGGAAACAGTGGTTCAATAAATCAGTATTACAAATGACATGCCCCAAAGGAGTATTTATAGGTTACTTTAGCCAACTTATTAATGAATAGCTTAAGACCATGAGTAATTAGATAGGGTTGGAAGTAAAGAATACCTATAAAGCAGACGACATGATTCTTCATTTTCTTTGAGGGTCGTTAACTCTTTTATTCCGATTCTTGTTCTAGGTTATCATTGGTAGTCGCTGTATGGATGTTATAACTTTTGTCTTTTCAGTAGTAAAAGCTGAATAATATTGATGTAACTACCAGGAAAAAAATAAGATGTTTTAAAAGGCAAGTTTTCCAGACCAATTTGGAAGTATTTAAAAATTTTTTGGCATTTATGAACTATTTAGTGGCATTTTGTACATAGACGAACTATTAAGCAAATTTTAATGAATATCATAATTATTTTAATAAAACAAAGTATTAAAAATTTACGCTCAGTGATACATCAAGTCAAGGAATCCGGAAAGTTTTGGGAAAGTGTTAGGTTCTTGTTGAATAGGTATTATAATCACACTGCCAAGACATCTTCAAATAGCAAATACTTAGAAATATGCTCATAAATGATGTCAGGAAGTCCTCCCCCACACCCCTCCCTTTTCAGATGAATTCCTAACCACAGCAATGTATGGACCTAGTGGAGTTTTCTGGAGAGTGTTTTCGTTCTGTTTAAAGACTGATCTTATTATTTTTTTTAGATTCTATTTAGTTATCTATGTATCTAAAAGATAGGAATGGCAGAGAAAGAGGGAGAGAGGTCTTACTATGAATTCACTTCCCAAAGGCTTGCAATAGTTAGGCTGGACTGGGCTGGGCCAGACTGAATTCAAGAGCCAGGAACTCCGTCCAAGCCACCCACCTGCGTGACAGGACCCAGGTACTTGGGCCATCTCGCACTGCCTCCTGGGGTGCACACTGGCAGAAGGCTGCAGAAAGCTGGACTGGATATGAGTGGAGGACTCGGTCACAGGTTCTCCACTGTGGGACACAGATGATCCAAGTGTGTGGTTTAGCAACTATCACATCATAGTTCCTGCCCTAGGAATTTCCTCTTAAATATGTTGTCTTGGCCTTGCAATTTTATATTATTGGCTTGTTGTTTAAAATTGAATTTAATTGGAATAAAATTAAACATTGACCTCAAAATATCTTAAACAAACACATCTAGTTTACTACCTTTAAAAGGTTTTCTTGAAATCCTGTTTTGTTTTTTTTAAAGTATGTTGTATAAAATGCAACTAGATGTTTAACAATCTTTTTGCTATACAAGCATCTGTAACTTAATCAATTCAGATTAGGAGGAAAAGTGAATTAAATAGCAAACTGACCCTGAATTTTCCTTTTCTCTCTGGAAATCAAAAAACTTAACACTGCACTTGTTGCCAGAAAGAGTAGCGGACTACTTATGCTTGTTATTACAGTTACATTACAATGACTGAGGATGCGTGTTCCTGAGCACCTGTTGTGGGAGCCCTTGTTAGCATGCCTTTATGCTGAGAGTAGTCACAAAGGACCAGTGTTGTCGTTTGCTTTTTGTCAGCAGAGTGTCCAGTACTCTGGATGCTACACTGTTGGTACACTGTTGGTACACTATGAATCTGGCTGCATTGATTTGAGGTTGGCACTAGGAGCAGATTTTAAACCAGTGTTACAGTTTCAACACTGGTAAAAAGTTGTTTTTAGTGGTTGGGTAGACTTTTATGAAATAATACATTTAGTATTTGTATATGCCTCTGTGTGTTTGCATTTTGTGTACAAATTCTCTTCCCAGAGCCACGTGCTCTCCCTTCAGGTGTGCTCATGACGTCTTCCAGACTGGTTTAGTTGTTGAGTTGTTCCAGTGTGGTACCGTGCTTGGGAGAGGGAGCCAATGGTATTTGGTTAGTCTACCATCTTCTCATGTTTGTAGGAAAAAGCTTCTTGTTTCTTTTGTCTTTCTGAAGTTTCTAACTTTCCAAGGCCCTTTAGTCAACGTAATTTTGAATACAGTGTAAGCTTTTGTTGCAGTGTGATGTTTAAAATAGATTTGTACTCTTACTATAGATCAACATTTACTATATTCATTGTGTGTATTTTTCTGATATTCTTATAGTAATCGGAAATTGGAAATACTTTCAGGATTTTGTGTTCGTTGCCCTGTTTCACAGTCTGAGTCTGTCATCCAAAGAATGTTGTGTGTGCATGCTGTACTGTACCCAGTGTGTGGGCCTTTCAGAATGAAGTACACTGTGACATCCCTTCGAACTGACCCTCAGCAGTAGCAGAGCAGTGACTGCACACACGTAAATGGTTTTGGAGTAGCCAACCTTGCATGCGTTGCCATTGTCATGTACAGTTACTGAGTGCTTGTGTTTCTTTCCCTAGAGGCAGTTATGCTCATGCCTTGATAAAGATTTAGAAAATGACGTGAGGGGTCCAAAAACTATTTGAGAGTTTTGTTTATAAACTTGTCTACTTCTAGAATTTGAAACTAAAATTATATTGACTTTTTTTTTAAAAAAGTAGGACTGACCTGAGTAAGTCTGATAGTAGTAAGAGGATAACAAAAATGACTGAAGGTCACTGATTATATTTTTGAAGACTTAATTATGAATATATTTCCTTTTTGGTTTGTGCCATATTAGCCTTAGTTCAGGAAATTTAATTTTAAATTCCTATTACTTATTGTTTAAGTGCATAGGCAGTCAAGTGCACATAACCTTTTGGCCAGTGATGGACTACCTATATGCCTGTGGATCTGGATGATTATGATGGAGGCGAACATTTGTGCTGCCTACCGACACAGCCATCCTGATATCATTACACAGCATATTACTCAAATGTTTGTGGCAATACTGGTGTACTGTGCTGCCAGTCATATGAAAGTACAGTGTAAGTAGGTGCACACAGTACAAAATACTTGATAATACATAACTCTTACTGGTTTATGTATTTACTGTATTTATTATACTTTTATTATAGAGTGTACCTCTTATAAGCTTACTACAAAATAGCATGCCATGTTAACCAGCCTTATATGTCTTTAGTTTATGATGTTTCTTGATTAAGTAATTGACTTATACCACTTAGATTGAAATAGTTTACTGAACACAAAGAGTAGAAAATACTTGATAATAAATGACTCTTACTGGTTTATGCATTTACTGTATTTTTTTTCACTTTCTTCATCTTATGTTTACTAATGTTGTAATAATTTGTGTAGATTATACCCCTCCACCTGCTGTCTCTATACTTTGTACTCTGTTGGCTCTTTTTAAAATTGGGCATCACTTGTAACTACCTAACTTCAGGGGTTTTAGCATATTCAAAAGTCATGCAGTCATCACCAGACTCCTATTTAGATCATATTCTTCACTTAAAAAATAAACTCCTTGCCTTTCATTTTTATTTGAAAGGCAGGTTTACGGAGAAGAGAGAGAGAGACGGAAGGTTTTCCATCCACTGGTTCACTACCCAAATGGCTACAATGGCCAAAGCTGAGCTGGTCCAAAACCAAGAGCCAGGAGCTTCTCCCAAGTTTCTTGTGTGAGTGCAGGGTCTCAAGAACTTGGGCTGTCCTCTGCTGCTTTCCCAGGCCAGAAGCTGAGAGGTGGATTGGAAGTGGCAGCCAGGGCACAAACTAGTGCCCATGTGAGATGCTGGGGCCACAGGGTGGAGGATTAGCCTGCCAGCCTGTTGGCTATCAGGTTCAATCTCCCTATTTCTCCTACCCCTAAGTAACCAGCAAAATACTTACTTCCTTTAGATTTGCCTATTCTGAACATTTCAAATATAATCATATAATATGTGGTCTAATGTGACTGACTTCTTTCATAAATGCATTTTCAGAATTCTTCCATGTTTTCTTTTTATGACTTAATATTTCATTGTATGGATACATCACAATTAGTTCATCCATTTACCTGTTATTGGACTTTTGGAATTGTTTTCACCTTTTGGCTATTTTGGATAATGTTTCTGTGAATGTTTAAGTTTTTACATGGACATATGTCTGCATTTCTCATGGGTTTATGTCTAAGAGTTGAGTTTCCAGGTTAAATGGTAAATGTGTGAAATTTTCAGATTGTTTTCTAAAACAGCTACAACATTTTACAGTTGTGTCAACCGTGAGTCAGGGCTCTGATTTCTCAACATTCTGGCCGGTTCATGTTACTTTCTGTCGTTTTTGTTAGATCCATCCTAGTGGGTCTGCAGAAGTATCTTACTCTGGGTTACATTTTCATTTCTGTTAGGACTAATAGCCAGGGCGCTGTGCAATGGCTCAATGGCTGGATCCTTGCAGGTGGATCCCATATGGTTACTGGTTTGTGTCTCAGCTGTTCTGCTTCCCATACAGCTTCCTGCTTATGACCTAGGAAAGTAGTGGAGGATGGCTGAAAGCCTTGATAATTGTACCCGCGTGGGAGACCCAGAAGAAGCTCCTGGCTCCTGACTTTGATCAACTCAGTTCCGGCCATTGAGGCCATTTGGGGAGTGAACCAACGGAGAAAGAATCTTTCTCTTCTCTCTGTAGAGAGAAATTTATTACTTTTTAAAAAGTTAAAAAGGTGGTTCTATCACATTTTTAAAAAGACTAATAGCCATTTGTATATTTTTTAAAAACCATATTTCGTATTATAAAGCTATACTTTTCTTGTTATAATGAACTTTTGTGATTATCTAGTGTAATTTTTTGTCTCCAGATTATTTCAACTTTTGACTTCTATTCAGAGACTTTGTAAAGATAAGAAATTTACTGTTGTGAAGAAGTTGGCACAATTTTTGAACAACAATGGTTGTTAGAAGCTGTTTTTCGTATTAGGCCAGAAGCTGTTTCACTGTGTTGTTGCTGTGGTCATTGTTGTTCCTAATTTGTTGTTTTTTATTTTTTAGGCTTTTTTTATAGTGAAGTCCTATTCTTCATCTACAGTTTCAAGTATCTTCTTATTTAGGTCAGATAGCCCTCATTTCTAAAATCGTTTGCATCCCCATTACCATCAAATCTAGCCAGCATCCCACTCATTCTTGTGAGTGAGCAGGTTTTCACTTCTCAACAGCTCCTCTACAGTGTGATCTTTGGAACTGAAGGCCATTTGAGACTTATTATTATCACTACATAATAAAAATGTTTCTGCATTTGAACAGAGTTCGGTATGTGTATCCTTTTGCTTCGCTTCGCTCAGCATCTTACTGCAACGTTACAGGTGTTTTTTGGATTCTGAATGCATCCTCTACTCTGTGGACTGTTTTTCCCATTGACTCTGTCGTTAGGAAGTTTGATTAGCATACTTTATTTTTCAGTCCAAGTAAACTGTTGACTTGGTGGGCCAGCGTTGTAGCTAGTGATTAAAACCACTGCCTGCAGTGCTGGCATCTCGTGAGCACCAGTTCGAATCCCCAGCTGCTCCCCTTCTGGTCCAGCTCTCTGCTAATTGCTTGGGAAAAGCGGCAGATGCCCCAGGTGTTTGGGTCCTTACCATCCGTGTTGGAGACCTGCGTGAAGCCCCTGGCGCCTGGCTCTGGCCTGCCTTAGTCTAGCCATCGTGGACATCTGGAGGGCGAATCAGCAGGCCGAGGTTGTCCGCCTCTCTCTGTCTCTCCCTCTCTCTGTAAAAGTCTGTCTTCCAAATATATCTTTAAGAAATATTTTCAAAGATGTTACATAAAGCAGGATGAGAAACTGATTTGGCCATTAGAAACTTGAGTGAATAATAATATTGATGCATTTGTACATACCTCTTGATGAAAGTACGGTAATAATGCAATTACAGATTTATTTACTGGACACTTGCTATGTGCTGTGCTAAGTGTGTTTGATGTATTATATTTAATCCTCACAATGACCCAGTCAGGCGAATACTATTTTAAAAAATATGTTCTTGTTTTTAATTAACACATAGTAACTACATATTTTGGAGTATAGCGGATACTGTTATCTACATTTACTGGGTAAGAAAACTGAACATTGTGAATTTAATAATTTAGCTGAAGTTTTGCAGTTTATAAGTAGCAGAGTAAAATTTAAACAGAGTCTCATGTCAGAATTCATACATAACTAAAATTTGGTCTCAATTGGAAATCTACCTTATTTGAAGTTACTTTTGCTGTTCGTTTATTCATACTTTCAACAAGCGTTTACTAAATGCCTTGTATGTCCCAGGCACTGTTGTAAGTTCTTCAGATACTCTGAACAAATTTAGGCAAAATTCCTTGCCTTTGTGGAATGTAAAGGCTACCACAAAGACAAATGGCACTGGAAGTATAGAAAGAAAAGGAAATAAATACAAGTGGTAAGGCTGGGCTGTGTCGAGAGGAACCACATTTGAATAAGGACATTCACTTGGCAGGGGCGTGAGCTGCTCAGATAAGTGAGATTCCTGACCTTTTCTGCCTGGGGTTTTTCTGCTGGATTTATGGGGCCTGAAATAGTTCCTTTTGTAGTTGTTATGCAAGATCTGAAATACACTGTCTGAGGGGATGCTTCATTATTTATCTATACCTGCTTGCGTTTTGTTGTCTTCAGATAAACTTTTGGCTGAGACCAAGGAAATCCTTAGAGTGAGTCCTTCCTTTCCATCCCTGAACTCCATGTTGGATGGAACAACACAGCATTTCCACATTTCCTCCTTTTTTCAAGTGACAAGCCATGGAATCCATTAAAAGTTAAGAATATTTCTGGCTGTTTCTCTTTAGTAAGTTTTTTTTTTAGTACTTTAGAATTCATGAGAATATATAAAACCCTGGGCTTTCACTGTAAGAAGCTACAGAAAAGGTGAAAGTTAAAGAAAATATAAGGAACTATAATAAAACATGACAATAAAAAAGAACAAATTGGACAATAAGATGCTGGACTCTATGCTTGGTATATGCTTGCAATGAAAGAATCTCAAATGAACTTGAACTGTGGCAATGCAGCAAGGTGGAGGAATCCACCATGGGGGAGGGTTTGGGAGGGGTGGGGGAATCCCAGTGCCTATAAAACTGTGTCACATAATGCGATGTAATAATAAAAAAAGAAAAGAAAATGGAAAAGGAATAAGAAGAGAGAAGAACCATAGTTCAACAAATTCCATCCTAAGATGTGCAAATTGAGTCATACACCTGAGTTTGTATAATTTAATTTTCCTTTGATTCTTTTGAATTATTTTATATTTAGTCATAGTGAAGTAAAATCTGATTCTACCAAAAAAAAAAAAAAAAAGAAAAAGAACAAATGTGTAGTGGAGGGGAATTAAAGCCAACAACTGATTCTCTGAAGAGACTAGTAAGATTCTGGTGGAACTGATCAAGGAAGGGGAAGAAGAGATCAGCTGCAGGGCAGGGGGTTGACGTCACTTCAGGTCCTCGCACGCCCTGTCATCCCTAGGCCTGCTCCTGACTTCCTTCCTGCCAGCGCAGGCCTGGAGGCTCCACATTAGGGCTCAAGTGCGTGGAGTGCTGCTGTCCATGTGGAAGATGTGGATTGAGTTCCTGGCTTGGGAACCGTTGCATGCACTTGGGAAGGAAACCAAGATGGCAGCATTCTTGGTCTTTCTCTTGATAGTCTCCCAAAATAAAATAAAATAAAATATAAAGATGTGCCAATTCAAAAAGAAAAAAATGGCCAAAGCCATATATCTTTTTTTTTTTTTTAAGATTTATTGATTTATTTCAAAGACAGAGTTATGGAAAGGAGAAATGAAGATCTTCCATCCACTGGTTCACTTCCCAGATGGTAGCAGCTGCTGAGATTGGTCCAGGCTAGAGGTAAGAGCCAGAATCCCATCTGAGTCTTCAAGTGGATAGCAGGGGGGCCCAAGCGCTTGGACCATCTTTAGGCCGGTTTCCCAGGCACGTTAGCAGGGGGGCCCAGGCGCTTGGACCATCTTTAGGTCGGTTTCCCAGGCACGTTAGCAGGGGGGCCCAGGCGCTTGGACCATCTTTAGGTCAGTTTCCCAGGCACGTTAGCAGGGGGGCCCAGGCGCTTGGACCATCTTTAGGCCGGTTTCCCAGGCACGTTAGCAGGGAGCTGGACCAGAAGCGGAACTGCCAGGTTGAGTGCTGGTGTTCCTGTGGGATGCTGGCATCTATGCCGGCATCCCAGATGAAGGCTTAACTTGCAGCATCTCGGTGCTGCACTCCCTCACACCCCTCCTTTTGACCACAGAGCTTAAAGAATCAAAAAAAGTAGTAACTAGATTTTGATAACTTAGTTAAGTAAGTTGATTTTTTTTTCAAAATATTTCTTTCAAAATAAGTTTTTCAACACTTTGCTAAAGCTGAGGAATAATCAAGAAAAAGACTCAGTATCCTGGCTGTTGGGCCATCTGGAGAGTGAGCGATCAGATAGAAAATTCTCTCTGCTTGACTCTGACTTTGAAATAAATCAACCAGTCATCAAGGAAAAACATTTATTCCAGGGCCCAAGGTAACACTTTACAACAAAGAACAGAAAAGGAGGATAGTGATCCAAAAATCTCTCCTGACCTACCTTCCAATCTTAATCTTTAGGAACATAATTTCAGGTAAAGATGAGCAATAGGGTGATTATGGATGTCGGGCAAAATTGCTATATAAAGGTTATCGTGTTTTCTTAAAATATCTGTAAGCTGTACTGATAAAAGTAATAAAAGTCTTAATATTTTTACAGGTCTTAGTAAAGTTAACATATGTTTTCCAGAAGAAAAATATTTCAGCAGATGACTAGGACCGCTAAAGTGCTGTTGGAACCTGTTTCGTTACACTCCTTCCAGCTTGGATGATTTTGTTGTCCTGATGAAGTTAGTGAAGAACCTGTTGCTCCTTGATTTGATTTACATTTTAAAAGTTATTGGGAGTGGTGCGCGTCCGCTCGGGTACTGGTGTGACGTGTGTCTGTCACTAGAATGTGGCTCCTGAGTAACTCCAGGTCCCCCACGTCACCTGTGCCTGCTCATGCTTCCAGTTGTACTGCTTTCTTATGTAGCAAATTGTTTGGACTTATGATCTGTGATATGAAGCATTTCTTTTACTTACACTTCCTTCTTTTCCTGTTTATTTTCGTTACATCACAGAAATTATAGTTTAAGTATCTGAATCTGTTGATCTTTTCTGATTCCCTTTGTTATTTACAATCAAGAAGTTATTTCTGAATAAGCATGGCTACAACGGCTGGAGCTGTGCTGATCCGAAGCAAGGAGCCAGGAGCTTCTTCCGGGTCTCCCACGCGGGTGCAGGGTCCCAAGGCTTTGGGCCGTCCTTGACTGCTTTCGCAAGGCCACAACAGGGAGCTGGATGGGAAGCAGGGCCACTGGGATTAGAACCAGCACCCGTCTGGGATCCTGGTGCGCACAAGACAAGGACTTTAGCTGCTAGGCCACTGTATCAGGCCCATGGATAATCATTTAAATGCACTGTTGAGTTTACTTTGTTAGTGTTTAGTTGATTTTTGGATCAATATTTATCAAAAATATTGGTGCCTAATTTTCTCATAGTACCTTTTTTCTTGTTTTGATGTCAGTGTAATTTTACTTTCAAGTTGCTTTTGGAAATTTGAAGACGATTGTTAATTCTTCTGTAAGTGTTCAACTGGCTTTTCTAGGTTAGCCAACTGGCCCTGGGATTTCCTTTGTTGGGAGGTGTTTCATTATTGATTCAGTCTCTTTATGGGTACAAATCTGTACAGATCTTCTGCTTATGTCTTAGTAAGTTGTGTGTTTCTAGGAATTTGGCGTGTAATTGTTCATAGTCTCTTAGCATCCCTCATATTTCTGTGACATCACTTGTAATATTTGTTCTTTCATTTCAGAGTTTAGCTGCTGGAGTCTCTGTTTTTTTAAGAATCTGTAACAGCTTATTTGTCACTAATACTGTTTATGGGCACATAATTTGTTTCTGCACTCATATATTGAAGGACATACTGCATTTCAGCCTTTCTAATAGATGTGGAGTGATTTCTCATTATTTAAGCTTGTGTTTCCCGAATAACTTTGTGTTGAGCATTATTTCATTACTTGTTTGTCGTTTGTGTATCTTCTTTGATAGGTTGTCTATTCTGCTCTTTTTCTTATCTTTCATTGGGTGATGTGTTGTTACTGAGTTTTAAGGCTTGTTTGGATATTTTAGATACTAGCCATTTATCAGATATGTATTTTGCCATTTTCCCCCTTAGTCTATGGCTTTTCATCTGGTTGTCTGAACTGTATTACAATGTAGAAGCTTTTGATTTTAGGGAAGACCAGCTAGTCCATTTTTTCTTTTCTAGATCATGCCCCTGGTGGTGCGTCTAAACCCAGAGTTTCCTGTTGTTTTGCCATGTGGGGTGTGTTCTCTCTTAAGAAACTGTGCTTGACATCCTATGCTTGGTTGTATCACCAACGTTTCCTTTAATGAAAGGCATTATCTATTTCAGAAATTCTTTGCAGCGTTTCTTCTCTCACGATGGTTCTCAGAGAATGTATATCTGGCACTTCTCTGATGCATCTTATTTCCAGGCTATAGCAATGTGATTGATTTATTCTGCCTTTTAATTAAGTTAATAAGATTTTATTACTTTCTATTTTAAATTGATAACTGAATTGATTGCCTCAAATTTTTTTTCACTGCTTCTTAAATGATGCTGCACTGTTTCTAATGATGTTAGAAGCTGCTATAGGATATGCCATATCTAGGGATTTTTCCCTCAACTCAGTGGTCTACAAACCAGAGCAAACAATTAGCCAAAAAAAAAAAGTAAACCAAACTCCTTCTTTAGAGTATAGGGGGATTGCCTGTATGTTTTAAAGTAAACTTAGTGGGTTTTTTTTTTTTTTGCAATCAATAAAGTAATCTAATTTCATTCTAAAATAAGATTCAGAGTCAGAGTTTTGGCATTTGCAGGTTGTTCTAGCCCCAGAACTCAGGATTCCCAAAGATGTGGCCTTTGTCAGAGGTCACTGATTCTGGTAGACGGTAACATCCGAGCTCATGCGTCCATGCTGCGTGTTCTGGAAGAACTTTATGGTTGAATTATCTTATATTTTTTGAAAACACAGAGCAGGACCTTTGATACTCTTGATTTAAAAAAGAAGCATTTCCATAGCAGTTGACTCTTTGGTTTGAAATCGAAAGCTCCTTTCCTGCTTCTGTATCTTCTGACCCCTGCACCTGCTGTGTCCACGCATTTCTTCTTTGCTCCTAAAAGTGCTTGTTTCCTTTTATGATTTAATTTGTTTTTATTTCACTTGGGAACTTTAATTATAAAGCTAGATGTGATTTTCCAGGTCATGTTTTATACGCTGTGTTTTATTTTTGTCTTTTCACTTGACTGTCCACATAATACATCATGTCTCCGTCAGCTAGGGGGATTGCTGTTGGGGTGGGACTCCAGGGCAAACCGAGTGCGACAGCAGGTTGTCAGCGGGTGCCCATTCTGCCGCTGTGGAGCCTTGAGGGCCCTGGTGGCTCCCTGTTAGCTCTTTAGATTTGTTACTAGTGCTTGAAGAAGTAGCTGAAGATGAATTCTTACCATTTCTTCGGAAAGTTCCGTTTAGAAACTTGGTTTAAACATAAACTACTTTAACCCATCTGTTTGTTTTTTTCCTACCTTTGTTTTCTCCAACAGATAACAGAAAAGAAAGGAAAAGAAGCGAATGCCGGGTTTGGTGGACCAGTGGTTAGTTCTCTGTATCACGAAGAAACCATCAGGTAAGGTACATTGTATTACGTGACACAATTTCATAGGTACTGGGATTCCCCCCCCCCTTCACCCCAAACCCTTCCCCCATGGTGAATTCCTTTGTGTCTATGTTTTAAACTTAAATTTTTGAAGCATTCTTTATTACAGGGGATTGTGACAAGTAATAAATGGTGGGAAAAATTTTTTCAGAAGACCAGATAATTTTTTTCTAAAGATTTATTTATTTTAATTGAAAAGGCAGATTTACAGAAAGAAGGAGATACAGAGAGAAGGAGATACAGAGAGAAAGATCTTCCATCTGCTGGTTCACTCCCCAAGTGGCTGCAACAGCCAGAGCTGAGCCGATCCAAAGCCAGGAGCTTGGTTTGGATCTCTCACATGGGTACAGGGTCCCAAGGCTTTGGGCCGTCCTCGACTGCTTTCCCAGGCCACAAGCAGGGAGCTGGATGGGAAGTGGAGCAGCCAGGATGTGAACCGGTGCCCATATAGGATCCCAGTATGTGCAAGGCAACAACTTTAGTCACTAGGCTACTGTGCCGGGTCCTGGGGGAACATGTAATCTTTAAAATCAATTGTGTATGAACTAGTGCCAAGTAATATGCCTAAATAATGATAATAATGATTTATCTCCTATTGTCAAACATAGATGATAAGTATCTGAATCAGTACCTTTGCCCCACATAAGTAGTTGGCAAAGCAAGTTTTCTCTCTCAATGTACAGCTATGGTTTTTTGGGTTAATGTTCCTCAAAATAGCATATTTAATTTTATTATTTACTTGGAAGAAGAGAGGGCGGGGGGAGCCTAAGAGAGGCAGAGACAGGAGAGATCATCCCTCCAGTGGTCCACGCCCAGATGTGCACAACAGCAGGTTCAGACCAGGCTGAGCCAGGAGCCAAGAAGACTGGCACAGCTCTCCAGATGGGTGGCAGGACCCTGAATCCTGGGCCACCCTGTGCCTTCCCAGGCAGATGAGCAGAGGTGGGGATTGCAGAAGGAGCAGCAGGTACTTGAACTGCAAGTTAACTCGTTTTGGAATATTAACATGGTATAGCTACTATGTAAAATAGGATGAAGTTTACTCAGGAAATTAAAAGTAAAATTATCACACAATTCAGCAATTCCACTTCTGAATCTGTATCCAGAAAAATTGAAAAAGAATCTCAGAAGTGTATTTACATAGCATGTTCATAGCAGCACTATTTCTTTTTTTAATATCTTTTTATTTTGAATTTTGAATTATGTGGTACTATTTCGTATAGGCTGGAATTTCCCCCCCAAACTCCCACCCCCAACAAATTTTTCCCATTTTACTACCACAATGTAGTCCTTCATAAGGAATCATAATTCCATCAGTCTCTTATTTAAGTGCACCCCGACATTGTTGGTACAATGTCAGACAGTCCAGCATACCATTGTCTACACATGTCCAACAGTTTCATTGGAAATCCATCTTCCGTCTGGAAGCAGGCATGCATGTTGCATTGTATCCCCACATCTGTATATGATAGACCCCAGTACTCTGTCATTATACATTTCCGTAACTGAGAAGCCATGAAACAAGGTCAACAATTGGTATGAGTTAGAACAGCCACAACAACATCATCAACAACAAATTACAGCACCATGAAAAAAACGCACCACAGAGTAACCAACACATGAGTGACAAAAAGGAAACACAGAAGTCTCTTAGGAAAAACGATGCCACCGTGGGCCCAGTGTGATAGCATAGTGGTTGAAGTCCTCGCCTTGAATGCACCAGGATCCCATATGGGAACCGGTTCTAATCCTGGCAGCTCCACTTCCCATCCAGCTCCCTGCTTGTGGCCTGGGAAAGCAGTTGAGGACGGTCCAAAACTTTGGGACCCTGCACCTGTGTGGGAGACCAGGAAGAGGCTCCTGGCTTTGGATTGGCTCTCCTCCAGCCATTGCGGCTGCTTGGGGAGTGAACCATTGGATGGAAGATCTTCCTCTCTGTCTCTCCTCCTCTCTATACATTTGCCTTTCCAATATAAATAAATAAATAAATAAAGAAATAAATCTTTTAAAAAATTATGCCACGTTGTAATCCATGAGCCAGCAATGAATTTGACAAGAGAAAAGAAATTATTTGAAATAAATAAAACACATCAAAACACATGGGATATAGCCAAACAAATAAACAAGCAAAAAACAGTATGGATTGTATTATTGAAGCTATATTTTCCATGCTGGTTTCCTTATATAAGAGAGAAGATATGGTATTTGTTCTTTTGTGATTGACTCATTTCACTGAGCATAATGGTCTCTAGTTGGGACCACCTGGTTGTAAATAGTATAGTTTCGTTCTTAATAGCTGAACAATATTCCATGGAGTAGATGTACCACAGTTTCTTTAACCACTCTTCTTTGAATGCACATCTGGATTGTTTCCATGTCTTTGCTATTGTAGATTGTGCTGCTGCAAATATAGGATTACAGATCCCCTTCTCACATGCAGATTTCATTTCTATTGGGTGTATAACTAGGAGCAGGATAGCTGGGTCATATGGCAGGTTTATTTGCAATTCTCCAAGCATTCTCCATACTGATTTCCACCGTGGTTGTATCAGCCTACACTCCCACCAGCAGTGAAGGAGGGTGCCTTTCTCCCCACATCCACACCAGCAGGTGTTGTTAGTCGAGTTCTGCATGTAGGCATGTAGGTGGTATCTCAATGTGGTTTTCATTTGTCTCTCTCTGATGACTAGGGAGCCTGAGCATCTTTTCATATATCTGTTAGCCATCTGAATCTGTTCTTTTGAAAAATGTCTGTTCATTTCCTTTGCCCATTTTGTTTCAGGGTGTTTTGTGTGTGTGTGGGGGGGTGGGTTTCTATCCTTGGGTTTCTGAAGCTCTTTGTAAATCCTGGATATTAGTCCTCTATCACTTGTGTAGTGTGCAAAGATTTTCTCCCATTCTCTTGGTTGTTTCTTCAATTTGTTAATTGTTTCCTTTGCTGTACAGAAGCTCTTTAGTTTGATGTAGTCCCATGTGTTCATTTTGAATTTGTTTGCCTTTGCTTTTGGTGACTTTTCTAAGAAGTCTTTCCCTGTTCCTATATCTTGGAGTGTGCTTCCTATGTTTTCCTCTAATAGCTTGATGGTTTCTGGGTGTAGGTTTAGGTCCTTGGTCCATTTAGAGCTGATTTTCATATAATATGACAGGTGTGCATCTTGCTTCTTTATTCTTCATGCTGCTATCCAGTTGTCTCAACAGCATTTGTTGAATAGAGCAGGATTTTTGCCTGGGTTGTTTTCTGTTTTCTTGTCAAAGATTAGTTGACTATACATGTGTGGGCTCCCTTCTGGTGTTTCTATTCTGTTCCATTGATCTTCTCTGTTTCTGTACCACCACACTGTTTTGATATCTACTGCTCTGTAGTATGTCTTGAGGTCTGGAATTGTGATTCCTATAGCATGATTTCTATTTTTCAGGATAGCTTTAGCTATTCGTGTACTTTTGTGATTCCAGATGAACTTTTGTGTCATCTTTTCTATTTGTGAAAAGAATGCTGGGATTTTGTTGGGATTGCGTTGAATCTGTATATTGCTTTTGCTGATATGGTCATTTTGATGATGTTGATCCTGCCAATCCAGGAACATGGTAAGATTGTCCATTTTTCAAGGTCTTCTTCTATTTCCTTTTTAATTGTTTTATAGTTGTTTTATAGAGGTCTTCCACATATTTAGTTAGCTTAATTCCTAGGTATTTAAGATTCTCTCCTCTATTTTAAAGGGGACTGTACTTCCAATTTATTTCTCATCCATGGAATTATTTGTGTATACTAGTGGCATCTACTTGTGTTCATTAATTTTGTATCCTGCTATCCTGCCAAAGTCTCTTATGAGTTCCAATAGTCTCTTGACTGGGTCTTTTGGTTCTCCTATGTACAGAATCATGTCGTCTGCAAATCGCAATAATTTCATTTCCTCTTTTCCAATTTGGATTCCTTTAATTCTTTTTTCTTGCCTAATAGCTCTGGCAAGGACTTCCAATACCATAGTGAAGAGTCATGGTGACAGTGGACATCTCTGTCTAGTTCCAGATTTTAGTGGGAAGGCTTCCGATCTTTCCCCATTTAGTATGATGCTGGCATTGGGTTTTTCATAAGTTGCTTTGATTATCTTGTAGAATATTCCTTCTATGCCTATCTTGCTTAGGGTTTTCAGCATGAAGTGGTGTTGGATTTTATCAAATGACTTCTCTGCATCTATTGACAGGATCATATGGTTTTTGTTTGTTGATCATATGCATCACATTTATTGATTTGCAGATGTTGAACCATTCCTGCATGCCTGGGATGAATCCCACCTGGTCCAGGTGAATGATCTGCCCGATGTGTTGTTGGATCCTGTTGGCTAGTAATTTATTGAGGATCTTTGCATCTGTGTTCATCAAGGATATTGGGCTGTAGTTCTCTTTTTCTGTTGTTTCTCTCTCTGGCTTTGATATTAAGGTGTTATTAACTTCATAGAAAGAGCTTGGAAGGATTGCCTCTCTTTCTGTTGTTTAGAAAAGCTTGTGTAAGATTGGGGTAAGTTCCTCTTGGAACGATTGGTAGAATTCAGCAGTGAAGCCATCTGGTTCAGGACTTTTTTTGGTTTGGAGGGCTTTAACTTTTCATTCATTCTCCGTGCATGTTATTGATCTATTAGATTGTTAATTGCTTCTTGATTCAATTTTGGTGGCTTGTATATGTCCAAAAATCTATCCACCTCTTCTAGGTCTTCTGATTTGTTCACATATAGTTGCTTGTAATAGTTCCTGATGATTCTTTGTATTTCCAAGGTATCTGTTTTTATATCTCCTTTCTCGTCTTTGATGCTATTGATGTGTATTTTCTCCCTCCTATTTTTGATTAGTTGGGTTAGTGGAGAATCTGTTTTGTTGATTTTCTCAAAGAACCAGCTCTTTGATTCATTGATCTTATGTACCGTTCTCTTGGTCTCTATTTGGTTTATTTCCTCCCTTATTTTGATGATTTCTTTTTTCCTACTAATGTTGGGATTGCTTTGCTTTTGTTTTTCTAACTCCTTCAACTATAAGGTTAGCTGATTTACTTGATGCCTTTCTAATTTCTTAACATAAGAATTAAGTGACATGAACTTTCCTCTTAACACTGCCTTGATTGTGTCCCGTAAGTTTTGATATGTTGTGTTGATGCCTTCATTTGTTTCAAGAACTTTTTAAATTTCCCCTTTGATTTCCTCTCTAGTGCATTGCTCATTTAGTAACATATTATTCAGTCTCCATGTGTTTGTAAGTGTTGTTGAGTGTTTTGACTTCTTGGTCTCTAACTTCACTCCATGATGCTCTGAGAATATGCATGGTATAATTTCGATTTTTTAAAAATTTGCTGAGGCTTGTTTTGTGGCCTATAGTATGGTCAAATCTGGAGAAGGTTCCATATACTGATGAAAAAAAGTGTCTATCTGTAGGATGAAAGGTTTGACAGATATCAATTAGTCCATTTGCTAGAGGGTAGAGAGTTTGGGTGAGTTCTGTTGTTTCTTTGCTGAGTTTCTGTTTTTTTTTTTTTTTTATCTGTCCATTGATGTTAAAGGGGTGTTAAGGTCACCCTCTATGATTGTATTGGAGTCTATTTCTCCGTTTAAGTCCATTAGTGTTTGTTTCACATAGCTTATGCCTTGGCATTTGGTGCATATGTATTTATTATGGTGATCTCTTCTTGCTGAATGGATCCCTTGATCATTATATGGTGGTGTTCTTCATCTCTTAATGTTTTTCACATCGATGTCTTATCATCTGATATAAGAATGACTGCCCCTGCATGTTTTTCCTTACCATTAGCTTGGAGTATCTTTTTCAATTTTTTCACTTTCAGTTTCCTCTGATTTTTGTTAGTGAGATGTGTCTCCTGTAAGCAGCAGATACATGGGTTTTGTTTTTTAATCCAGTCCTCTAATCTATGGTGTTTGATGAATTTAAACCACTTACATTCAATATTAATATGGATAAGTGGCAATTTGGTTCTATCTTAGTAATGTGTTGTTCTTTGGTTGAGTCTTCTGTTGGCCTTTTAGTGGGATGTTCTCTACGTTTGGCTTTGGTAGCTGCTATTCCTTTTCTCTTTCACTAGAACATCTTTAAGTATTAGCTGTGGGGCTGGTCTGGAGGACACAAATTCTTGGAGTTTTTCTTTATTGTTGAAGAATTTTATTTCATTTTCAAAGACAAAGGAGAGCTTTACAGGATGTTATTCTGGGCTGAAATTTTTCCCTTTTAGAGTCTGGAATATGTCACTTCATTCTCTCCTGGCCTGCAGTGTTTCCTCTGTGAGGTCAGCTGTAAGTTTGATTGGGGTTCCTCTGTAGGTCACTTGGTTTTTGTCACATGCACATTTAAGGATTTTTTCCTTATGTTCAACTGAGGAGAGCTTGATTATCACGTGTCATGGTGAAGGTCACTTTTTGTCAACCCTGTTGGGAGTCCTGTGCCCCTCTTGGATGATGTTTCCCAATTCTTTCTCTAGATTAGGAAAGTTTTTGTGTATTATTTCATTGAATACACCTTAGGTCTCAGTTGCTCTTTCTGCGCCTTCTGGAACTCCCATAATTCTTATGTTGGGTCTTTTAATTGTATCTTTTAATTCCTGGATACTTTTTAGCTTGGCCTAGCTCTGCTTCCAGCTTTTTGTTTATTTCCCCCTGGTGACAGGAACTGTCTTCCAATTCTGATATTCTTTCTTCTGCTTCATTCGTTCTATTTTTTAGACTCTCCACTGTACTTTTAATTTGTTCCACTGCATTCTGTTTTTTTATATTCACAAACTCCAATATAAACATTTATTCATAAACAACCTTGATCCATATTAATTTTGAAAATAATGTCACTACTTTACTAAAAAAAGTTTGCTTTAAAATCTTTTCAGATTTTCTTGTTTAATGCTGTCACCTTTCAGACTGAATCAAATTATCAAGGCATAGTTTGTTACCTCCATGCCATTTAAATTTTAAGTAACATTTTCAAGAAAATACCTTGGAATTTTCTTCTCTAGTGCAGACTGAACAGATTTTAAATGCTTTAAATTTTAAATCTTAAAACTTTGCATTAGTGATATGGAATATCTTTTTAAAAATTTTTTTAAATAATCTTACTTAGTTGATTTGGGTACAAAGGGTCAAGGGTTACAGGGTGAAAGTGGATAATACCATTGTACTGTATTCTTAACTTCTGAAATGTCAGCTTTCATTTGATTCATTTCCAATGTAACAAATTCTTTAAATTCTTTGAACTCTTGTATTATTTGCTTCTCATTGTTGGTCGGAAGAATTATAATAAATTTTCTGAATTCTGTGTCCCCCATGTTTTCAGTGTCTTCCTCAGTTAACTCTGAGGGTCTAGAGGCTTTTGTTCCTTTACCGGAGAGTTTTTGGTAACGTTCATGGTGCCTCTGTCTCTTCTTTTAACTTTCGACATTATAATCCTATTTGGTGTATTTTTCTCTTTAGTGCAGTTTTCAAAGGTGTATTACCTATAGGTCTCCAAGTCAATTTTTATGTTCAATCAGTGTCCTGGGTTAGGAAGACGCCAATGTCCCAGATAACTAGTATATTGACGGCACTGATCTTTTCTAAACACACAATATGGTGCCCAGTGGAGGACTGCTGGAGAGCTGGGACTGTTGGCTTTCTGATCCAGGGACCACACAGATCCTGCAGGATGTGAAGCTGGCCCTGTCCTCTCTGTGAGATCATCCGGGTGTGACTAGCTGGAAACATGCCTACTCCTGCGTTTGATCCCTGTGCTGTTAGCTCCGACCTGCCACCAGTCTGCCTCATAGAGTCCACAGCTCCCTTTCCGTTCATTGCTGGGCCAAAGTATTCAGTAAAATTGGCCAGTCCCTGCCTGCTTTCACCTCCTGCACTCCCTATGCGAATCCAAGCTCCCACCTGGCTGCCACAAAGGCAGATGTGTGGCCGCCTCTTGATCTCTGGTTGTCACTGGAGTCTGGACCACAGCTCACCGGTGGCTGGTGGGTTTTCTGTTCCCTGTAACACTGCTCCGCCGTCGTCGCCTCTTCCCTGTGTCCAGGGCTTCTCCGGGTACCTGCCTGTTGACTCCCTGACCCCTACCTTTTTCTGTAATCTGCTTTCTGTCCTTTACCCTGTCTAATGATTCTCTGTCATCTCAGACATGTTTGCACCCTTTGCCAGAACCCATACACATTTTAAGGAAGCTTATTTCAGAAAACGTTTTCAGAATTTAGCTCTTTCCTCAACCCTTACATAATCAAAAAGAGTTTGGGGCGGGGAGTTCCTAAATTTGCATATTCTGTCCTAAGAGTTTTTTTTTTTAATAGCATCTTAGAACCTTGACCCTATTCCTCAAAGTATATTACATATTCAAATCAAATCAGGTCATGAAAACTTTAGAGTCATTTTTCTAGATAATTAGAGAGTCACATTTCTTATTTTTCCTTTTTTTTTTGCTTAAATGCATTTTATTTTTAGACAAACTGCATGACAATGTTTTTTCCTTAAAATCTGCCTCCACAACAAGCAAATCACAGTCAGAATATCTGAAGAACTCAGGATAGCGTCGGTCCCGTCTCTGGCGAGTGCTGGTATGGCGTGAAGGACAAGCACAGGCAGCTGTGTGAGCAGTGATAGGTCCAAAGTCATTGCCAACTTTGTTACTTAAGAAAAAAAAGGTTGATAAATATTTTCCATTTCTACATTCCTTTGTCTCATTTTTAATTAATACTTTTGTTATGACATTTATCACACTGGATTATAATTTTTAAAAAATTTGTCTGTTACACTAGACTTTTTGTATTTAAGGGTAAAGATGATGTGTTACCTGTATGTTCCTAGCACCTGAGGAAGTTCCTGGCCCCTGGTGGTTGTCCTGTGAAGGTGCCCTGAACTTGGCGGACAACGTACTGTGTCCCTCGGGGATCTGCGTGTCCTGGCAGTTACTTACAGAGTCAACCTAGTGGTCCTGCCTTCAGACTGAGAGTGCTTGGTTTGGTTTTCCTGTGTGAATGCCCATCCTTATCTCTTTCCGTTAGTAGTTATAGAAAAACTTACAGGCTGTGTTTCCTTGCTAGTTTGATAGATAGAATGGGACCATTCCACTTTGCTTTGCCTAGTGGCTAAAAGTCCTCACCTTGCAAGTGCTAAGATCCCATATAGACACTGGTTCTAATCCCAGTGGCACTGCTTGCCATCCAGCTCCCTGCCTGTGGCCTGGAAAAGCAGGCAAGGACATCCCAAAGCCTTAGGACATTGTACCCACGTGGAAGACCCAGAAGAGGCTCCAGGCTCCTTGCTTCGGATCGGCACAGATCCAGCAGTTCCGGCTGCTTAGGGAGTAAATCAATGGTCAGAAGAGCTTCCTCTCTGTCTCTCCTTTCTATATAGCTGCCTGTCCAAACAATAAACAATAAAAATTAAGAAAACAAGCAAAAACAAAACCATCTAAAGCTTAACTCCCTAGAGTATCAATTACTTTTCAATAAATAAAAATGATGTTTATTTTGTGGGCCAGGTTCCTAATATTCCTCTAGTATTTTTCAAAATTACATACATTATGTTTGGAATGTCCAGTGACATAACTGAGCACAGTACCTCTGTGGAAGTACCTCTACTCTGCACAAGTAAGAAAAGAAGTCAGGCTAAGAGGACTGTGAGTTGAAGTTAAACTAATGGGAATGCTAAGTTTCCCCTCATCCTCCACCCAATTTTTTAGAATAACTGTAAGATTTAATTCAATATTTAAGTTTATTTTTTGGAATTTGGATAATGAAAAAAAGCACATAGTATAGATTAATTTTATAAATTGAAGGCTTTAAATTTGACTCCACACATGAATAATCTAGAGAGACAAGGCACTGCTTTCCCAGTGAATAGTGTATTCCCTGTTCGTGGGCATTTGCATGTAAATACTAACCAGTCCCAGTGAGGGTAGGACTTCTACTCTGTGCACCCCTGCTTAGCCATGTCGTCAAAGTATTAACCAGTCCCAGTGAGGGTAGGACTTCTACTCTGTGCACCCCTGCTTAGCCATGTCGTCAAAGTATTAACCAATCCCAGTGAGGGTAGGACTTCTACTCTGTGCATCCCTAGTTAGCCATGTCGTCAAAGTATTGACCAGTCCCAGTGAGGGTAGGACTTCTACTCTGTGCACCCCTAGTTAGCCATGTCGTCAAAGTATTAACCAGTCCCAGTGAGGGTAGGACTTCTACTCTGTGCACCCCTGCTTAGCCATGTCGTCAAAGTATTAACCAGTCCCAGTGAGGGTAGGACTTCTCTGTGCAACCCTGCTTAGCCATGTCGTCAAAGTATTAACCAGTCCCAGTGAGGGTAGGACTTCTACTGTGTGCCCCCTGCTTAGCCATGTCGTCAAAGTATTTGTTTCCTTAGGATCGAGAGATATCTACAATCCAATGTTTATCTCAGCATTATTCGCAATAGCCAATTTAGGGAACCATGCTAAGTGTTGTATTTGTGAATGGACAAAGAAAATACAGTGCATGTACATTGCAGTATTATACAGCCTAAACCAAAAAGCAAACAAAAAAGGGAGATTCTGTCATTTGGCACAAGGTGGGTGGAATTGGAGGATGTTATGCTCAGTGGAGTAAGCCAGACAACAGAAAGACAGGTCCTCTGTGAACTCTGTGTAGAATCTTAGAAAGTCAGTTTCCTGGGGATGCAGTAAAAGAGTGGATACCAGAGAGAGGGGGGAAGTGGGAGGATATTTAAGGGAAGATGTTGATTGGAGGGTAGGAAAGTTTCAGACTGCATCCAATACACTACTTGGTGACCACAGCTAAAAATACCTTAATGCAAAACAAAGAACGTGTCTTTAATGTTTAACTTATAAACTTGACAAGATGATATGTTAGCTTGTTTGATTCTTCCTGTGATGTGTACAAAGATGAAGACATTGCATTGTACCTCATAAATAAGTGTAATTTTTACTTATCAATAAGTAACTTAATATAAAAAACACGAAGATGGTCAAACAATGCATTACAAAGGCCGAGATTACCATCTGGTTCTAGAGGAGAAATTCACAGCCCCAATAAATTATTGGTAGATACGGAAATTTTAAAAATGCATCAGTGAAGAGCAGTATTTAGGGGAAGTGTCAGCCGTTGGTTACGGCAGGTGTAGGGGGATAATGTTAGTGGGGTACGTGTAACCATCGATAGCGTGTGAGTAGCAACTGACTGGGGAGCAAAGCCGTTCCCCCTTCTAACGCCAGGAGCAGGGAAGATTGCCCTCCGAAGCAAACTGAGGACGTGCCTCCTCAGGGGAAGATGTCTCCTAGATACCTGAAGAGGATTCGTAATTCAGGTACTGAACTTAACATATTTTTAAAAATCGCTGGTAAGAAACACAGAAACAGCAGTCATACAGGGATGGTTTAATCTGTGTACAGCTACTTCTCCCCGTGAAATAATCTGTTCCTGCCCCCAAAGGGTTTTGCTGCAGCTGCTTCAAGTCTTCCCTGGGAGGGTCAGGCCATAACGTCCGCTCCTAACTCAAGGATACATAGTCCTGGCTGTCACATTAAAGTTCCTACTCTTAATTCATTTCTAATTAAATGTTTTAATGTGGATTTCACCTGCTAGAGCACAGCTTTTGAATGTCTCCAAAGACATGCCCACCGAGTACATTCGCAGATCAGCTTGTGCGTGTAGGACCTCCTTCCTGAAGCATCGTGGCTATAGGCCCTTAAACACTGTGCGAGAAAGCATAGCATTCAGATCAAAGTACACATGGAAGTGTTGTTTGTTTTCTTAAAATAATGCTTGAAAGGATCGATGACATTTGGGCACTGTTCACTACTTGCTGTTTCATTGATTGCAAACCAGGCTTCTCTCACGTTCACATCCCTGATGGGTCTTACCATGTGCAAGATCTTAGTTCATCGACGACACTGTTTTTCTTAATGACATTTAAGTGATGGTGTTCTTAAAACCAGTGGTGTTCTAAGTAGGTTCAAAATACAGAGTGCCCAGTGGACGAGTGAAGGCCTGGACTGCTTCCTGGATGTTAGGGGACAGTCCTTACGCTCACAGGGCTGTTATTCTCCCGTCTCCAGTTGCCTTCAGACAGTTCCAAGAAATGACCAGTTAGTGTTTTGCCTTTCCTGTTATGTGTTTATAATATTTGTTTGTCATACCTGTGTTCAGACTGGAATGTGCAATGTACTTAGTTCTGGGACCAGAAAATCCTTAAACACTCCAACTAAAAATCCCACTTGTGAGGCAGGCATGGGGCCTAGTGTTTACGGCACGGGTTGGGAGGCCCATATCACTAGCTGGGGCCCCTATGTCCCGAATGCGAGTAGCTGAACAGTTGACACCTTTATGGGAGACGTGATTGCAGTCCCAGCTGCTGTCTCTGGGGCATTACAGACTCCTGAGGACTCAGCCAGTGGCTGGGAGCTCTCTAACTCTGCATCTGAAGTAAATAAATAAGTGATTTTAACAAGTCATGTGTTGGGCCCGGCGTGGTAGCCTAGTAACTAAAGTCCTCACCGTGCACGCGCTGGGATCCCCTGTGGGTGCTGGTTTGCATCCCCGCGGCTGCATATCCCATCCAGCTCCCTGCTTGTGGCCTGGGAAAGTGGTACAGGATGGCTCAAAGCCTTGGGACCCTGCACCCGTGTGGGAGACCCAAAAGAGGTTCCTGGCTCCTGGCTTCAGATGCTCAGCTCCGCCCCACTCATTGCAGCCACTTGGGGAGCGAATTAGCGGATGGAAGACTTTGCTCTGTCTCTCCTCTCTGTATATCTGACTTTCAATAAAAGTAAATCTTTAACAAAAAGGATTTAAAAACCAATTCATGTGTTATTCATATTAATGTCCATTCAAAGAAAATAACTTTTCATATTTTTCTCACATTCTTTCAAGAATTGACAAAGGAAATGAAATACTTTTATTTTATGATAAGATACCAACAGCAGATAATTACTTATACTAGGAAAGTTATTTAACATGAATTCTGGAGATACGATTACCAGAAATACATCTTCACCTTTTGAAACCAGCTTAACACCAGAGTACTGGAAAATTCTAGTACTTTATGTCTTTAAGAAAAAATGTAGTCCAGTCCTGATCAATCCCTGAAAAATCAGTGGCCACATGTGAAAAATCTAGATTCCCTTTGCTAAAAGGCTTTACGGAGTTGAGTTCTACTCTCAACCATTAAGGTATGTCTAAAATCAATGAAACAATTAATCCAAAAGAAGCATCATCAGGGTATTGATGAATGAAAGTCTAGAGCTCCTAATTTTACCAGTGAAGCACATTTTTTAAAACCCTAAGTGGAATAGAGACTTAATTTTAAACTTTATATAGATATTCACTCTATAAATATAGGAACAGTTGTCAAATTCAGTTTCATTAATTAGAAATTACAGTGATTTCTGAAACGTTTCAGGAGCCAGTTTAGCTCAGTTGTTAAAGGACAGAGTTACCGACCTAGTGACCTTAAGGAAGTACTCTAACCTATCAATGTTAACTTCTTTACCTGTAAAACAGGAGTAGAATATTAATAACATCTACATTTAATGTCATTCTGAATAGGAAATAACTATTTTCACTCCTATAGAATAAATGATCGATTAATATTAACTATCATTATTTTAAGTTAGCATGTGCTGTAAGCACAAATGGAGTGTGGTGGGCTCATTTCTCACACCCTTACATTAACAGTGTCAGTCAGTCTAACCAGTATTCTTTAGACCTTCCAGTAAATAAAAAACTGAAATGGTCGGAGCGAGGTGATCAGAGTGAAGGGCACGCTGGCATTAGAGGAGGGGGCGGCAGGCCTTGTTCACATCACACCCAGAGCCGTGTGGGCCTTCCCGTGTGCACATGGACACTCACCAGACGGTAAGCGAGTCTAAGCACCAAGCATTCTGTAAGGGAAGAGAGAACAAAGCAGGGGAGAAAAAGAAGAGAGGATGGCGATTTTGCTGCCAGTTGACTCCTTGTTCAGAGAGGGTTGTGGATGTGCAAACAGGTGGATATGCTTCTCCTGGTTGGCATCGGGACACTGAACACACGCGAGCTAGATGAAGCACATTAGGAAGGGTGAAGATGAGAGCCAGGAGACTCTTACAACAGTTACTGTTTGTGTCAAGACCTGCTTGTCCCAAAGGACCCATTTTCACATAATCTATAATTATCTCTTCGCTTTAATCGCCCTGTCATTCCTAGGGCTCTCCTGGGCACTGGAAGAGGAAAAGCTCATTAAGTAAACCTTTTCTCCTCTCTCCAGCCACCCATGGCTTTTAATTGCTTGGTGTGTTATTATCTAGGAGTGCAACTGGGATCATTTTCATAAGAAAGAGAGGTAGAGAGGAGGAAGGGAGCCCTGAGTCCCTGAGGCACGCACCACAGACAAACCTTTGCTTTCTCAATTATTTATGCCAGCTGAGGTTTTACAGGCTGAATAAATCCATAACTCAAGTTCATTCGGAGCAGTCTGACTCTCCAGGGGGAGTTGCCCACTTGCCCGTACACACTGTGCACTCCTCAAAGAATAAGCAGAATGTAACAAGACATATGTCATCCAATTTATCCCCATCACCAAAGTGATAACACAGTGTTGATCATAAGCAACCCAGTGAAACGGGGAAGGATTATACGCCATCCCACAGACAGAACAGACGGGAGGAAGCCTTTGGTGCCAAAGGTGGTGGTGCCATCCAGTCGTGTCTAGAATGACTTTAGCCTCTTAAAAGCATAAAAGTCCAATGCTTAATTTTTAAAATACTGTAGGTATCAAAACACTCTGAAAGCTTTGGAGCCTTTAACTTTTTTTTAAATAGAAGACTGTTAAACTACTATATGGAACTTTAGAGCATCACTTAGAATAAAGGCGTGTAAGTTAAAACTTTGTTTTCCAACCACACTTGAGGTGTTTTCAGTACCACTTCCATTTGGGTTAATGTTTTTACCCACTTTCTACCACTTTCATTCAGGTTCATATTTTTATCCAGAATACAAGATTAAAGCTTCTAAGACAATCACTTCATCCTAATTTTTCTGCTAATGTTCCATTTTATAATCAGGACTAGAGCACAGCAGCCGACGGAAAGATATTTTTAAGAGATTTTCAAAGTCCATTTCTGTTTAAAAATTAAGACTTCGCGATGGTGAGAGCATCTCTTTGAGATTTTGCAGGCTTTTGTGTTTGACCACAAGCAGTGACCTTTGGCATTTTCTGCCAAAACACTTCATCTGTCTCACAGAACAACTAATCAATTCCGGAGCCCATCAATCATTTCAGTTGTATACTAGTCTGGTCTTGCTTAGAGAAGGTCCAGATGGCTGCCTGTGTATGTGGAATTAATAAAATTCTGATAGATTACAAGCATCAAACCGCAAAATATAGCTGGGGAGGCCAAATGTTATTGCAGGATGTTAGGTCCTGCACACTCATCCTTACATGTAGCAATACGTGTCGTGCAGAACAACTGACTCTGTAAGCTGTACACTTACAAAGTTCTTTTTCTACGTTTCAGTGACAAGCCGCTGCTCTCCAAACTAGAGATAGCAGCCGTGAGGTTTGAGCCCCCGGTTCTGTGGTTCTGACACAGCTGAGGCGCAGGGCTTGCTTCCTTGTTGTCCATTTCCTTTTGCAATGTACACAGTGACTTCCACCTGTAATATTAGCTCTTTGCTCAGCCTGCTCAGCGGGGACTCCTTTCAGGGAGTACTGGCTGAGGCATAGGTGACGTACACCTCTGTGTGTGTCAGATACTGTTCTGAGTAGCCCGTGTGTATGCATATTTTGCAGCAAAGGAACTTGGCCAAGCTCACACTGTTAACCTATGGTGTAACTGGCCTTGTATACCAGCAGTCTGTCTCTGTAATTCTTTGTATTTAGATTCACACTGTTATATTACAAAACAGTTACCTAGTTTCAGAATGAGAAACGTCTGATGCTTGTGGTCGCTGGCAAGCTCTGATCGGTAGTCATAGCAGGTGATACGTAAAATTAGTTTTAAAGTGGCTGCTGACAGTACCACCATTAATTAAGTAAAAAATAAAGGTGGAGCCAGCTGTTTCAGGGGATTCATTCTGTGAGAAAATAGTAATCTTTAACCCAGGTATTCCGCCCCCCCTTTTCACAAAAGGAAAAAAAATTCCTACAAAGCCTTGTAGGCTTTTTTGTGTTTTTTTTTTTTTAAAAGACAAAACAGTCTGTCTCGAAGGCCTGTTTTGAGTGCCACAGTGTTTTTGTTTGGTTTGGTTTTTCACGATTGTAAAACTTAAGAAAGATCAGGGAAACAACTAATCGCATTTATTTGATTAGGCGTAGGTTTCATGCTGTGGCAGCTTTCCTGGCTAACATGTGTTGCAGATGCTGAGTGAAGAGCCCATGCTAGTATTAACATAAAAGTGCTTGAGCCAAGGGACCAGTTCTGAGTTACTGTTCCAAACAGCCTGCTTAGAGTTCTCTGTTCTGATGAAAACCCTAGCCTTCCCTTTGTGCCCACACATGCCAAGTCTGTGCATATCTCAGATTCTTCTGCAGTTTTTTTTAAGGTTTATTTATTTTTATTGGAAAGATAGAGTTGCAGAGAGAAGGCAAGACAGAAAGAAAGATCTTCCATCCACTGGTTCACTCCCCAAGTGGCTACAACAGATGGAGCTGAGCTGATCTGAAGCCAGGAGCTCTTCTGGGTCTCCCACATGGGTGCAGGGTCCCAAGGCTTTGGGCCGTCCTCGACTGCTTTCCCAGGCCACAAGCAGGGAGCTGGATGGGAAGCGGGGCTGCCGGGACATGGATCTGTGCCCGAATGGCATCCTGGCACTTGGGTGGAGGAATAGTGAATCGAGCTATCACGCCACCCTGCAATTCTTTTCTTTATTTCCAAATGAAAATTCCTGAAACTAGAATTCATCCTTGCTGAAACTCAGGAATTCATCCCTGAGTGAACGTAAAATTGTGGTTAACATCACTTTAAGGGTAACTTTCTCACAAAAATAAAATGCCAGGTTCTATTCTTACCAGAATAAAGGGTACTTCAGAAAGTTGGTGGAGGGGCAAGAATTGTGGCACAGTGAATTAAGTTAGAGTTTGCCATGCTTTCATCCATACCTGAGCACTTGGCGGCAGCTCTGAGCTCCGCTTCCTATCCAGCTTCCTGCTAACGTGTCCGGGAGCCAGCAGACGATGACCCAAGGAATTGAGTCGCTGCCGGCCAGCTGGAGTTCCTTGCTCCAAAAGTTGGCCTCACTCAACCCAGCATTTGAGGAGAAAACCAGTGGATGACAGATCTCTATTTGCTTATCTGCCTTTCAGATAGGTAGTTTTGTTTTTGTTTTAATTGTACTCATTGTATTTGAAAGGTAGAGTTGGAGAGAGACAAGGGGATGGAGATCTTGCATTCATTGACTCACTCCCCAAATGGCTGCAGCTGCCGAGGCTGGGCCAGGCTGGAGCCAGGATCCTCACTGGGGGCTCAGTGTTAGCCTTGCACCAGTGGCTAACGCACTGTGTCACGTGCCTACTCCCCACTCTGTTTTGTCTGAGAACTTTTTTGGTAAGATTTGTTTATTTTTTGCTCGACGTTAGAGGTGCTGAGAGAGAGAGAGAAGAGACAGATCTCCCATCTGCTGTTCACTCCTCAAATGGGCTCAAGAGCCAGATCTGGTTGGTTCAGAGCTGGGAGCCAGAAGCTTCTTCTGGGTCTCCCAAGGCCTTGGACCATCCTGTGCTGCTTTGCCAGGGCATTAATACGGCATAGGATTCGAAGTGGAACAGCTGGGTGTTGAACCAGTGCCCATTTGGTGGGGGATTAGCCTATACACCATTGCACCTGCTCCAGATCTGATAAAATTGTTTTAAAAAGTTCATGACCACATGAATGGTTAGAAGTTTTACATTATTCTTTTTTGTTTTACTTCTGTATAGTTTTATTTTAGAATAATATGTCTCTCCATAGTCTCATGCATAATTCTCTGCAACACAAATATTTATCGGCACCAGTGGCTATTTGGGGGTGAACCAGAAGATGAAAGATCGCTCCCTGTCTTTCCTTCTTTCTGTAACCCTGCCTTTAAATGAAATAAATCATTTCAAAATAAGTCTTTTTAAAAATATGTATGTACTTGAAAGCTTATAAAAATTTATATTCTTTATTAAAGTTATCTTTACAAATCCTATTTCTACTAGCTGATCAAAGCAGCATACATTGTAATTTTTGTTAAATAATTACTAAACATAAGTCAAATGTTTATTGGAAACGTGTCACTTAAGATAGATGGGGCTTTTAAGGCTAGTCTAACAGATGAATATGATTTTGACTGGAGTAAGAGTTTACTGTGAAGTCTTTGTTTGTGTATTTATTCCTCCTGTCTGTGGACCTCAGCCACGGGAGGCTCAACACCAGCTTGTCACCACACTGGTGACCGGATGGAAGGGAGCCAGATTTAAGTATTAACTCTGTTTCCATGAGGCTGTGTCCTTGTATTTTCTTCTATTTTGAAAGAGTTTCTAGGGACGGACATTGTGGCACGATGGCTGAAGCTGCCACAAGTAAGAACAGCATCCTGAGTGGCCACCAGTTTGAGTCCTGGCTGCTCCACTTCTCCAGCTTCCTGGGGAGGCAGCAGAGGATGACCCAAGTCCTTGGGCCTCTGCACCCACGTGGGGACTCAGATGAAGCTCCTGGCTTTGGCCTGGCCCAGCCTTGGCTGTTGTAGCTTTTTGGGGAGTGAAGCAGTGATTAGACATCTGTCCCTGTCTCTCTTTCTCTCTCTATAACTCTGCCTTTCAAAACAGCTTCTATGGGCCCGGCGGCGTGGCCTAGCGGCTAAAGTCCTCGCCTTGAAAGCCCCGGGATCCCATATGGGCGCCGGTTCTAATCCCGGCAGCTCTACTTCCCATCCAGCTCCCTGCTTGTGGCCTGGGAAAGCAGTTGAGGACGGCCCAATGCATTGGGACCCTGCACCCGCGTGGGAGACCCGGAAGAGGTTCCAGGTTCCCGGCTTCGGATCGGTGCGCATCGGCCCGTTGCGGCTCACTTGGGGAGTGAATCATCGGACGGAAGATCTTCCTCTCTGTCTCTCCTCCTCTGTGTATATCTGGCTGTAATAAAAATGAATAAAATCTTTAAAAAAAAAACAGCTTCTAAAAAATGTTTTTAAGAAAGTGATGTTACCTTTAGTTACATAAATTTGTTTTCTATCAAATTCAGAAAATTTTGCAATAATCCAAAGAGACACTTGTGCTAGGAATAACGTAAAGTGGAGCATCGTTAAGGACATGGTGAATGTAATCCATAGTCATCCTTACGGATTACGGTGGGATCGATTCTGGACTTTGAACAAAGAGAGGGAGGTAAGGAACTGAGAATCATAGGAGAAAAGCAGAGGAAGTGAAGAGATGTGGACAAGCACTAGCATTTGTTAGGGCTTTGCTGCTGCTCCTAGTGAGTGCACTCACTGCCGCATGTTACTTAGCTTGAGGTCAGTGTAGATGTAAGGGAAATGTTGCCTTTGGAAAACTGCCTTGCGCTCTTCTGCGGAAAGGCTGAGAATTTAATTTGTACTTAGCGGTGAACAAAGATGTGAGTTGTACACCAGACATTTCTCCATCATGGCCACTAGATGGTGACATTGTATAAAGACAGCTTGGTTGCTGGTGCTGTAATAGTTGAAAATTTGGTAGGGGGGCTCAATACTTATGTATAACAAACTAAAGTATAACTCAGTCAGCTTTGTCATGTTTGCAGTGCTTTAACTAAGCTTACTTTTTGTTAACTGAATTGTGTACCCCACTCTGAAATAGTTAACATCTCCATGCCTGACATAGTGTTGATATTTAGATAAACTACATTTGATAAATAGATGAATAGATAAATGCACCCTACTCTCCAAGAAATTGACATACCAACACAAAACAATTAATGGAGATAATGCAACCAAACAGCATTAAAATTCCATTAAGCAAAATGAAAATGTAAGAGTGTCTGTACAGCGTTTATGCTTTTCTTGCTAATGAGGTGAGTATGCCTGTGCCCCGGCAGTTGGGTTCAGCAGTAGGGAGCACTCGGAAGAGCCTCTCAGCGACACAGAACCCGTACGTGCTGGAGCATGAGGAGCTTCCCACTGCCTCACTGCCCATCCCTGTTGCTGTGAAATTCACAACAGTTGGCAAATAGTGTTTTTCCTTGTGACTTAGTTAACATAGTTCTTTCTCTCACAGCTGAGATAGCTGCCTCTCTGCAGGTGCCTCTTGAAGCAGAACTGTCTGAAGGCGATGGCTGTCTGTTGTTCCCAACTGAGTACAGTCGCTCACACAATCTAAGCCAGGAGCTCTTCCAGGTCTCCCACACAGGTGCAGGGTCCCACAGTCTTGGGCATCCTCGACTGCTTTTCCAGGCCACAGGCAGGAAGCTGGATGGGAAGCGGGACCCCCAGGACATGAACTGGCGCATGCAAGGCAAGGACTTTAGCCACTAGGCTACTGCACTGTGCCCAGAGAGATAATTCTGTATGTGACTTTAGAGCATTCGTAGACCTTGTGTGTGGAGAAGTGTACAGCATGCAACATAATGTAATAGAAAAATATACTGTATACATAGTCAGTTGATCTGATTGAGTTCTAGCTCTTACTCCGCTTTGATAAGTGTGCCATCTGACAGGTGCTTGTGTCTCTCCTGGCCTGTTTCTTCGGGTGTAAAGTGTAGCTTTTGGGTTAAACGCTAATGAACTAGTCAATGTTGTGTACTGAACATTAAGTGGGTGTGTAGTATTCTTCCCAGCTTTTGTTCCTTGTCTTTGATTTCTGTCCTAATAATTTCTGAGATTTTTCAGATTTATTTGTTTTTATTGGAAAGGCAAATTGACAGAGAGATGGAGAAACAGAAGGAAAGCTCTTCCATCAACTGGTTCACTCCCCAAGTGGCCCCAACAGCCAGAGCTGAGCTGATCCAAAGCCAGGAACCAGGAGCTTTTTCTGGGTCTCCCACATGGGTGCAGGGTCCCAGGACCTTGGGTCATCTACCGCTTTCCCAGACCACAAGCAGGGAGTTGGATGGAAAATGGATCAACCAAGATACGAACCAGTGCCCTTATAGGATCCCAGCACCTGGAGATGGAGAATTAGCCCATCAAGCCATCACTCCAGGCCCTGTACCTCCTTTTTCTGTAATTAGTTATGATTCTCTTTAAGAAAATTATTTTATGTGTACTTATTTTTTAAACCTGTGTGACAGTAGCATTATTTATTACTATATAAGGCAAGTAGTGAGCTATTTCTTGGCATTTTTTGTTTATTTGTTTGTTTGGTAATTTATTTGGAAGAGACAAAAGTTGCATCCACTGTACACTGTGCCAGATACCCAGAGCAGCCAAGGCTGGGCCAGACTGAAGCCAGGAGCCAAAGACCATGCGGGTCTGCTGCATGGGTGACATGAGCCCAACGACTCAAGTATGATCAGGATGCTGGAGTGAGGCACTTCAGTGTGGGATGTGGGCATCGCAGTCCGGACTGTCACTGCTGTGCCTAATGCCCGCTCCTGGTCTTTTGATAACTTCTCTACAGTGTAGTAAACAAAGTTTCCAAAACTACCGTCTTACTGCAGTGCCGTAATTGTAAATTCTTATTTAGAGCAAATATGTGCCTGTCAGTGTACTAAAGTGAAAGAAGAGATATTGAGAAAATCTGTAACTTGTAAAATCGATGTAGTGTTTCCCCTATAATTGTAGTTGCTAAGAACGCAGTCTTCTGGAGGTTGGATATGTTATGTCTATTGGAAATTCTTTACTCTTCGTGTAGAAAATGATTCATAGGCACAGAGTCATTAATTGTGTGTGTCAGCAATAAACTAGTGTTGCCAGTATGTAACCCTTACATATTATCCAGTTTTTTTACAAAAAGCTTTCTTTCCCTCTCTGATTAGGGAAGAAGACAAAAACATATTTGATTACTGCAGGGAAAACAACATTGACCATATAACCAAAGCCATCAAGTCGAAAAATGTGGATGTGAACGTGAAAGATGAAGAGGTATGGAAATCATGGCCTACAAAGTATTCTCTTGTTTTTAAGATTTATTTTATTTTTATGACAAAGTCAGATATACCGAGAGGATGAGAGATAGAGAGGAAGATCTTCCGTCCAATGATTCACTCCCTAAGTGAGCGCAATGGCCGGTGCTGTGCTGATCCAAAGCCAGGAGCCAAGAACCTCCTCCAGGTCTCCTACATGGGTGCAGGGTCCCAAAGCATTGGACCATCCTCTACTGCTTTCCCAGGCCACAAGCAGGATGGGAAGTGGGGCTGCTGGGATTAGAACCGGCGCCCATATGGGATCCTGGCATGTTCAAGGCAAGGAATTTAGCCGCTAGGCCATGCCGCCGGGCCTGTTCAAATTCTTTTTTTTTTTTTTTTTTTTTTTTTTTTTTTTTATAATCCATTTTGTTGTATTGTTGTTGACAATCTTTACATAGTTAACTATAGTTGAAGGAAAAACAAGAAAGAGAAAAAAAAAAAAAAAAAGGTTCAGGGGGATAGGGAGGTGGGCAATGCTATTATGTCCATATTGTTTCCATCATGTATCTGAGGTAAAAGGGGATATTGAGGGAGAAGCCCCACCCGGTTTCCCGCCCACCCCAAGTCCCAGATGTGGGGCATGCTCTGAGATATGTGCTCAAGTGGAGTTAATAGTTCTCCAGTTATGAGTCACTGCCAGTTTCGCTCGATGAGGTGGTCCACTGATTGATATGGTCCATCATGAAGTCTCCATTTGTCCCATATTTCGCTGCCAACATGTAGCTGAGATGAATGATTGTCCTATTCTGTCTTCTGTCTTTTCTTGGTTAGAATTCTGAGTCCAGCAGTTCAAGTGGGGAGATCTCCAAAGATACTTTGAGGTATTCCCAGATTAGTTGCTTGTATGTTCTAGCAAGCACAGGGCCCGGCACAGTCCATCACCCTAATCAGCTGGTGGTTGCAATTGCTGTGTTGGTTCTGTTTTCATTCCCGAGTTGCACTGGAACCAATGGGTGTTGCAGTCCAGTCTGGTTCGGCCCTTACATCAACCAGTGGGAGCTGCAGCCTAGTTGGGGCGACCCACAATAACCCCCACCAGACCGCCCCCTACCCTGGTTTGCCAGTATGTGTAGCAGAAGACCAATCTGTCCCCCATCCCATTTGGCTCTGGTACTTGTCGATGGGTATTGAAGCTTAGTTTTATCTAACCAACTCAACCATCCAGCCCTCACAGATATTGTTGAGTACCTCTCTATCTAGCCATCCCAGCCCCCGTCCTAGTTTTCATGCCCTCCCACGGGAATAGTGACCCAAGAAGGGGGAACCCACTTTTTCCCTCCCAGGTCTCTCTGTCCCGGTTTATGCACTCTTTAGGTGGTCCTGTGATTTGACTCGACAGAATTAGTCCCCAGTGCCAGCTTCTGCCAGCTGATGCTGTGGCCCTGATCTAGTCCACATGCAGCGCACAGGTGTTGTAGCCTTGCTTAGTCGTGTCTGTCTCTATCCCAGCCAACACTCTCCAGTGGGAGTGGTTGTCCAGCGAGGGGACCAGCCCCTTAACCCCCCCGCCAGCTCTGCCCCTCCCTTCCTGGATCTCACGTGTGCTGGATGGGTGCTGCATTCATATCCAGTACAGGCAACCACGCCCTGGCGTTCCATAATGTGTACTGGTTTTGTCGCAACCAAACCCGGCCCATTCCACACTCTGTTCTGGTGATCGGATTTGCCAGAGGATGACATGAACTGATTCAGCCTGGTCTGCTCCTGACCCATGCCGAATGCATGCCAGTGGGAAACTTTCCATGGCCTATTCTGGGCTGTTTCCAATCATGCTTCTCGCGCTTACCTGCAGGGACTGTGTCCTGCCAGAGGAGTTGCCCAGGCTCCTCCATCAGAACCCCTCCCAATGCCAGATTTTGCGCTTGCCAGGGGGTTCTTGAGCCAACCCTACTCAGTTCACCTCCTGTCCCAGCAGGAACAGTGGCTTTTCCTGGCTGGCTTTCACCCCATTCTGACTCTTGTTGTTGGATGTTTCAGCCCAGCCATGGCTCGTCCATACCCACATACAGCTCACACATGGCTCAGAAGGGGATTGAGACCCAGCCTAGTCAGTCCCACATCTACCCTGTTTCTCCATAACACCAGATGGTGCTGGGATCTGAACCGGCCTGGTGCATCCAATCCCAGCCCACACTAGTGCCTCGGGTGACTGCAACTGTTTCCTAGATAGAACGCAGCCCCCATTCCAGCACATACACCCCTTGGTGGGAACCTCATCCCAGCTGTGGCATCCCAGATTGGGACCGTTCCTAGCCGTAAATCACGCACCTGCACGTGGTTGCTCCGAGGACCATTAGGTGCCAGCCTGCTACACAAGCCGGAGCTTATCTTTTACTTGATAGGTGTTCAAAGCTCAGCATTATTAAGGGATTGGAAGTTCTTCAAAGGAAGAGTTACTGGCATTGGGAATCTTTAGGATTGGCTCAGATCCCAGAAACAGTGGGGTCACTCTAGAGCTATCTCAGCAGCGATTCAGATGTCCAATACCCCAGAGCTCCCCGGCCGGGAGGCCAGCAGGCACAGCCTGGCGCCAAATGGCGCACTGGCCGCCCTGGCCCAGCCCGCCATGAGCCATGGGCACATGGCGGACTGGGTTCGGGATCCGAGCTAGACGTCCTCTCCCGCAGCCCTCGGCTCGCCTCTGGCAGCCGGAGGTTAAATCCTGCAGGCCCAAGGTTGTGCCCCTCCCCAATCCCGTTCACCCACCACCCAATGAGGGTGATGGGTGGGTCCCGGACATGCCCAGTCACGGAGGCCTCCCCCCTCGGCGTACTCACCCCAGAAGGAAGCAGGCCTCGCACCCAGGCATGTCCGGGCCCAGCCCGCCATGAGCCATGGGCACATGGCGGACTGGGTTCGGGATCCGAGCTAGACGTCCTCTCCCACAGCCCTCCCCTACAAAGTATTCTCTTGTTTTGTTCTTCTTCCCCTGTGCCTTTTCCTGCGTGGTATGTCTGTGTTCTGCAAGAACACATCAGACTAGCTGCGTGAGATGGTGTTGCTCAGTTAAGGTATTTTCTGTGTCCATAACATAGCCCTGTCCAGCTGGCAGAAGATACTGTCTGAAACTTGCAGCAAATAATTCCCACGTGTTGATGTTAAAGGGAGAGACTGTTGAGACAGTTAAACCAGGACGCAGTTCAAAATCTCATTTATAAATATCTTTGGTGCCTTCTGTCATAATACCTTAGAAGTATACGCTTTTTCTTTTCTCAATAAATATATGTCTACCAAGCAATATAAGGTTTTTGGTGTGTTCAGTAAATCCACTGCTGACCCAGAGTTTAAAGGCATTCATTTTTAAGTTATTTCATAAAATATGTTGCTTCTTCATTTACTTGTTATGTGAGTAAAACTATTCACATATTAAGCGTAAACTCTTCATGAATTATATTTGTTAATAAAGGGAAAAGTTTATTAATTCACTGTCATTTTTCTCATTGGTGATGCTGTGAGAATTTCTGCAATGGCTTGAAGGTGGTCATTGTTAAGAGACATGTAGTGATCCTAGGTAACGTGCTGAGCAGGCAGTTAGAGCTGCCTGTATACATTAGACCTTACTTTACCTCACTTACTTAAAAGGCTTGATTTACTTCACTTGAAAGTCAAAATTAGAGAGAGAGAGAGAGAGAGAGAGGTAGAAATGGAGAAATCTTCATCTGCTGGTTTAATCTCCAAATAGCCGCAACAGCTAGAGCTGATCTGGTCTGAAGCCAGGAGCCAGGAGCTTCTGCCAGGTCTCCCACAAGGGTGCAGGGGCCCAGGCCATCCTCTGCTGCTTTCCCAGGCCATTAACAGGGAGCTGGATCAGAAGTGGCGGAGCTGGGGCACAAACCGGAGCCCATGTAGGATGCCATTACCACAGGTGGAAGATTCATCTGATATACCACACTACACCAGCCCCTATTGTCTTATTTTTAGGCCACATCTTTCCTGTACTTGTTTCCAATGGCATCTGAAATTGCAAATGTGAAACTGTGATGCTTCTGTAAAGGAAAGGCAGTAGTAATGTTTGTTCTGCACTAAGTAAGGAAACAAACAGAGCAAAGAAAGATGGGGACGAAGCCAAACGGGAAAAAAAAAAAAAAATAGTAAGTCTAACTCCAGTTACAGTTTCATTTATTTACTTATTGCATTTTAAAATCAGAATACATTTTTAAAAATGTATTTGCTTAAGTTATAGAGCAAGAGAGGGAGGGATACAGAGGTATTATTATTATTATTATTTGAAAGGCAGATTTTACAGAAAGAGCAAAGGAGAGATAAAAGATCTTCCATCCACTAGTTCTTTCCCCAGACGGCTGCACTGGCTGGAGAGGTTCTGGTCAGAAACCAGGGGCCAGTAGCTTCTTCTGGTCTTCCACATGGGTTCTGGGGCCTGAGGACTGGGGCCATCATCTCCTTTCCCAGGCACGTGAAAGCACGGAGCTGGATCGGAAGTGGAGCAGCCAGGACTCCAGTGCTCGTGTGGGATGCTGGCGCCACGGGCTGCAGCTTCACTTACTGTGCCACAGGATGCATTGCTTCCTTTGATAGTTTTCTTTTTCTTTTCTGCTTTTTCAGCTGGCATTTATTTTATGCTAAATGTATGCCTGCAGTGTAAGCTTTGTCTCTTCGCCTTTGGGAGGTATCTCGGACCATCTTCTCCGGTGTAAGTTGGTTGCCTCTCAGGAAGGCTGGTTCTGTGCAGCAGAGGGAGCTCATGGACGGCTGAACCTGAGCCTGTGCTCGGCAGTTCCACTGGTGCGTCCTGAGTGCTTTGTTCACCTGTAAAGTCAGCCTTGCTCTGCGTTTTGAAGCCTGTGCCAGAGAGCTAGCACCGTTTCAGGACCGCTGGCCCTGTGTCCAGCCGCACTGTTTGTCCTGCACACACCCACCGGCAGCATGCTTGTAACACACACCGCTACTTTAACGTGACCTACTTCAGACACTGCTGGCTTTCAGATGCGCATATCCTGATGCTCTCGGAGGTTTCAGGTGTTCTTGGGGTAATCCTGACGATTTGAACCTCTCAGCTTGCATGACTTTGTGAGGTGAAATAGTGACCGTTTTCACCTAAAGAGATGATGGGTCTTACAACAAGAACAAAGACCCTCCAGCTCCGCATCCTTCTCATGCTTGACTCTGGCTCCCTGTGGCTAACACTTTCAGTTCTTCTCTTGTTTCTTTTGCAATTGCAAGCATGATTCTACATAATACACTTGTATCTCTTGATTTTTCATCTTTGACAGTGATTTCCTTCTATTTTGTATTAGGATTTAGCTGTTTTACTTGGCTTCCCCTCTTTCTCTGGCCCTGCTAATATTGTTATATCACAGCTTCTGATTTCAACTTTCTGATTGCATCTTTACTTAATCAACATTTGTTTTGACTACATGCATTTTGTTCATTGCAAACCTGCTGCTGCGTCAACAAACAACCCCCCAAATTTCAGTGCTGTTCCACAACTAATGGTTGGTGTTTATGCCTGTGTGTCATCGGGGGGATAACAATACCTCACTTGGATATTCCGGTACGCTCTTGCTTGCTTGCCTGGTGCTGATCTTTGTGATTTTTCCAGAGAGCTTGGGATTGGCAGAGGGGCTCTGTGGAGTCCTGCTAGCCATGTCTGGGCTCAGCTTATCTTGCTTATACATGTGTTCTTCTGAGATGCAACCTCGATGAGCCAAAGACAGACATACACACACGTCATCCTTTTTGCTTGGATGTGGCATTTTTCACGTTTGTTCTTACTGAGGCCAAGGCCAAGTCATTGTGTAGGAAAGTATACCCTGACTAGAGGCAAGCAAAGCGAAGATGGAAGGGGAGTGAGTAAATATGTAGTTGTGAAAAATACTATCTGCACTGCATGGCACACACAATGTTTTGTTTTTCTTATGATTAGTAATTGCCTCTTTGGTTCTTCATTTTCTTTTTTTTAGAGATTTATTTCTTTTTATTTGAAATGCAGATTTATCCAGAGAGGAGGAGAGAGAAGGAGAGAAATCTTTGACCTTCTGGTTCACTCTCCAGATGGGCCAGTTTCAACTCAGGAACTTGGAGCTTCTTCCAGGTTTCCCAGATAGGTGCAGGTGCAGGGATCCTAGTACCTGGGCCGTCTTTATTGTGTTCTCAGGCCCATTAGCAGAGCAGCCAGAACTCAAACCAGGGCCCATATGGGACACTGGCACTGCAGGTGGAGGCCTAAGCTACTATGCCTTGGCTCCAACCTGTTTTTTCATTTCCTTAGTCTTTATTCAGTTATTGCTTGTATGACTCTTCTCAGTTCTCAGTCTAGTTAAACGTGTGAAGTAATTAATCCCGCGTTTTTCTTAGCATATCCCTTCTGGAAGACTCTTCATCATCCACTCTGATGTGGATCGGTTGGGGTCTAGGCCTGATGCACAGATGTCACCCTGAGATTTCTCTCTGTACCACCTAGAAAGGAGCTGCCCTTCTCACCTGGCTTCAGCATCTTCTGGGTTCCATGTCTTCATCCGTTCCGTCTACTCATCTGCTAAGCTTCCCTGTTTTGTTTTTGTTTGTTTTTGCAAGTGCCAGTATAATAATTCTTCACTCAAAGCAAAGCGGTAGGAAAACACTGCTCCAAGGAGGAATAGGGAAGTGGAAAGTCTGACTAGGTAATGGCTTTAGGGGAAATGGCTTGGGCTTTTTAAAGTTTTTTTCTTTAATATATATATATATTTTTTTCTGACTTGAATCATTTAATTTTTTTTATTTGGTGATCTTTACATAATTGATTAGGGCTTGTAGGGTCAAGAGCTACAGGAAAGTGGGTAAGACCATTGTTTCCACATTCTCTTTTTTCCTTCCTGTATCTGGGGGAAGGGGAGAGACAAAGGGAGAAGCCACACCCACCCTCCCAACCATCCCAGGTCGCCAGTGTGGGGCATGCTCTGAGGGCACTGCTCAGGTGGTTTTGGTAGTTCAACAGTTTTGAATTGCTGCCAGTCTCACCATTCCAAGCACAATGAAATCTCTTCAAAATCCGCTGGCTGGCTTAGTCCACCATAGCATCTCCACTTACCCAGATTTTCACTGTCAACACTTGACTGAGGTAGTTGATCAATTTGTTCTGTCCTTTGTTGTGGTACCAAGTGTCCTATGCAGGCTCCAATGGACTACCATATCCTCCATGTACACCTGGATATGCTGTCCACGGCTCCATCTGAGCCACTGAGAAGGCTCAGCTTTGACACATGCACTCCACGGTCAGACCATGGAACCTGCACTTCTCTTCGTGGTTGGGGTTTAGAGTCCAGCAATTCAATTGGAGGGATTCCCATAGAAATTTCATCTGAAGTGATCCCAGACCTGATTCCTGCGTGTGCTTTTCAGTATAGGATCCAGCACAGTCCATTGCCCCAATCAGTTTATGCATATGCTGGTTGTTGCAATTGCTGGGTCAGTTCTGCCCCCAGCCCTGTCTTCTACACAAACCAATGGGTGTTGGAGCCCATCCCAATCCTGCCCACTACACACTTGGTCATGTAAACCATTGGGAGCTGCAGCCTAGTTGAGGCAACTGCCAAAAACCCTCACCAGGCCCACCCCCTGCCCTGGCTCCTGTGCTTGCCACTATGTACAGCAGACTGGTCCAGTCCGTCCCACATCCCGTTCACTTCTCATACATGTCAATGGGCACTGAAGCCTAACCAGCCCCACTACACAGCTGGCACACGTGCTGGCAGGTGCCATTCTGTCTAGCTCCTCTCCTGCCCAGTCCTGGTTCTCATGCTTACCAGACGGAGTGGCAACCCAAGAGGGAGGTGTCCACTGTTTCCCTACTGGGCCCACTCCCAGATCATGCACTCTCTAGGTGGTTCTGCAGCTTGGCTTGGCAAGCTTCCCTGTTTTGATATAGTGTCTCTAATAACTTTCTCTCCTACGCTTTGATTTCCCTCTCTTGATGGGGCATTTCCCACTGCCAGCTTCCTGGAAAAGGTAAATGCTTTGATATCTTTTTCTCAACTGCTCCGTAAATATTTGGTGAGGGACTGCATAGGTAGAAATGATGCAGAACTGGGCCTGGCGGCGTGGCCTAGCGGCTAAAGTCCTCACCTTGAAAGCCCCGGGATCCCATATGGGCTCCGGTTCTAATCCCGGCAGCTCCACTTCCCATCCAGCTCCCTGCTTGTGGCCTGGGAAAGCAGTCGAGGACGGCCCAGTGCATTGGGACACTGCACCCGCGTGGGAGACCCGGAAGAGGTTCCAGGTTCCTGGCTTTGGATCGGCGCACCAGCCCGTTGCGGCTCACTTGGGGAGTGAAACATCGGACGGAAGATCTTCCTCTCTGTCTCTCCTCCTCTGTGTATATCTGGCTGTAATAAAATGAATAAATCTTTAAAAAAAAAAAAAAAGAAAGAAATGATGCGGAACTGCACTGCGTGACTTCAGCGCTTCGTGCTGTCATTTCCCCAGCGCAGCTTGGTGCAGTTTACTGCATGCCTCACCTTCCTGGTGTGTAAAGTGGGAAATAATAATACTCCCTCAGAGTGGTTCTGAGGACCAGACAGAATGCTGTGTGTAAGACACGTGAATAGTACCTGATGACACACACAGTAAGCACTCAATACATTTTAGCTTCTTTGATTATTCTTGGTAATGTAAATGAACAATGATATAATCTAAAGAAAAAATTCAAGAATAAAAGCCACCTTACAAGGGGACTATACTTTCAGTGGAGAGTATTACGTTTGTACAATGTGATCTCTTAATATTTCTATGTTTCAAATAACAAATGAAACTTTATATAATGTTTGCAATAATTTAGAGTCTTTCAGCTTACTACTGTATTTAAGGTAGATATTGCCCTCATTTTGCCAGCAAGATGCTGGCATTCAGAGACATTTACTGCTCAGCTGCATACAACTGCTTGGTAGAATCAGGTCTGGCAAAGTATTATTTTCAGCACCAGATATGAGAAGGATAAATAGCTCTCAGTAGCCTTGCTTATGTTACACTGTGATTTACAGCATATTTTTTAGGTAGTTCTAAAGGTCATATCCACATGTGAACTCTGCCAAGATCGTTAGGTGGACAGCCTTGATAAGGATGGAAGATGTGCCTAGAACACAGATAGCACATTTTTGTCTGTGACAATAAAAGGAAAGCTTGCAGAACGTATTACAGCTACAACAGTTCCATTGATGTAATACTTTTCTCCAGCTCTGCACTTTGTTACCCATGCAGCCAACTTTACCCCAAGCCCGCCAGGACAGTGTGTTTCCTTGAACAGATGAAGAGCTTACACATTCATAGACTGAGACGCCAGGAATTCAGTTGGGTTCTCTCATTACTCCAAGCAGATTTCTGCCTTCTCAGCCATGACAACTCAGGCTGGGCTCTGAATACTGATGGCAAGCCCTTTTATTATTAATCAGGGAATTGTATGAATTAATTTAAGAACATAAGGGAAATGGAAGCTTAAAATCAGAATCGAAACTTAACATCCTAAGATAGAAAAATGGTACGGCTTCCTGATATTTAAAGCTCGAGCAAAAAAAGCCATATGATAGGACTTGACAATGGACTAAAAGTACATAACCACAAAATGAAGTTTCTACCTAAATGCTTTTAACCCTTCATCAGTAAAAAGACATTTTCTTTTTATAATGATGTACCAGATATAGTTTTGAAAGTATATCCAATTCTTTGTGTTTATCTGATTTTTGAGTTTGAGATACTTTTCCTGCTACTTACCAGGGATTTTTTTTTAGGATAATATGTTTTTGTTTGAAATTTTCACAGCAAGTTCAATCCAGTTTTACTCTTGCCTCTACATGACTGAAAATTAAAATTTATTGGACTTGATTTCTCCAAGTACATAAGGAAATAAAACTGCAGTCATAAAGCTACATTTGCATTCTTACACATTAAACTGAATAATACATTATTAATCTATTATAAATGTATAATTTAGAAATTATTTTATTACATGAAACGAATAAATACATGTAATACTTTTAAAATAAAATCTTTGTACTTTATAATGAAATTAAAATGCCGAAGTGTAGTTCCTCTGGAGTTCACCTAAATTGAGATTACTAATAATATGAAGCATTTATTTCTACGTTCTAAAAATCACATCATTTTCTTCTACATTAACATTTTCTGTTACATTAACAGTTCTGCGCATATTTCACATAAAAGTGTTGCAATTATGCTTTCTGTTCTAGAAATTATTTATATATCAGATATTTCAGTGTCGATATCTACATAAATATAGTGTTTACCTGTATTGATATGTTTAAATCACAAAATTTATCATATAGTTGCTACATTTTTAATAATTGCAAAATCAATCAGATTTAACATTGACAATAGATATTGTAGAAAATACTAAGAAGTGAGGATCTTAAAGTCTTTTAAGCAATTCAGTTTTATTTTTGAGCTATATTAGTACAGTTTTTTCACACATTTAATATTTATAACTCTTCCAAGAATATGTCTCTTACTTAAGAGGGAGATTTTATATACATATATAATATATATAACACATTGAATATATATTTAATTATATATTTATGTAAATTTTAAAATGTGTTTAGAGTATGAGCAGACTATTTCTTACCAAATATAAGGCACAGATTTTAGCTGTGCAATTGTTATCATAAATATTATTTTTCAAATCACTGCTATGTATACTTGACACTAAATTCAACCTTACAGATAGTATTTAGTTAGTATTTTAAATGTTTATAGTAATTTAAATTTGTTTTATAACAAATATAGTAATGTGTTACTTTGACAAAATAGATTGTTGTTCCCAAGCAGCCTTGCCAGCCCCCTGAAAGCACTCATACCCAGCTCAGTAGTTTTGCAAGATTTTTCATCTAATGTCAGTTCCAGCTTCCTTTTGCTGAGCTTTCTAGTTATTTCCTGTCTGTCTTTCTGAAGGCGTCACCGTTACCATCTGCTAATTCTTTTAAATGACTGGGGAGAGGTCACCTTTCTCTTGACTTTGTTTCTTTTTCTTCATGCTTTGTCTGAAACGTGTGATTCGTGTCAGCATGCTCTTTTTGCCTGGAGAAGCCGAGGTAAACCGATGAAAATGACAGCACTAAGGTGACAAAGGTGAACATGCTTTTACTTTAGATTTGAGAGAAGATGAGAAAAATGCATCCTCCTAAGTGACCTACATGAAAGTGCAAATGTTTTTGGGTTTTGTAGGAAAGTGCGATGCAGACCACAGGCAACACTACGTAGAAATCAAGCCTCGGCCACACTTCACATTGTAAATTCTGATTTAATACAAAATCAGAAGATAGTAAAAGTAGAATCATTTTAATACGTTTTCAAAATTATTTTTCTAATTTTTATTGTGATAACGTTTGTATAACATAAAATGTACCACTTTAAATGTTTGTTAAGTGAACGTTCATCCTGGGCAGCTGTGATGAGCGTGCGTCTCCAGAGCAGTCTGCTGCTCCCCAGAAGAACCTGTGTTCTTTAAACACAAACTCTCCTGTTTTCTTCCTGTCTTTATGAATGCAACTGTACCTCATTGAATGAATTCATACAGTATTTGTCCTTTTTGACTAGCTTATTTTGCTTAATATCATCATGATATGTGTTAGGATTTTCTTCCTTGTTAATTTTCCATTGTCTTCATTTACCACATTTTGTTTATTTATCTGTTGATGCATCTGTGGTTTGTCTTCACTGTTAGCTATCGTGAATAATGGTGCTAAGAACATGGATATGCATATTTTTTATTTCCCCCACTTATTTCTTTAAGTTTTATATTTGTTTTTTGAGAGACAGAGTTACCAAGAGCGAGAGAAGAGCGAGTGACATTTTTCATCGCTGTGAGTCTCCAGGTGGCTGTGATGGCCAGTGCCGGGCCAGGCCAAAGCCAGGAGCTTCTTACAAGTCTCTCACGTGGGTGCCAAGGGGCCCAGGCACTTGGGCCGTCATCCACTGCTTTCCTGGGCCCCGAGCAGGGAGCTGGAGCGCAAGTGCAGCAACAGACACGAACTGGCACCGACATGGATGTTGCTGTTGTACCTGGGTCTCCCACGCCCTGCATCAGAGTGGCTGCATTTGAGTCTTAGGTCCACTCTGAGTTTCATCTGCCCCTTGATGCACAACCTGGAAGGCAGCAAATGAGGACTCAAGTCGTGGGGTCGCTGCTGCCCATGGGGGAGATGGAGTCCTGGGCGTCCAGCTGTGGACTGGCCCGTCCCACCTGCTGCCCATGGGGGAGATGGAGTCCTGGGCGTCCAGCTGTGAACTAGCCCGTCTCACCTGCTGCTCGTGGGGGAGATGGAGTCGTGGGCGTCCAGCTGTGGACTGGCCCGTCCCACCTGCTGTACGTGGGGGAGTTGGAGTCCTGGGTGTCCAGCTGTGGACTGGCCCGTCCCACCTGCTGTACGTGGGGGAGCACATATGTGTTCTTGCTCATTTGCTCTGTCTCAAATAAATAAAACTGGGGGAGTGGGGAAAGCCCTGTCCCTTCCCACTAGCCCTTTCTCTTAATCCCAGAAAGGAAACTACTGTTAGAATATTCCACCACACACTAGTTTTGCTTTTTTAAAGAATATTTTATAAATAGAATCATACACATATACACTTCTGAAAAGCTTTTTTCCTTCAGCATAATGTTTTTGAAATTCATCCATATTGTTAAAGATCCGTACTTCTTGCCTTTATATTGCTGAATAATGTTCCATTATGTGAATATACCACAGTGTATTTATCTATTGTCTAATGATGAATACCTGGGCCATTTGTCTATTTTCTGTTATTATTGCTGTTATTGCCTATTTTATACAGAATGAAATAATGCTTCCCTGTTTATTCATATGGCCTTAGATTAATAACATTGTGGCTTAGTAAAGGCTTATGATGGGTTATTTTATAAATAGTACTTTCAATTACCTGAGTTTCAACTACCTGACAGTTTAACAACATCATTTCTCCTTAGCCTAGATCTTAACCAGTGGAAGAGAGAAGTTGCTGACTTTAAATTGTTTCACAGATACTGAGAAGGGTGTGTGTGTGTGTGTGTGTGTGTGTGTGTGTGTGTAATGCTGGAAAATGAATCCACCAGGAGCCATTGACTTCTGTGCTAGAACTACCTCGGTGTGTTAGAATGTCTGTATGTGTTAGTTTTATCTAAGTATTCTCAACTATTCATTTCACTATGTAGAGGGAGAAGGAAGTAGAAATTGTGTCATTTCTGGTAGTTGCAGGTTGAGTTCTCAGCAGCAGCAGCACAGGGGCGAAAGTAGGTGCAGCTTACAGAAGACAGCCCCTGCAGGTGGCTGCTGGCTGAAGTCAACCCTGCCACATGGTGAACTGAAGCCCCAAGTTCCTGCGGAGAGAAAGGCAGGATTTCATTGTTTAGGCGGAATGGCGAGTGTAGTTCTCAGAAGCTCAGTGCGCTGACTTTGGTGTGTTTCCATGTGTGGTGTCACTACTCCTTGGTCTCCAAATACCGCAGAAACACCAAACTCGCTTAATAGTAGAATGTCTTTTCATTTCATTTTGTAATACCCAGGAGAAACATCTCATTAAAAATAATTCTCTGTGGTTTAAGGACAAACAATTAAAGATATGAAAGAAGCATGTAAAATATTAAGACCCACTCTGTATCTTCTAGAAGGTATGAAAGTAATACCACTTAATAGGTTAGTTGCTACTCTGCACTTTGAAAGCACTTTAGAGTCATTAGTCTGTCTGAGGTAGGACAATATTAGCACCCTTAGTTAATAGATGAGACCTCATTCCTCACCCCTGGCTGCCCCATCCCCCACTATACCCCTCAAGTACAGTAAATGACTACTTGAATTCAGAATTTATCCCAAACTGTCCAAACAGTGCTTTCGGTCTTTTGCTATCCTAACATAGATTCCTTTTTATAATAACCTCACCGCGTCCATCGCAGACTTGTAAATATTTCTAGGATATTTTTCCAATAGTTATATAAGCAAAAAAATATGTGTAACTTAAAAATCTGCAAGAGATCATACCATTTATAGTAAAAGATAAAACAATTATATATAGAAATAGGTAAAGTATCTTCACATGTTTGGATGAAGTCTAGAAGCAGTCTTTCCTTCTGGAGGAAAGATTGTGGAATTGATTATGTAAAATAACTTAGTAATTGTGTTGTATTGGTGTTCCGTTAGACAGACAGAAAGCAGACCACAGATGTGTGGTTCCTGGTTTTGTCACTATTAGGTATGGATCATTTCTGCAAATTATGATTTTGTTATTGCTTGAACAACAGTATACATTAGAACTTGCTTTTAGGGTGTTTGTAATTTGAAGGAGTGAAGGCTGTCATTTTCAGACACCCTGTTGTGTTGGTCTTTGTTTATTTCAACATAGAGCATCTTGAAGGTAGAAATTCTAAAACCTGATTTCTTGTGACTGTGTTTACTTGCAAGTGTATTTAGTCCCACTCTTGTCTTTGAGCTTTTTAATTCTATGTAAAATATTAATCATGAGGTGTTTTTAATGTAGATAGATGTCTTTAGCACTTTCACAGAAAGTCATTGTGAGAGAATTCATTCTAATTCAAGGTTAATTAGTGTACCATTAAAATAATGTGTTACAAAAATTAATTACATTGCAGGTCAAAAATCCTGGTAGAATGTAAAGTGTGAATGGCTGAGAGCGCACCATTCTACGTAAAGCATTGCTGTGTGGGTGCCCCTTCTGGAAGAACGCTCAACATGAGCATCACCCCAGAGGGCCAGTCAAAGGTGTTTCCCCGAAAGTAAAATCTTGGCACCACATGCAGAAAATCTAAAATATAACTCCCATTAACAGCAAAGTGTGCTGCTTGTCTGCTTCTCATTAAAACAGCAGAGGATTTATATTTTGGGATTCGTTGATGTGACCTTATCGGGTCAGACCTAAGTAGAAATAAGGAATCAGGTTTAGATTTAGAAGTTATTTGTACGTGTTGGTAAGGAGTATTAGATATGTTAGTATATTTTATTATTTAACTATTAGGTGATTCTCATAGATGCCACATGTCAGTGTATCACACATCATCTTAACTTTACTCGAATTTTTTAAATCTTTTTTTATTTATTCTTATTATTAACATTTTATGATACAGTTAAAGAGGCTCCTGGGATTTCCCTTATCCCCTCCCCATTCCTCCCACCACCACCTAGTTCCTCTATATCATTACTAAAGTACAGTTCTTCATACACAGTCATATGTCCATCATTGCGGGCATGGACAATGGCAGAGAGTCCAGCGTCCTATTGTCAAGGTACAGTAAACAGTTTCATTGTAAGTCCATCTTTGCCTGAAAGTAGAAATGCATGCTACATTGTATCCTCACATCTGGATATGTTAGTCTCCATTTCACAGCTACTGTACATCCCCTCAAATGAAAAGTCATAGTACAAAATCAACAATAGAAAAATAGAAATTTACAATGCCATGAAGTTAAATAACATGTTACTAGATATGACAGTCTCCATTACACAGCTACTATACATCCCCTTAAATAAGAAGCCACAAAACAAAATCAACAACAGGAAGAAAAAAGAAATTAACAATACCATGAAGTTAAAAACATGCTACTAAATGATTAACGTGTAGCTGAAGAAATGAAAATCAAGAACCTTCTTGCAGAAAATGATGCTACTGCATGATCTATGAGTCATTGAATGATTTAATCAGAAGAAAGTGTTTTGAAGAGATGAAACAGAAAACATCAAAACCCATGTGATACAGTTTCCGCTGATTTTTATTGGTGAAATGTGTCTCTTCTAGACAATATACAGATGGGTTTTGTTTTTTAATCCAGTCTACTAATCTATGCCGTTTGATTGAGCTTAAGCCATTTACATTCAGGGTTAATATGTATGGGTGGTAATTTTTTCCTGTCATTTTAGGAATGGGTTGTTCATTGGTTTAGTCTTCTGTTGTCATTTTACTGGGATGTTCTTCCCGTTTGCCTTTGGTTTTGTTTGGTGCTATTCCTCTTCTCTGTCAAGAGAACTTCTTGAAGTATCATTTGTAGGGCAGGTTTGGAAGAGGCAAATTCTTTTAACTTTACTGTGGAAGAATTTTATTTCATTTTCAAAGACAAAAGAAAGCTTTGCTGGATTTGTTATCCTGGGCCGACAATTTTTTTCTTTTAGAATCTGGAATATGTCCCTCCATTCTCTTCTTGCCTGTAGAGTTTCCTGTGAGAGATCTCCTGTGAGCTTAATTGGCATTCCTTTATATGTCAATTTTTTTTTTTCGCGTGAACATTTAAGGATCTTTTCCTTATGTTCAATTGAAGAGAGCTTGATGATCATGTGTCTTGGTGAAGATCGCTTTTGATCAGGCCTGTTGGGAGTTCTGTGCCCCTCCTGAAACTTGTTTCCCAATTCTTCCTCTAGATTAGGGAAATTTTCCTTTATTATTTCATTAAATACATTTGCAAACTCAGCTTCTCTTTCTGCACCTTCTGGGACTCCAATAACTCTTATATTTGGGCTCTTAATAGTGTCTTTCAATTCTTGAATACTTGTTTTGGCCTGATCCAGCTCTGCTTCCAGCTTTTTGTTTGCTTTCCCCTGGTGACAGGAAATATCTTCCAATTCTGAGATTCTTTCTTCAGCTTGCTTCATTCTACTTTGGAGACTCTCCACTGTACTTTTAATTTGCTCTACTGTGTTCCTAATTTCTGATATATCAGCCTTGACTTGCTTTATTGCAGCTATTGCTTGTGTAAAGTATTCCTTAAATTCTCTGAACTCTTGTATGTGCTTCTCATTTTTGATCAAAAGCTATAAAATGAGTCTTATGAATTCTGTGTCCCCCATTTTCTTGATGTCCTCCTCAGTTAACTCTGAGGCTGGCATAGGGTTTTGCTCCTTTGCAGGGGAGTTTTCAGTAATATTCGTTGTGCCTTTGTCTCTTGCTCTTGGTCATTGTACTTCTGGTTACAGAGTCTTCTCCTTGGGGCAGGTTTCTAAGCTGTGTCACCCACAGGTCTACAGTTCGATTTTACTTATTGCAGTTGGTACACAACTCTTTGCTTGCAGCCACTTGTGCCACTCCCTCCAGTGAGTTCCAGGTCTGGGTTCTTATGTTAGATTCCCACAAAGAACTCCGTAACCCCAACTCCTGGCTCACCAATCTCCACCTCCTGTGATACTGTGCTGAGGCTGCACCATTGTCTGTACAAACTTTCTCCCACTTCCAGATGGAGCAGGTCCCAGGATTAGGGAGATACCAGGTGTCCTATATAGGTAGGTTGTTGGTGGCACTGATCTTGATGGAACCTGTCGGCCGTTAGATCTGGGTGCCACACGGACCTATTTTGACCCTTACAATGCCACAGTCGGTACTATTTTCCTGCGGGACCAGTGCTATCCACGGAACTCAGTGAGTTCTCGCGAGCTCAGCACATGTGCAGTTCACTGTTATCCCCTGCAGTCCTAAAGCATTTGTCACAGTGCACAAAATGGTGCCTGACATACCACTACTTCAGTTCTTGATCTGCTGGCTGTCAGGTCTTAGGGCTACCCAGACCTGTCTTGGGTAGAATCTGTAGGATGCCATGTTGATGCAGTTCACTGAGTCAGAAATGAGTTCACTCCCAGCTCAGTGCATGCTCAGTCCTTTCCCTTGCCTTTGCCTCCTTAAGCAAAATGGCACCCAGTTCGGCTGTAGGGGGCTGACTGGGCTGTGAAGTCCACCCTGTTCTCGCACTGCCCGTCTGGGATCTGCTGCTCTGTCTCTGCTCCCGGTCAAATCAAACATCCCAGCAAGACGGACAATTCTTTGTCTGGGTTCACCTCTCAAGCTCCCAGTGAAAGTCCCTTCCCACCCTGTTGCTGGTGGAGTTCAGATTGCCGTTAACTGAATGCCACTGGAGTATCAGTCACTGCAACACCACACCATTGTGTCCACCACTTTCCTGTGTCGGTCAGTCTCCAGGTACTCCTCTGCTGTTGTTCTGTCCTCTCCTATTTCCTAGAATGTGTCCTCTCTGCTTCATCCTGATTAAATATTTCTCTGTTTAAACGTGTCGTTACCCTATTCTGCCATCTTGATTTCTATACTCTAATTTTTGTTACTAGTTACCTTTATAATCCTTGAATATAAAGTGACAGGTAAAAATGATTTTATGTTTCTTTCAGTGTTAAATCCGTGAAACAGTTAACACTGAATTTCACAATATTTTAAACATTAGTCCTTGTTCATATAGTCTTAATGTATCTGATCAGTCAGGTAGAAAACATTTTTTTATTGGAAAATCATAGACACAAAGAGGAGGAAAGACAGAGAGGGCAAATCTTCCTTCCACTGATTCACTCCCCAACGGCTGCAACGGCTGGAGCTGAGCTGACCCGAAACTAGGAGCCAGGAGCTTCTTCCAGGTCTCCCACGCGGGTGCAGGGTCTCCAGGCTTTGGGCCATCCTTGACTGCTTTCCCAGGCCACAAGCAGGGAGCTGGATGGGAAATGTGGCTGCCAGGATTGCAACCATCATCCATGTGGGATCCTGGCACATGCAAGGCGAGGACTTTAGCCAGTAGACTACTGCGCCAGTCCAGATGAAGAACTTTTTAAAAAGTTAGTGACCTTGTAACAGCAGGTCAGTAAGATGGAGTTACAGGAGTCTTAATATAGGACATGCTGTTGTATACAACAATACTTAAAAATAAAACTGGACTTCTTTTTGTTTAAATGTTTATGCATTTCAAAGACAGTTACAGAGAAAAGAGAGAAAGATCTTCCATGCACTGGTTCACTCCCCATATGGTTGTAGTGTCCAGGGCAGGGCCAGGCTGAAACCAAAAACCTGTAACTAACCAAGTCCCCATGTGGCTAGCAGGAGACCAAACACATGGGCCGTTTTCTGCTCTCCCACGGGCAGTAGCAGAGACTTGGACCAGAAGTGGAACAGCCAGCACTCCTATGCCAGTGTTACAGACAGTGGCTTAATTTAGTGTGCCACAATGTCAGCCTCAAAACTGGGCTTTTAAAGTCAGCTCCATTTTTTGGGCATGTTTAGTGGGCTCGGAACAATAGATATCAATTTTGCCACTGTGACCAATTGTGGGTGATTTTCCTACATTTTTTATTCTTTTGCTTCCCTTACTTTTTAGGAGTTTGTATAAACCTATTAGAGAACATATTTACTAGTAAATAAAAGCAAATGAAAGCAAAAGGAAGTAGCAATTTGTAAATTAAAAGCCCTAATTTTTTTGTTTCAAGAATAAATCCTTTTTTCGTTAGTTGAACTAACTGATATGTTGAGGGTGACTTGTAGGTTGGTTTACAAAGCTTTTATTGAAAGCTGCCTTTACTGTAAAGCCATTCTTGTCCCAGCTTCTATCTGTGTAAGTCTGTTCTACAATGACTAAAGCAGGGATTTCAAAATAAGGTGCCAAAACATTTTATTCTTCATGAATAACATTTTTACCACCCTCAAAAGTAGTGTTAAGCCATACATCACCAATTTCTTTTTTTTTTAAAGATTTATTTATTTTTTATTACAAAGTCAGATATACAGAGAGGAAGAGAGATAGAGAGGAAGATCTTCCACCCGATGATTCACTCCCCAAGTGAGCCGCAACGGGCCGATGCACGCCGATCTGGAGCCGGGAACCAGGAACCTCTTCTGGGTCTCCCACACGGGTGCAGGGTCCCAAGGCATTGGGCTGTCCTCAACTGCTTTCCCAGGCCACAAGCAGGGAGCTGGATGGGAAGTGGAGCTGCCGGGATTAGAACCGGCGCCCATATGGGATCCCGGGGCATTCAAGGCGAGGACTTTAGCCGCTAGGCCACGCCGCCGGGCCCCATACATCACCAATTTCTTAAGAAATTCCTTAACTCCTAGGGTTTTGTTTATTCTGTAGATCCAGTGGGCTTCTTTTTATCTTTTTTTTAAGGTTTTATTTATTTGAAAATCAGGGTTAGAGAGACGGAAATCTTCCTTCTGCCCTTTTACTCCCTAGATGGCCAAGATGGCCAAGGCTAAGCCAGGCTGAAATCTGGAGCCAAAAGCTTGCTGCAGTTCTCCCACTTGGGTGGTAGGGCGCCAAACACTTGGGCCATCTTCCACTGGTTTTCCCAGACATTAGCAGGGAGCTGGATCAGAAGTGGAGAACCTGGACTTAAACTGGCAGTCATTTGGGATGCCATTGTCACAGGAGACAGCTGTACCAGCTGTGCCACAGTGCTAACCCAAGTGGAGTTCTTTCATAGGTAAGCCAGTTTTCTGACAGTGCAAAATAGAAATAGCATATTAATGGTAACCGTTAGATAAGGGCTGAAGTTCATATTGTTTAATCATTCATCTGCTCTGTTGATGTCTACTTTTACAATTGGCTTTCACAGTCAGCTGATGAGAGCACACTAACAAACTCTGCTTGTGTTTTTTTAATGTTTCAGAATGTAAATTTAGCAACATTAAGGAGAAATTGCCAAACTGGTTAACTATTCAGCTTTTGGGGCCTGAGATCGTAGTATAGCAGGTGGAGCTGCCTCCGATGGCAGCATCCCATGTGAGGGTTGGCTCGGGTCCCGACTTTTTCCCTTCTGGTCCAGCTTCCTTCCAAAGGCCCGAGGAAAGCAGCAGCAGATAACCCAGCCACGTGCGAGACTACTCGCGGAGCCTCTCCCGGCTCCTGGCCATTCGCAGGCCGTTGCAGCCACCTGCGGGAGTGGAGCAGCACACGGAGAACCCGTCTCTCCCTCCCTCTCTCAAATAAATTACATCTTTTTACAAATAAGCGTTTTGAGGACTAAATGTGAAGAAGTTTAGCCCTAGCACATTTAGATTATAATTTCTGTGATTCGTCGCTTCCTGGCCTTTTGGCTAAGATCAAGCCTGGTATAATTTCTGTGACTTTAGTGTATCACATTTCGTTCACCAAAAATGTGCACAGAACAGTTTAAGATAACATTATTTTATATTTATTAACTACATGACTTTCTTGTAGTTCATTCATTCAACAAATGTTATTGTTATTGTTACCAGTCTGTGTGTAAAGAAATGAAGGAAGCTGAAAGAAGTCGTTGGGCTGCTATATAATGAATGCAGAAATAGAACCCAAGGTTTCAAACTGATTATCCAGTGTTTTCTCATCGTATATTTTAAGTGAATCATTCTTAGAATGATTAACCTACAATTTTACGTATTTCTTTGTTTCTTAAAGCCTGTCTTCGACATGGCCCTACAACTGAGCTAACAGCTGCCTTCGTCTGTCTTTCCAGGGGAGAGCTCTGCTCCATTGGGCGTGCGACCGAGGACATAAGGAGCTAGTCACAGTCTTCCTACAGTATAAAGCTGACATTAACTGTCAGGTAGGAGTGGTAAAGGGAAATGGAGCTAACAAAGCGCAGCAGTAACCATTTCAGAGTGGACACTTGATGGTATCAGTGTATTTCACAGTGTTGCATGACTGTTGTATTGTGTGACGTCATCATTCCAGAAGGAAGCACGTGAGCAGCCACTTCCTGTCTCCCGAGCCCTAGGCTTTGGCAAACCCTGGTGCGCTTCCTGTCTCCCGAGCCCTAGGCTTTGGCAAACCCTGGTGCGCTTCCTGTCTCCCGAGCCCTAGGCTTTGGCAAACCCTGGTGCGCTTCCTGTCTCCCGAGCCCTAGGCTTTGGCAAACCCTGGTGCGCTTCCTGTCTCCCGAGCCCTAGGCTTTGGCAAACCCTGGTGCGCTTTCTGGTTTTATGAATTTGCCTATTCTGTTATGTCATCTGTTGTGTCTGGTTGTTTTGCTTAGTGTAGTATGTTCCAGATACATCCCTGAAACAGTAAGTTCTTTTCTTCTTATGACAGAATTATATGTATAGCTCTAATTTTATTTGTTAGTTGATGGATGATTGTGCTATTTCTTCCTGTTTGGCAGTTGTAAATACTGCTTTGAACAATGTGTATATGTGGTTTTTTGTTTAAACACCTCTTTTCATTTGTGTTGGTTATACACATAAGAGTGGAATTGCCAGGTTGAATGGAATTTGACATTTAACTGTGAGGCACCTCCGGTCCGTTTTCCTCAGGAGCCACATGCGGCTTTCTCCCATCTTCACCAGGACTTGTTATTTTCTCTTTTTAAAAAAATTGTGGTCCTGGTGTGTGTGGTAGCCTAGTGGCTAAAGTCTTCACCTTGCACACACCAGGATCTCATATGAGTGCTGTTTCTAATCCTGGTGGCCCCACTTCCTGTCCAGCTTCCTGCTTGTGACCTGGGAAGGCAATCGAGGATGGCACAAGACCTTGGGACCCTGCACCTGTGTGGGAGACCTGGAAGAAGTTCCCGGCTCCTGGCTTCGGATTGGCACAGCTCCAGCTATTGCGGCTGCTTGTTGAGTGCATCAAAGGACAGACTTTGCAATAAAAATAAATAAATCTTAAAAAAAAAAAAAAGTCAGATATACAGAGAGGAAGAGAGACAGAGAGGAAGATCTTCCATATAATGATTCACTCCCCAAGCGAGCGCAACGGCCTGTGCTGCGCCAATCCGAAGCCAGGAGCCAGGAACTTTGTCCAGGTCTTCCACGTGGGTGCAGGGACCCAAGGCTTTGGGCCGTCCTCAACTGCTTTCCCAGGCCACAAGCAGGGAGCTGGATGGGAAGTGGGGCTGCCGGAACATGAACCGGCATCCATATGGGATGGCGAGGACTTTAGCCGCTTAGGCCACCACACCAGGCCTGTGTATATATGACTTTTCAATAAAAATAAAATAAACCTTTGAAAAAATTGCTACCATAGGAGATGTTTGTACTTTACATATACTTGTTGACTATTTGTTCATCTTTTTTGGAGAAATTTTTGTTTCGTTCTTTTACTTATTCTTAAAGTGAGTTGTTTATTTTGTTGTTGTATTCCAGGAAGTTTTAAAAACATATTCTGAATAGTGGATCTTTATTAAATGTGTGGTTTGTTGATGTTGTCTCTTATGTGTTTCCTTATCACCTCCTTATTGATATCTCTTGATGCACAAATTTTTGCCTTTGGTGAAATCCTTGTGTCAGTTTTTTCCTTATGGTGTTGTATCTTACAAGCCATTGCCAAATCCAAGCCATTAAAGTATATACTTATGCTTTGTTTTTTTTATTTACTAAGATGAAATAAACATAACACAATTAACTATCCTAACCATTGTATAGTTCAGTGTCATTTAAAACATTCACATGCAAATGTCAGTATCATCTATTTCTAGTACCTGAATAACACAAACTCCTCATTTCTCCTTCTAACTCCCAATTTGGTGAGCTGTCTCAAGGTGTCTTTTGTCAGTGGGATGGTACACTGTTTGTCTTCAGTTGGCTTACTTCTCTTACCATCTTCTGAATTCATTCATGTTGGAGCATGTATCAGAATTTTCCTTGTTAAAGCTGAAGAATATACTGTCGTCTGTATTTACCACATCTTAGGCTAGTAGTTAACACTTGTTTTCTTCCACCTTTTGGCTATTATGAATAATTTCAGTGTTAGCACAGATGTCCAAATGTCTGTATCAGCCCATGCTTTCACTTCTTCTAGTATGTACCCAAAGTGAAATTTCTGAATTACATGGTGGTTGGTCCCATGTCTAATTGTTTAAGAAACTGCTGTACGCTTTGCCATAACAGCTGTACCTTTCTCTAGTTCTACAGTACTGTATGAACCAATTACTCAACATTCTTGCCAACTCTTGTTATTTTCCAGTGATTGATTTGAGTGCCTTTTATTTGGTGTTCTTGTCTCATTTCTCTGACAAGGCCTTCCGGCACTATGTTGAATAGAAGTGGGTATCCCTGGAGTGGATGTTAGCCTAACGGTGAAGATTCCCGCGTCAGAATGCCTGGTTCAGTTCCCAGTTCCAGCTCCTGTTTCCAGCTTCTTGCTTCTGTAGACCCTGGGAGGCAATGGTATCAGCCTGAGTGGCAGGGTTCCTGTCCCAGCCCAAACTCAGTTTGTATGAGCATTTGAGTAGTGAACTAGCAGATGGGATTCCAGCTTGCTTCGTTTTCATCTCATCCTCCACACATCCACCCCCATCTGAAACTACCTATTCAGAATCTTTCTTAACCTTTTTTTACTTATTTCTTTTTCTGTGTGAATTTTGAGATCATCTTTCCAACTTTTGTTTTCCCTAGTCACCACCACTACTACTAATTTCAAACAAATTGTTGAAACATTTGTGTCTTCTAATTGCCTTGAATGGTTTGGGGATATTTTAGAGAGTTGAATGACCAAACTGGAATTGCCTGAGATTTTTTTTTTTAGGATTTATTTATTTATTTATTTTTTATTGGAAAGTCAGACACACAGAGAGAAAAGGCTGAGAGGAACATCTCCTGTCCATTGATTCACTCTCCAAGCAGCCGCATGGCCAGAGCTGTGTCAATCCAAAGCCATGAGCCCAGAGCTTTGGGCCGTCCTTGACTGCTTTCCCAGGCCACAAGCAGGGAGCTGGATGGGAAGCGGGGCAGCCGGGATTAGCACCAGCATGTGTATGGGATCCTGGCAAGGCAAGGACGTAAGCTGCTAAGCTACTGTGCTGGGCCCCGCCTGAGGTTTTTGCTTTATGGTTTTCTTATGCTTTGTTTATTCAAATAACGTAAGAAATAACAAAAACTGCTTTATGTAGCTTTATGGAACACTTTTTACTAAACACTGGTTTCCATATGAAGACAAAAATCCCAGTTTTTAGGATCAATTTTTTGGACTATGTGCCTGACAAGTCCTTTCCTTGCCCTCTTCAGAATCACATGGCCATTTTATGTTGCCCAGCGTTGGCTTTTCAGTTATGCCTTTGCACGCAGTTCATAGTGTTGCTGTGCTTTGTGTGTAGTTTGGGCATGTCCCACCTGATCCATGTTTGTGAAATCTAATCCCAGATGTGGGGCCTTGGGCAGTGAGTCAGATTAGGTCAGATCGTTATGGGGGAGCCCTTAGGATGGACCACCAGCAGCTCTGTAAGAGTGAGGTAAGAAAGTTACACATGTATGATCCCGGTCTTGTCATGCGGAGTGCGATGCCACCTCAGGACTGCTGAAGAAGGCTGTCACCGGATGTGGGCCCTTCCACCCCAGCACTGTGAGTTACAGAGGCCTCTTTCCTCTCCAAAGTTACCCAGCCTCCAGTATTCTGTGACGGTCATGAAAAACAGACTAGTACAACGGTTAAGCTTCAGTGATGGGGATGCTTTTGGCTTCGTACTTGAGATACTAGGATGCTTCCACGTGAGAAAGCCGCTGGTGATCAGCTCTCAGCTTCCCCTTTGGATTGCTTTGGTTTTGTTACTGAAAAGTCTTTTCAAATATGGACAATGAAAATTTAAAAAAAATGGAAGAAAAGTTCAGTCCTTTCGTGATTCAATCCATCTTAAACAACATTATTATTGACTGCCCTATTGGTTGCCAAAAAGGGAAATCAATTTTATTAGAAGTATTTCCTTGGCCAAGGACCTGGGTAGTAACCCGGCACGGACAGGCTGATGTTATCAACTATCTGAAGACTAATTTTTACCATTAGCCTGAAATGAAGCAGTAATTAGAGATCCGTCAAAGTCCACTTTGTGTTTTCCTGTCATTTTTACCCCTTAGATATGTCATACATTCTTTTATTGCATCGCAGTTTCTGAGTGTCCTGTGACTGATGGATTGGAAGTTGTAATTTTATTTTATTTCTAAGAAAGATCATTTGTAGATTTCATTTTCTGTCTTTCAGGATTAAGAGCATAGCTTTGTCTCCTCCCTGACTTGATATTGATTTTTAGTTCAACTCTGGCAGTTAGGTTATTACCACATTGTGTTTATACACAGCCCTCTTGCCTTGTTGAGTCTGATTTTTCAAGTCCTGAGCAAAGGTTCAAACTATCCCCAGAAGCAGGTGTTGGGATGCGGAAGATGTATGATAAACTTTCTCAGATTCGTTGTACCTGAACATTAAGGAAGAAATAGGTAGAGGAGGAAGCAGGAGTGGGGCATCTGTGGTGTCTGCACTGTGCGGTGAGTCACACAGTTCAGAAGGAAGACATGTTGGAATGACACCCAAGTGCCTGATTACTCAAGCCGTGGTCCGTGTCTCCCAGGGCCCTGCGTAGAAAGTTGTACTCGGGAGCCAGAGCCCAGAACTGACCCTACACACTCTGATATGAGGTGCAGTCTGTTCCTAGTATGTTATTTTATATTGGGCTTATTATTTATTATGTTCAGTGTTTGTGAAACCCATTCATGTTGCATTAATCAGTTACTCCTTATGTTGCTGTGTAACCTTTCTGTTGTGGGCATATAGCGTAGTTTCTGTATTCCCTAATGGATATTTAGATTTCTTTCCTTCAATATTTGATCATTATAAATAAAAGCAACTTATAACCCTCTTTGGATGATAACATACAAATTTGTTTCCATTTCTCTTGAGCATATAGGTAGAAATGGAATTACTGTATCATGTAGTAGCACTATGCTTAGCCTTTTAAGGAACTGCCTATTGTTTTTCAAAGAGTTGCACCACTTCAGGGGCCAGTATTATGGCACAGTGGTTAAGCTGACTGGAGTGTGCCCTGACTGCCCCTCACCCCAGGCTGCCCAGCTTCCCTTGCAGTTCCCTGCCAATGTGCCTGAAAAGCAATGGAAGTTTGGTGGAACACTTGGGTCCCTACCACCCATGTGGGAGACCCGAACTGAGTTCCAGGTTCCTGGTTTCAGCCTGGCCTGACCCCAGCCATTGCAGCCACTTTTGTGGGCAATGAACCAGCTGATAGAAAATGAATCTCTCTCTCTCTCTCTCTCTTCCTCTTCTTTGTCTCTCTCTCTGTTCCACCCCCCTTAGTCCCTGTAACTCTGTCTTTTAAATAAATAAATAAGTCTTTAGGAAAAAAACAGTTGCCCCATTTTACATTCCCAAGAGCAATATCTAAGAGTTCTAATTCCTCCACATCCTTACTAACACTTGGTAACATCTGTCTTTTTTTATTATAACAGTCTTAATGTAGTCAAGCAATAACTCATTGCGGTTTTTCAATAACATTTTTAGCTGACACAAAGAATTGGACATATTTATGGGGTACCATGAGATGTTTGATACATAATGGTGTTTACAGAGGCTGGAGAACGTAGTGGGCAGAGAGGAGGAATGGTTGTGTAATGGACACACATTTGTAGTTAAATGGGACCACAAAGTTCTGGTGTCTTATTATGCAGTGGGGTAACTATTGATAACATTAATGTAGTTACTAAAAAGATCTCATTGTAGCTTTGGTTTCTTTTTCCTTGATGGCTAATGATACTGAACATCTTTTCATGTACTTACTGGCCAGTCCTCAATTTGTACTTGAAGTCTGTGCCTGTTGTTAAACTTGGGCTCCTTGTTGAATTGCAAGGACTGTTCCTGTCCTCTGAACACAGACCCCTCTCAGCTGATTTGCAAATGTTTCCTTCCATTCAGCGGATTGTCTTTTCGCTGTCTTGACAGTGTCCTTTGAAGCAAACGTTTTAAGTTTTAATGGGGTCTGAGTTATTTTTAAATTTCATTTTTGCTTTTAGTGTCATAAGAAACCATTGTCTTATCAAATATCATAATGGTTAACCTTTTTCTTTAAGAGTTTTATGATGTCATCTCTTATTTTTAACTTTTTGATTAATTGTAAATTGATCCTTCTTGTAGAATATGAGGGTAGAAGGTCTGATTTTATTCTTTTACATGTGGATATGCACATATTTACCACTGCCTATTAAATTGCTTTAACATCTATATCAAAAATTGACTGTAAATGTAAAGTTTTATTTTTAAATTCTCAATTTTCCACTGATTCACACACGGACTACTGACTGATGGTCAATAATCCACGTTTATTAACAGCATCACGTTTTTATAAACTGAAAGTCACATGGGATAAGGGGGGAGGGTTTGATGATTTTACTTATCAACAGCAAAAGGGAGTTGACTTGAGATTGCAGAAATTCCCACAGTCTGCCTACAGATCCCATCAGTTGTTCCCACAGCCCTGCCTGGAGATTCCTCAGTTGTCTTCCTATAGTCTAGAAGTTGTAACAGCATCCTAAGACAAGTCATCCTTGTCTTAGAAAGAATTTAGTCTTTCACAATTAAATTGATTTTGAGATTGATTCCTAGCCTTCTTTCTGAGAATAAATTTTACTTAAGAGATTCAGCTTGATAATTTTATGTAGATTTTTTTTGCATCATATCCATAATGAATATTCACTTGTAACTTTTATTTTTTCATATTCTGATCAGAATTTGCTCTCAAAGTTGCTAGCTTCTCAAAACTGGAAGAAAAGTAATCCCTTGACTCTGAAAGAATGCATATAAGATTAGTACTGAGTGTTCTTTATTGCTTAGGTATGGGATTGTCATTCCTAGGTGAGATTCATATTTTCCTTTTTTTTCCTATTAAGTATAGGAAAAAAAAATCCCTGGGTATAATACAGGTAAATATGAAAAGACTGAAAGGCTTAAGGAAGAGGGAAGTCTCACTGGAGACCACAAGAACTGAGGAACGGTATTGTGATGATTTGTCTTGTCTTTGTTTCTTGTGTAACCTAGACTGGTTTAGAGCCTTATGTAAATGTAGACTGAGTTATAGTTCTAGAAAAGCCCACAACTAGAAATGCCAGCAGGCACAGACACCATGTGTCTGTTCTGTCTGGTCAAACTACAGAGAAGGAGGAGTCTCGAGAGCTTCTCAGTAGTATCCAAGCTAGACACCTTGGTGGGAAATTGTGCCGCTTGCTAGTAGTGTTCAGCAGGTGAGAGGAATTCATTGGGAATGGATTCTGTAGATGGTTGTAAAGTCCTGGGAAGACACTGAAATGACATGCATTCTATCAACCAGAGTTAACATGTGGAGTGCTGCTCAGAATGTTAGCCTTTGGGTGTAGCACAGAAAACACATGAAAATAATGGAGTAAGGGCTCTGAAAATCGTTGTCATTGGAACTACAGCTTATAAAAAGTTGACTAGGACCTGCACAAGAAGCCCAAGTAGGGAAACCGTCTGCTAAAATTAGTTTATTTAAATAGGAGCCAGATTTTCATAACATACTCAGAACTGAAAATTGCTCAGCATACTGAGATCCAGGACAATCAGAGTTTGAACAGAAAAAGGTGGTCAGCTATCCTGAGTCGTGAGATGGCTCAGATGTTGAACAACTTTAGAATAGTCCTCATTAACATGTTAAGTGGTGATTGCAAGCATTCTTGAATCAAATAGGAAATCTCAGTGAAAGTATAGATTTAAAAAAATCAAATGGAAATTATAGAATATACAGTATACAGTGGCTGAAACAAAAGCTCCTGAGTGGCCTAACACTAGGTGGGGATGACAGAGTAAATACTTGGCAAATTTGGACCCAGAGCAGTAGAAATGATCTAATTTGAATATCAGAGAAAAGGTAACTAGCAAAGACGTTAACAAAACCTCCAAGACTGCAGAACAAGTTTTCTTTTGATCAGAGACCCAGCAGGAGAAGGAAGTGTGGAGCTGAAGACATTCCATATTTGGGCAAAGGCGTAAACCTGCAGATTCAAGGAAGTCCTAGACAGATAAGCCTGAGAAGAAAATCGATGCCAAGATACCAAAGAAGTACTAACTTTAGAACAATGAAGAGAGGGAAAAAGTTAAAGAGAAAAATACATATCCTTAAGGAAGTAAATAGTCGTGGAAGCCCAAAGGAAGTGACGTCACATTTTTATGCTAAAACTTTCAACTGCTAATTCTATATCCAATAAAAAATATTGTTCAGGAATAAAGGTGAAATAAAGACACTCTCGGGTGAAGAAAAACTGATAAGAGAGTTTGTCACAGTAGGTCTACTTAAAAAGAATGGCTAAAGAAGCTTCTTCACATAAGAAGAAAATTAACAAGAGACTTGAAACAGAAAGGAAAAACAAATGTAGTTAGCAGAAATAGGGGTAAATATAGGGTTCTTTCTTTCTTGAGTTTTAAGAATTATGTATGTTGCATGAAAAATTACAGTGTTGAATGTGGTCCTCATTGTTGTCAAGAAATGTTTGAGACGGTTACATTATGATACGTAAAGAGTATAATGTGGCAGGATGCAAGTGAGGTCACGCCAGGCAAGTCAAGAGTGTATTTATGAACCGAGTTTGGTGATAACAGGCCCACTAGAAACTAGCAAATGACAAGTCCATGCGGCAATCCAGTCTGCGCTGAAAACCCCAAGAATAGTCATTACCCTAAAGCCCATCCGTCAAACTAAAGACCTATGTTCCATCTTCTCCAGCAATATCAGTTCTCCTAAGAGACATACAGCGAACAACCTGGACACACTTACAAAGCTGCAGACACTCACCTTTCCCTGGCTTCTCTGCCCACATTCCATGACTGCTAGACCTCACCTCTCGTGGAACTCTTGGAAGCACACACATTAGAAATAGAAAGCATCTTAGCATTGCTGTCTTTACTGTCCCGCTCAAGCAGTGAACAAAGGGTGAGGAATACAGACACACACAGGGGCCGTGCTCAGGCGCTGCTTGGCGCTTGGAGTCTGGGAAGGCAGAGAGCAGGCAGGTACTGGGGAGCTGAACCACATGGCCACGAGAGCGAGCCTCTGCCTGTCGTGGGCATTTTCTGGGGCTTGTGCGGGCAGTGGTTATGCAACAGTGCAATACCACCCCCTCTCAGGTTTCAGGTGATGGCAGATGAACTAGGTGGGCACTGGTGGGCAGAAGGAACCACCTAGGTCGTGGAGGGAGTGGCTTCCAAGCTTGTGACCCTGAACTAACCACCTACCCCACAACAAAAAACAAGTTCTCACTTTTGAAGACAAAGATGAACAGACTAAGAAAAACAACTTTTCATAAACTCATCCTCACAAAGCAAGTTCAAATCGGACTTGGATAAGAGCCGTAGTGTGTGAGAATAATGGATAAAGCAAACAGAAACATCAAAAAGCAGAAGGAAATGCTAGAAATAAACACTAACAGAAAAGAGAAGTTCATTTGGTGGATGTCACATAGACCGAACATCTAAGGAGACAGTGAACTTGAGGCTGTGTCACTCGAGACTTGCAAAACTGAAATATAATAGGAAAGAAAGAGCAAAATCAACAAGAACTTGTAATACTGTCAAAAGATATAAGTGTAATTGGACTGTCAGAAGAAGAGAAATAGCAGAAGTGTTTGAGTGGCTGATAATGTTTCAGAATTAGTGACAGACACCAGATCACGAATCCAAATTGCTCAGAGAATACCAACGAGATAAATGCGAATACATGGGGGCGACAGTGCAGGGTCCTAAATGATACAAGGGGTCTGCGTCTGCCAGTGATGAACTGTCAATACCTGTGGGTGGTAATTAACTACACACATACGGCAGTAGCTAGATTGATCAGTGAAAAAACTAGACAAAGACATGCGATAACAAATACATAAATGAGTACTTAGTTGAATTCATAGTGAAGCTGTCTGACTTGGAAGGTTTTAAGTTACAAATTTAATTTCTTTAATGGATTCAACACTGTTTTCTGTGTTTGCTGTTTTTAATAAGATGGGATAGTCAAGAAACATGCTTAGATCTATAAATTCCTCTGTATGAATGACTTTAAGTACATTTAGCAAATTTTGATATGTTTTTATTTATGAATGAAAGCTTTTTAAAATTTGCACTGTGATCTTTTTGCCCCATGGCAATTCAGATATTCGTTAACTGCTAAATGTTTGAGGTTATCTTTTTCTAATTTGCTTCTCGTATAGTGACAGAACATCATACTATTTTCATTCTTTGCAATGGTTAATACTTAATTTTTTTTGGCCTATTGTATTTCATATTTTGAGGAATAGTGCATGTTCTCTTGAGAAAACTTTTGTATTTGTTTTGATACAGTTTCTATAAAATCTTATCTGTGATGTTGGTTGGTTGAATGTTCCATATTCAAACTGACTTTTTTGTCTATTCTTTAGTTACTGAGAGAGTTGTATTGAAATCTCCAGTTATGGGGCCAGCATTGTGGTGTTACAAGTTCACCCACCACCTTCAATACAGGCCTCTTACATAGCTGCCACTGCAAGCCCCAGCTGTTTTACTTCTGATCCCAGTCCCTGCTAATGCAAGGTAGTGGAAGATGGCTACATGCTTGGGCCCCTGCACCCATGTGGAACGCTGGAGGGAGCTCCTGGCTCCTGGCAGCCATTTGGGAAGTGAACCAGCAAGTGGAAAATTTTTATTTGGATTTTTCCCTCTGTCTCAGACAAGTCAAATAAGTTAAAAATTCTTCTTTAAAAAATAAATTATAATTGTATATTTTATCTGCTTTTCCTTTTAGCCTTGTTAATTTTTGTGCATTTTAAAACTATGTTATTAGATAATACAAATTTAAGTTTAATTTACCTTGTTGTTGTAACATGACCATGGCCGTTTTTGTATCACTTAATAATGGCAACCTGAAAATGTACTTCATCTGATGCCAAATCTTCTTTTCTTTAAATATTAATTGCCTTTTGTAACAGTATTTGGATTATCTATGTCTTTCATTTCACTTGCTGGTCAACTTGGCCCACCTTAACAAAATACCACCGACTGAGTGGCTTAAACAACTTTAATGTTGTCACAGCTCCAGAAGCTCCAAATCCAAGATCAGGTTGCTGTCAGGATTTGATTTCTGGCGAACCCTGTCAACTAACTTATCAATCACCGTCTTCATGCTGTATCTTCATAGGGCTTTTCCTCCATGTGCATGCAGGGTAGGGGAAGAACACAGCCTGGTGATCCTTGCGATTCTTCCTCTCAGATTAAGATCCTTTGTTTCTTAAGATTTATTTTATTTACTTACTTATTTCGAAGTCACAGTTACAGAGAGAGAGAAAAGACAAAGAGGTCTTCCATCTGCTGGTTCACTGCCAAATGGCCACAATAACCAAGACTGGGCCAGGCCAGAGCCAGGAGCCAAAAGCTTCTGGGTGTCCAACATCTTGGGTGCACAACCCGAGTCGTTGGGTCTTCTGTTTCTTTCCTAGGCCTATTAATAGGGAGCTGAATCAGAAGAGGAGCAGCTGGGAGTTGGCACCTTCGTGGGATGCCAGTTGTGGGCAGCAGCTTAATGAGTTGTGCTACATTGCTGGCCCCCGAGTCTACCCTCAGGACCTCATGTAGCCATAATTACTTATTTAAAGGCTCTTTTCCAAATACATTCATTTGGGGATTAGAGATTCAACATTGATATTAGTTTGTGAGCAGTCCCTAACACTGTTTTCATATTTCAGGTGTATTTCTTGTAATAACATGAATTTGGTCTTGGTTTTTGTTCAGTCTGGGTATCTTTTATTTGTAGTGTTTAATTCGTTTTGCTTAATGAACTGTTGTTGAGTGTAAGTTTTCTGTCTTGCTGCCTTTTTCTTTTTGTCTTGCTTTGTTTTGTTTTTCCTTTCGCTTCGTGATTTCTTTGTATTCATCAAATGTATTTTTGTGACTTTTTTTACTTTATTGGGTATTTGCCATACTTTTAAAATTAAAAACAGCTCCTCCCCTTGTTGCAGTCTACCCTAACCGATCCATTCTTGCTGTGTCCTGAGCAGTATTAGAACCACAAAGTGGTTTATTTTTTTCTACATTTTTGGCGTCATTATGATATCTTTTTAAGTTTCATGTTTGTCACAAACGTCACAGCATGCTGTGGATACTGTTTTATCTTTGACAATGTGCTCAGCCTTTTTTTTTTTTTAAGATTTATTCATTTTTATTACAAAGTCAGATACACAGAGAGGAGGAGAGACAGAAAGGAAGATCTGTCCGATGATTCACTCCCCAAGTGAGCCGCAACGCACCAATCCGAAGCCGGGAACCTGGAACCTCTTCCGGGTCTCCCACACGGGTGCAGGGTCCCAATGCATTGGGCCGTCCTCAACTGCTTTCCCAGGCCACAAGCAGGGAGCTGGATGGGAAGTGAAGCTGCCGGGATTAGAACCAGCGCCCATATGGGATCCCGGGGCGTTCAAGGCGAGGACCCCTAGCCGCCGGGCCACGCTGCCGTGCCCTGCTTAGCCTTTCTTATGGACTTTCATTTCTCCCTGAACTCCCCTGTGTGCCTACTGTTGTTTTCTCCCATCCAAGTCCTAACCAGGCCCGACCCTGCTTAGCTTCTGAGATCAGACAAGATGGAGCGTGTGCAGGGTGGCATGGCCGTAGACTACTGTCGTTTTTCTTTAGCCCCAAGCGCTTTACAGCTTCTTGAGGCATTGCCTGCTAGTGATGGAATGAATTCTCTGCTTTTATTAGTATGAGAATGCCTCTTTCACTCACAGATTAGGAAGATATTTTGCTTAATAGAGAATTCCTTGTTAATTTTTTCTTTCTGCCATATAGAGCTAACATTTCTATTGTCTTTTAGCTCCCATCTCATAGTTTCTTCTTAAAAAATCAACTAAATTTTGATTGCTGTCCTCTGAAGATAACACATGTTTTTTGCTCTGATTATAATTAACATTTTTCTATATATTTCATTTTCGAGTAATGTCTAGGTGTGGTTTTTGTTTTTAACCTTGCTTGATGTTCACTGAACTTTTTATATGCCTTTTATTAATTGGAGGAATTTTTAAGCCATGACTTCTGTTTTATTCCTTCTATATTTTTAATTAAAATTTCCTTTTAAAAATATGTTTGTAATTAGTACATAATATTTATGTTGTGAAGTGTACAGTGTGATTATGATGATCAAATGAGAGTAATTGGCATGTATGTCACCCCAAACATTGGCTGATTTTGTGGGGTGTTAAGTGGAATTACAAATGTACTCTGGAATGTCTTTTTTTGTTTGTTTTATTTTTTAATAATGGTTACATCAGGGTGGGAAGGATCTAGGTTTAGGCAAAATTGGGTAAACTCATTGCTTCTAAATTTGCTATTTCTTCTTGTTGTTCCTGGGGAAAGGGGAGAGACAAAGGGGGAAGCCACTCACGACTTCCCACACATCCCAGTACCAGGGATGAGGAACCGCCTCCTCATCTCAACCCAGAGTCTCGGTGTGTACATATTCTGAGGGTTCTGTCCAAGTGGTTTGGATAGTTCTGGAATGCTGTCGATTTCAGCGACCCAAGGATGATGTCACCTCCCAATGTCCACTGGCTCCAGTCACCAGAATTTTTTGCTGCCATCGTTTATTTAGGGTAGCTGTCCAGTTTGTTCTGTTCTCTTTCTTCTGCTGCAGCACCAAATGTGCTGCCATATTCTCCTTTTACAACTAGGCCTGTATCCACAGCTCGAGCTTTTTCATTAAGTAGGACACGTTCTTTCAGGCTAGTCCAAGTACACAGGCCAGGCATCCCAAGCATCACTGGATTCCCCCCCCTGGGGTTCATAAACACAGCACCAACCTAGTAGGTGGGCCCCAGGACCCGGGCCAGGCGACCGACCCAAGCCCTGCCAGATCCCCCAACCCTGGTGCTCTCAAACCCGACACCCACCTGGTATGCAGGCCCCGGGACCCAGGTCAGGAGACCAAACCCCCACCATATCCCCCACCCCCGGGGTTCATGAAAACAACACCCACCTAGAAGTTGGGCCCCAAGTGACCCAAACCCCAGCAGTTCCCCGGTCCCTGGGGCTCAGGAACCCAGCCCCGTCCACAAAAGTGGGCCCCAGGACCTGAGCCAAGCTACTTGAGCCCTGTCAGATCCTGCATCCCTGGGACTCACATACCTGGCCCCCACTGGGCCCAGGATGGCATGACTCGCCTCACCTCAGCGTCTGCAATCTTTTTACGCAGGATGACCTAGTCAAGTCTGCCCCCCATTCCAGCTACTGTTGATGGGTGCTGCATCCGATCCCAGCCCAGCCTGATTGCTGTTCTGGTCCTAATGTGAACTGGCTGGTGTTGTGGCCTGATCTGGCTCCTCTTGTCCCCTGCCTTGGTTTTCAGATCTGCCAGTGGGTGTTAGGTGCTGGTCCCAACTGGTCTGTCCCCAGACCTGACCCACAGCAAGTACTGTAACCTGGCATGGTCTGGGCTGCTCTTTGCCTTGCCTCTTGGAAGAGCTTGGGAAACTCCAGACACAGCTTTCACATAGTCTAGCGTGAGTCAAGACCTAGTCTGGCCTGTTCTACACCCAACCTGGCTCTCACAAGCACCACTGGGGACTGGAGCCTAGGCCAGCGTGTCACTGCACAGTCCCAGTGCACACCTGCGCCCGTGCAGTCTGTAGCCATGTCCGTCCATGCCTGCTGCCCTCAATCCTACTCTTGTTCTCACAGTGGGAATCCCAACCTGGAATGGCTTCTTACAGCAAAAAAAGCTGTGTTGTTTAGAAGAAGAATCTGCAAGTCTCCGCAGTCTACAGGTTTATCATTGGCCTTCTTGACATTATTTGCTCCTTTAAACAAGTTTTACAGCTTTGGTGGGGAAATAGGGAAGTCAAAAAAGCGAGATTGTATTCTCACAGTAACCTATCTGGAGATACATGACTCCAATTTGTTTCATTACTGATGTTCATTTTGATAATTTTGTCTTTTTCAAGGTTTATTTTACTTAAAAGAATTAGAGGGGGGGGGGGACATCTTGCATCTACTGCTTCACTCCCCAAATGGCCACAAAGGCAGGAGCTGAGCTGATTCGAAGCCAGAACCCAGGAACCTCTTCTGGGTCTCCCCCATTGGTGCTGGAGCCCAAGGCCTTGGGCTGTCCTCTTACTGTTCTTCCAGGACAGAATTGCATGGACGTGACAGGGCATAGAGGATGCTAATGCGGGGGTGCTGCTGCACTGGACCCCATTTTGGTCATTCTGTTAAGGTGGTATCTTGAAGTATTGACAGAAAAATTCCTTCTTTCCTTTTGTAAGTCGTTGCTATGTTATAGGGAGACACTTGGAGATTGTGGAAATATCCTGTGCTCATCACATTTCACGTTTTTATTTACGTCAGCCTGGATTCATTATTCTAATTCATTGTTATCATTATTCAAGTCTATGGCTAGGTCCTGTCATATTTGTCCAGAGACCGGCTTTGATTTTTTATGTGTCTGTCTGACCTCTTCTCATCACCCTTGGAGCACTTTTATACCTCTCGCATGACAAGTTCCAGGCTCATTTTCAAATTTTCCCTTTTCTTACTCTGCAAATATCATTTTCTCTAGAGAACACTGGTTTGATTTTGCGGAGGGTGATATTCAGAAGTCAGGAGCTGGGCACTGAGTGTGTTCACTGCTCAAGGCTGTGACTCTTTTCAGGCCCTGCCTGCACCCGTGGGCGTTCGCGTGTGCGGCCACTTCTCTGCATGGGTGCTGTAGTCGCAGGCCTCCCATGGCCGTGCTAATTTGGTCAATCCCTTTGTGTGTAGCCAGTCTGTTGCCACTTGCACCTGATTTGCGTGTGCACGTCCACTGTAGGCTGCTCTGCCCGTTTGCTCAGATCCCTGCTTCGAGACTGGTAATATCCTACAGGGGCGAAGAGCTCGGTGTCATCTTCCCTAGGAGTGGCTGCATTCCGTTATCCTGTGTCACAAGGAGAGGCCAAGAGTCAGAGCGTGTAGTCCAGTCGGGTCTTCAGCTCAGCTGGGCTCGGTTGCACATCTGACCAACCCCAGTGCAGCAAGAGCCACCAGGGAGCATTTGCTTGGGACCCTGTGGGTCTCTGACTCCCTGCCTCGACAGACTTGGAGAAGATTGCATCAGGGATTGGCTGTGTTGACCTCTGAGCTTTGTGTTCCAGCTTCCGACCTCATATTTGGGCAAGTCTGTTGTGGCTGAGACATGTGGTTCGAGGCAGGTCCTTTCCTCAAGCAAGAAATAATGTATATCCAGAAGACTTTGTGCTTTTTGGAAACTCTGCCTTCCTGCACAGCCCGGTTCAGAAAATAAAGCATTTGGCAGAACAGCAGCTTTGTGTTAAGAACTTCAGAGATTTTAAACTTGCCGAACCAACCCCATGCAATCTTTTCTGATTTCATTCGTTTAAGTAGCAGCATTGCACTTAAGCCAAACTCAATCTTCAGCCTGGTTTGGGTTAATCAGATGCCCCCGGGTAAGAGTGTTACAGGAGAAAGCTGCTGTCTTCTGAACAGCTCTCTGGGTTAGTTCACTTAATCCTCTTCATAATACAGTTTTTTCAATTGATTCGATGCATTGAAGCAGTTGCTATAATGGGAAAATTGCTTTGTAGCGTCTTCCACCCTTCCTGGAGTCGGTCATCAGCCACCTACTGTTTGTGTTGCTTTTTCCCTTGCCATACTGACCTTCCTGTGCCATTCAATATTTTTAAGAAATATATTTTTAAAGATCTATTTTATTTTTTTATTGCAAAGTCAGATATACTGAGAGGAGGAGAGACAGAGAGGAAGAAGATCTTCCGTCCACCGATTCACTCCCCAAGCAGCCACAATGGCCAGAGCTGAGCCAATCCAAAGCCAGGAGCCCGGAGCCTCTTCTAGGTCACCCATGCGGTGTAGGGTCCCCAGGCCTCGACTGCTTTTCCAGGCCACAAGCAGAGAGTTGGATGGGGAGTGGGGCTGCCAGGGTTAGAACCGGTAGACATATGAGATCCTGGCTTGTGCAAGGTGAGGACTTTAGTTGCTAGGCTACCACATCGGGCCCTGTTTTGTTTTTTATATCTTATCCAACCAAGGAGCTTTGCTTTTTTTAAGTTTCTTTATTTTTATCGAAAAGGCAGATCAGATTTATGTGGAAAAGGAGAGACAAAGATCCTCCATCTGCTGGTTCACTCCGCAGATGGCCATGGCAGCTGTACGTGACAGGACTTTGTGAGTCTTTGCCAGTGTGGAGCCAGAGCTATTTGCAGTGCCGCCAGGAGGGCCCCAGGAGCAGCTGATATGGAAATGAACAGACAAGAAGCTCCCTAGTTGGGCCCAAGCAGCCACTGTAGGACTGAGGTGTCTAACTACTAGGCTCAATGCCCTACTTGGGGTGTGTGTGTGTCTCTCTAAGATGTATGTATTTATTTGAGAGGAAGAGACAAAAACTGATCTTTTGCCCACTGGTTCACTCTCCAAATGGCCACAGTGGCTGGATAAACACTTCATCAGAGTCTCACACGTGGATGGTTGGGGCCCAAGTAATTGGGCCATGTTGTACTGCTTACCCAGGCCTTTAGCAGGAAGCTAGACTGGAAGTGGATCAGCCAGGACTAGCACCAGCAGCCATGGAGAGTGCTGGTGTTGCACACAACAGCCCACCGCACCACAGTGCTGACCGCTAAGCGTTTCTGTGTGTTAGGGATGTTAGCCCAACCTGTCCCATTTCTGAAGATACTTTCTCCCATTTTTACATTAGTCTTTTGGGTTGTCTATGGCATCTTTCATCTTGCCCCCACCTTTTTCATCTAGTCCAATTTGTCAGTGTTTTTGTTATCTGCATTTTAACGTTTAGTTAAAAGCCTTTTCTGATACCAAAGGTTAATCCATGTTTTCCTCCAGTACATGGTTAGTTTCATATTTTAGCATTTAGATCCCTAAGTCTATGATTTGAGAGGCAGATATAATTTTATCTTTTTCCAAATGCCTATGGCCAAGTCAGGCCTCCAGTGACCTGACACACGGCCTTGCCACGTTCCACAGCTCTGCACACATTTGGATCTCATACTGAACCTGGGTCTGTTTACTACTGGTGTTTAAGTTCATTATTTTTTTTTAAGATTCATTTATTTTTATTACAAAGTCAGATATACAGAGAGGAGGAGAGACAGAGGGGAAGATCTTCCATCCAATGATTCACTCCCCAAGTGAGCCGCAACGGGCCGGTGCACGCCGATCCGAAGCCAGGAACCTGGAACCTCTTCCAGGTCTTCCACGCGGGTGCAGGGCCCCAAAGCATTGTGCCTTCCTCGACTGCTTTCCCAGGCCACAAGCAGGGAGCTGGATGGGAAGTGGAGCTGCCGGGACTAGAACAGGCACCCATATGGGATCCTGGGGCGTTCAAGGCAAGGACTTTAGCCACTAGGCCATGCCACCAGGCCCTAAGTTCATTATTTTGATTAAAAGACTTTATTGTAGGTATTAATGCCTGGAACAGCTATTTCTCCTTCATAGGGCTTTTTTGTTTTCCTGAATACTTTTGCATTTTAAAGGTATAAATATACCGGCGTGATAGCCTACTGGCTATATAGTACTTGACTTGCACACGCCAGGATCCCATATGGGCATTGGTTCTAATTCCAACAGCCCTGTTTCCCATCCTGATCCCGCTTGTGGCCTAGGAAAACAATTGAGGATGCCTAAAGACTTGGAGCTCTGTACCTGCATTGGAGACCTGGAAGAGGCTCCTGGCTCCTGACTTCAGATCAGCTCAGCTCTGGCTATTGCAGCTGTTTGGGGAATGAATCAGTGGATGGAAGATCTTCCTCTCTGTCTCTCCTCCTCTCTGTATATCTGACTTTCCAATAAAAGTAAAATAAATCTTTTTAAAAAATAAAGATACAAAAAGTAGTATCAAGTTGTATAATTCCATAGCATAGCTTTTTGATTTTCTAAATTTATGTTTTGTTCCGGCCAGCTGAGCCAGTAACGGGGACACGGCGAGGGTCTGGGGATGAAGCACCGACAGGAGACCAGAGATGGTGGAAGTCTCTCTGACACCTCTCTTTATTACTCCTTATATACTCTTTCCCCCTAGGCCCTTTAACAGAACAATAGGATGCTAATGAGTCTGATTAGACCAGGTGCTTTTAGCTGCTGGCCCAGTTCCTGAGTGCTCATCTTAAGAAGTGCTAATTAACTCCTTAGCCCACAACAATGTTTTAAATGCACAGTGACAGAGAGAGAGAGAGAGACACAAAGAGATATGTTCTATCTGCTGGTTCACTCCCTGAGTGACCGCAGTAGCTGGATCTAGTCTAGGCCAAAACCATGAATCCAGAATTCCTTCTAGCCTCCCACATAGGGCTAGAAGATCTAGCCCTATGGCGGGGATTGAAGTACTTGGGCCATCATCTTCTGGCTTCCCAGTTGCAATATCAGGGAAATGGATTGGAAGCAGAACAGCCAGGGCTCAAACCTGTACTCCAGTGTGGTAGCTGCCTGCTTTTTGGTTTACTTATTGGCGTGGCATAGAGTTTATAAATTAGGGAGAACTAACACTTTTATAATACTGAGTCATCCTGTCCAAGAATATGTGATGCCTTCCCATTTGATCAAACCTACTTCAGTGTCTTTCACAACCATGTAAACATTTCCTTCATACAGATATTGCACATTTGTTTTTTAGTTTAAAGTTTATTTTATTTGGGGCTGGCACTGTGGCATGCAGGTGAAGCTACTACATCCCATTGGGTGTGGGTTCAATTCTGGCTGCACCACTTCTAATATAGCCGGCTCCTAATGTGCCTGGGAAAGTAGCAGAAGAGAGCCCGTGCTCTGGGACCCCTGTGCCCACATGGGAGACCTGGACGAAACTCCCAGCTCCCAATTTCTTTTTTTTTTTTAAACATGTATTTTTATTGCATTTCATTTTTTAAAATTAATTACATTGCATTATGTGATACATTTTTTATGCACTGGGATTCCCCCCCCCCCCCGCCCCTCCCCACACCCTCCCCCCACAGCGGATTGCTCCACCTTGTTGCATTTCCATAGTTCAAATTCAGTTGACATTCTTTCATTGGAGGTATTTACCAAGCATAAAGTCCAGCATCTTATTGTCCTGGTAAGTTCAATGGTTTCTTGGTGAGACCATCTCTGGTCTGAAGGTAGAGCCAGCAGAGTATCATCCCGATCAACTAAAAGCCCCAACATAATATTTCCAACCATTTACAACATTGTGGCATTAATTGACATGGTATTGATTAACCAATATGTTAATAGGAAAATGCAGGTTCTCAACCACAACCTGTGACTTCTTCATAGACATTTCAACTTTGGTTTATATTCAGCCGTGTTCTATATACCTGAAAATGGCTTAGATTGCTATTCAGCTGTCTCATGCCTATTTCAATTTTAGTATTTAGCACTTTATAGCATTGAAGCATGTTTTCGCAGAACCTGGCTGTTTTTCAGGTGGTCTAACTCTGTAATTCTAACAGGATATATGTCAACAGTTTAGGTGAGCATGTTTAGGAGGGGTGTGCAGAGAAATCTTCCATACCCCAGTGAGGAGTAACTAATCTTTGTGTCCCACCCAGTGAGTTATAAGTGCATCCCCGCTGACCGTTTCCTGTCTGTTTCTAAGCTTTCCTTGTTGGTCTCTGTCTATCTATTCTAGCTTTGTTTGTTTGTTTGTTTTGAGGGGTTTCTGGAGCGTTCCTGATGGTTATTACGAGAGGGGGTGGGGACCCAAAATTGGAAGCAGGCAAGGACCAGAGACCAGTTCCCAATTTCAGACTGGCTCAGCCTCAGCCATCGAGGCCATCTGGGGAATGAGCCAGCAGACAAAATATCTGCCTTTCAGATGAATAAAATAAATTTAAAAAATCATTTGTTAATTTGAAAGACAGAATGATAGAGAAATAAGAGAGAGAGAGAGAGAGAGATCTGGCTCACTCCACAAATGACTATAATAGGCAGATCTGGGCCAGGCCAATACCCAGAGCCAGGAACTCCATCCAAGTCTCCCACAGGGTGGCAGTGACCCATGTACCTGGGCCACTCTGCTGCATTCCCATGCCCGGGAGCAGGGAGTTGGCACCCAAGGGAGCAGCTGGAGCTCACTGGTGCTAAGATGGGAGTTGCAGGTGTCTCCCACGGCACCAGAACGCCAGCCTCCACACACCTTCTTAAATCTAGTCTTGAATATTAGTCTTCTTTGTTAAATATACATTGTATACTATTCTTAAGGCATTTAAACAATTGAGATTTTTATGTCTTTGATTTCAGTAATGTAGTTCTGCTATGGAGTTGGTGCTGTATTATACTAACTTATTATCTATGCTTCAGATTTTTCATTTGTCAGAAAAGGATGTAATTCTGTTTCGCTTTCCTGCTTTCCCTCATGTATTGTCCTTGTGACTCTGATTAAGGAGGCATTTGAAAAGACTGGGCCAATGCGTTCAGTCACCTGTATGATTTGTTAGAAGACTGCTTTAATTCTGTTGAGGAATATGCAAGTTAATCAGAGTCAGATGTGAAAACAGACACGCTGCCAAAAGCACAATGCATTTTGTCATCTGATCTTCTTTCCTACAGAATGGATTATTGTGAAAAGGCCGTCAGCTTTCAAATTCTTTTCTTGGGTCCTTGTTTTTCTCATACATTGTCAAGCATCCGGTCTTCATATCAGTCTTACTGGCTTCCCTGATTACTAATGTGTTTTAGGTCCTCAGGAAGACATGCTTACTCATGCTTAAACATAGTACCTTTCCATGGGGAAATATAAAAGTGTTCTTTTGAATAAAGTTATAGGTCCTCTGCAGAAATCAAAGTGAATGTGTACAAAAAAGTGAGGTGGGGAGGAGGAAGTGAGGAGGAGGAGGAAGTGAGGAGGAGGAAGTGAGGAGGAGTGAGGAGGAGTGAGGTGGGGAGGAGGAAGTGAGGAGGAGGAGGAAGTGAGGAGGAGTGAGGTGGGGAGGAGGAGTGAGGAGGAGTGAGGAGGAGGAGGAAGTGAGGAGGAGGAGGAAGTGAGGAGGAGTGAGGTGGGGAGGAGGAAGTGAGGAGGAGTGAGGAGGAGGAGGAAGTGAGGAGGAGTGAGGAGGAGGAGGAGGAAGAGTGAGGAGGAGGAAGTGAGGAGGAGGAGGAAGTGAGGAGGAGTGAGGAGGAGTGAGGTGGGGAGGAGGAAGTGAGGAGGAGGAGGAGTGAGGAGGAGGAGGAAGTGAGGAGGAGGAGGAAGTGAGGAGGAGGAGGAAGTGAGGAGAAGTGAGGAGGAGGAGGAGGAAGTGAGGAGGAGGAGGAGGAGGAAGTGAGGAGGAGGAGGAAGTGAGGAGGAGTGAGGAGGAGGAGGAAGGACGGAGATTGCGTCCAGTAGCTACTGTATGATTGTCTTCTCATTGCAGCAATAATTTTTCATGCTTGCCAGTTTCTTCTGCACAACATTATTTGATGAGGACACTCATTTTTAACACTTGTTGAAACTCATGTTACAGCGGATCTTTTGTGCTAAGAGTGTGCCTTTCAGATGTACGCATAGTTCCTGGCAGCATAGGCTGAGTTTGTACCTCAGTTTTGCAGTGTTGTTTATATTGAAATCACTGAGACATCCTGGTTAAATGTTTTTATTCTGTAGAGCCAATCAAAAAATTGGAATTTCTGTAATCAAAAGGTAAAAAGGATCGTGTGTGTGATTGTTAATACCAAAAACTACACTTCAGACAGTGAACAGTGTCGATTTTTTACACTTGCAAAAAATTCCTTTTTTATTTAAAGGAGTTGATTCAATTTTAGAATAGTAAATATACAGAAAGAAGTTCATAGAAAAAGAATAATAAATGATAAAGCTAATTTTTCCATGCACTTTGGAAGCTCTCTTTGGCTAATAAGTAATTTAGGTCCAGTGGAATATGAATTAAAAATAAATATATTTACACACAGTTTTTCTTCGTAAAATTTGATATTGCCTTCTAAGTGACCATCTGGTTTTCATGCCTGAATCAGTTGAAAGGAAAGTACATTTAGCTGAAGACTGATTGTCTCTTTCCTAGATGATGATTTCCCCCCTTGCTATTATTATACTCTAAAATGTAAATGACTGTTTTGGCTGGTTACTCTGTAATGAGACGTTAGCAGGAAAAGTGTCAAAATGGAAAGTATTTTGATTTCTAAAAACATCTTTAGAAAGATGAAATAAAGGGGAATTTCAGTGAATTAAAAAGATACAAAAGTAAATGAGGTAATCAAAGTCATAGAAATTGATATTGGCAGGTTCTGAGTGATGTGCCTAGATGAGCAATCTTTCAAAATACTTCTTGTACGTTGCTGCTATTCCTTTATTTATTATTAAAACAACATGATCCATGAGGAGCTTGGGGTGACTCTGGGCCTAGCTAATTCTAATTAATCCAGTCAGGGAGAGCAGTAGGGTAAGTGGAGCAGTCTATCGGATTGAAATTCATAACTTAATTGAGGTCAAAGTCCCGGTCTGGGAGAACAAAAGTCTTTTGCTAGGACCAGGCAGATCAATAGCAATAAATATCTGGCTTGGATACAAGTAGCTTATAGTGACAGATTATCTGACACTGGCCAGAGGTCTTGTTTCTGCTAAGGGCAGAGTCCAGAGCATGCCATGGTGCTTGCTGATGTTCGATCCACACTCATGACGCGTGGAGAGGAGTAGCACTCTCCAGACCTCTGGCAAGTCTGTGGACGCCTGAGTATGAAGCTCCAGGTGCAGCTCCTCTGTGGAAGCTCTTCTTTCTCTGGATGACTGAGGCATGCATGTCACATTGCCAGAAAGCTGACAAGGATTTGCAGAGTTGATAGTAGAACTTACTTTCCTACTAATAATTCAGAAAGAACATAGAGAATTGCTTTGAGAGGGAAACATAATGAACTAATGTTGTCTTCGTTTATATTCAGAGATTTATGTTATATTAGCATGAAGGAGTTAGCGTTGACTCATTTACATGTGACAATGATACTGTGATGTTCTAGGAATATACTCCGGTTGTTTTTCGGTGCATCTGATACATGTAGGGACAAGATGTCATAATACCTATAATTGCTTTCATTTGTGTTAGTAAAAATGAATGAGTATGACAAATGTTAACTGTTGCAGTTGAGTAGTAAGTCTCTACTTTCCTTTATGTATAAATATGAACTAATAACAAAGGAACCAGACATTATAAACCATCAGGCCATCTTACTAGCAGTAGTCAGTCTCTGCTCTCCTTTATGTATAAATATGAACTAATAACAAAGGAACCAGACATTATAAACCATCAGGCCATCTTACTAGCAGTAGTCAGTCTCTGCTCTCCTTTATGTATAAATATGAACTAATAACAAAGGAACCAGACATTATAAACCATCAGGCCATCTTACTAGCAGTAGTCAGTCTCTGCTCTCCTTTATGTATAAATATGAACTAATAACAAAGGAACCAGACATTATAAACCATCAGGCCATCTTACTAGCAGTAGTCAGTCTCTGCTCTCCTTTATGTATAAATATGAACTAATAACAAAGGAACCAGACATTATAAACCATCAGGCCATCTTACTAGCAGAAGTTTCTCTCAGTGCTACTTTGTTCAGTTTTGAATTCTCAACATCTTGGCTCTTCTTTTTATGCATTATATTGTTTATTTACCATCACCACAACGGCCACCATAATTACTGAATTAGAGCAACACTTGTCACTGCTAGCATCATTTAATAACATTATTGCCACTCAGGTGAACTATCTGATCATGGTGGCCTTGTAAATCATGAAGTATTTCATAGTGCAGCCTCCATTCCCTGTCACCTACTTCTGGATCCATGCTATCATGTATTGTTGTGAGAACCTCTTAAATGTGACTGACTTTTGTCCTATGTAATTATGACAACTTCATCATCCATAAAATGACAACTTCCATATCTGGATGAGTCTGTGACCAGTTACCTTAATGCTTTGCTCATGTATGAATTCTCAACCTTACTGATGGACTCCTAACGGCACCCACTGGGACCAGATTTTTCTTAATACAGTATGCCTCATTTTGTTGAAATTGGTTAACTCATTGTGTCCATCCCAGAACTTCTCAAACCTAGACCACCAGACCCCAACTCCAGAAATTATAACTGAGTAGGCAGACTAAGGAAATGAGAGTGTTGACAAAAGGAGTGACTCAAAATGATAAAACCTCCACATTTAATTCTAGGGTAGTAGGTTTACAATTCTCAACACTGTTTCTACCTGCCAGACCTTCAGTAATACGCATCTTAGGTAGGAATTAGGATAAAGACAGGTTAAGCTAAGGAGTCTTGCAGTGAATCTTTAACATCTGTTTAGAATTCCCATATGTAGTTGCGTTTTTTTAAAGGAGTGGTGTGAATCTGGATAAAATCTTATTGAATGAGCACTTGATGTCTCCCAAATAATTTCTCAATATAGGTCTACATGTTTGGCCTGTCTTTTTGCTTATCTTTTCTTTCCTACTTACAATAGTCTTATGAAATGGAATTTTTCCTTACAGTATTCCAGCATTAGAGCTCTTCCATAGTCAGGATTTAAATCCATGTTTTTTAATGCAAATGATCTGTAGTAAATTTCACTTTATGAAGTCAAAAAATACAAATTTTTTGAAGTTTTTTTTTAAGATTTTTTTTCCTTTTCTTGGAAAGTCAGACTTATAGAGATAAAGAGAGGCAGAGAGAAAGATCTTGCATCCACTGATTCACTCCCCAAGTGACTGCAATGGCAGGAGCTGAGCCAATCCGAAGCCAGAAGCCCAGAGCCTCTTCTGGGTCTCCCATGTGGGTGCAGGGTCCCAAGACCTTGGGCCATCCTCAATTGCTCTCCCTGGCCACAAGCAGGGAGCTAGATGGGAAGTGGGGTCGCCAGGATTAGAACCAGTGTCCATATGCAATCCTAGCCATTAGGCCATTGCGCTGGGCTCTTTTAAGTATTTTTTTTTTAAACAAACAAACAAGGCTGTCCAAAACCAGGTCATTTTCTAAAATGTTTTCTTTTTAAAGTTTCTGTCCTTTATTCATGTCAGGATTCATATATTGTGTCAAGTTCACTTAAACATCAAAATAGTAAAACAGCAACTCCTTCCTGATAAAAGTGGAGCTTTCTAATGTGTTATTTGGAAACATGCTGTAATCAAAAACTACTAAAAGCAGGGTAGAAAGATTCCTAACCAAGAGAATTATGAAAGAAAAAGAACCAGATTGGGTGTTGTGGTGCAGTGGTTGAACCACCACCACCACTTGGGATGCCCAAGTTCCAAATCAGAGTGCCAGTTCAAGTCCCAGCTACTCTTCTCTGATCCAGCTCCCTGCGAATGTATTTGATTTTGTTTTTGTTGTATATGCTTCTGGGGTTTTACCCAAGAGTCTTTGCCTATGCCAGTATCTTGCAGAGTTTCCTCAACATTTCCTCTAGTAATTTGATGGCATCAGGTGGTAGATTTAGATCTTTGATCCAGTATGAGTTGATTTTGTGTAAGGTAGGGGTTCTTGTTTTGCAGATTAATTGTCCAGCACCCTTTGTTGAAGGGGTGGTGATTTTAGCTCGTTTGTCAAAAATCAGTTGGTTGTAAATAAGTGAATTACTTTCTGGGGCTTCTGGTCTGTTCCATTGGTCCACATGTCTACTCTTGTGACAATCCCAAGCTGTTTTGATTGTTAACTGTCCTGTCATATGTCTGGAAATCTGGCTTTGCTTTGCTGTTATTGTTGGGAGTCTCTTGTGTTCTGTGTATATATTTATAAATGATATTCCAGCAGTTCTGTAAAATTGACATTGTTTCGTTAATTGTATTTCTTTCATTGTTCAACTTGTTCTATCTCTCCAATTAGGTTATAAGTTCTTTACATACAGGGCTTATGTTTCCTGTTTCTTTAATAACACTAGTAATCCCTTGGATTATATTTGGCTTTTAATATGTAAGTAAGTATTATTTAATATTGACAATGGTAACCACTTCCCCAGCCTGAAACACACACACATATGAAGAGAAGTACAAAATCCTTCCCCTCCATCTTCACGGAGCAAACTGACCTGTCCCTCTTGTTTTCCTCCACTGGTCTTAGCTGCCTGCTCTGGAGCCCTGCGGTGTGTGTTAGGTACCATCACAGGGAGCTTACCAATGTTGGCTATGGTTATCTTCTCCAGTTTTAAGGTCTTGAGCTCCTTGAGAGTAGGGACTTCAATATTTCTGCTTTTAACTTTTGACATGTTACCTGTAATATTACTTATATATTTGATATATAAGCAGAAGGTAATGATTTAGAATAAAAGTAATATGTGAAAAAAGCAATATGTGTCTCGAAAATTATTTATGTTTATAAGAGTGTAGAAGACAGTAGGAGCACGGTTGAGAACAGTTGATTGTAAGGTCATTTGAATTCTTCAAGACTTTCTAAACACATCTGATTCATAGACTTACTTGGATGTGACCTAAACAAGTATGCTGTAAGACGTATTTCAGACAGACATTCTTGGTGTGGATGCTAAGGACTTTGATCTAAAGATAAATTAAATGTACTCTTAACTGAAGTTTAGGCATTACTGAAACAACAACACTGCTTTTGAAGTGACTTGTTGATAAGTGTCTTAGCATAGGACTATGTTTCATGAAGCCATCTTTTTCTATTTATTTTTTAGAGGTAGAATTTCTTATTTTAACATTTTTAAAACTAAATTAGTCAAAGAATAGAAATCTGAACCTGTCATAGATGTGTTAATTTATGATGTGTAGAAAGAAGAGCTGAGGTAGAGTAATCTTGCCTCTCTCTTTATTTGTCCTTTCCCAAAATATAAAATGTGTGTCCTTCACACTTCGTAAATCACGGTTTCCAGGATTGCAGTAGACTTTTTTTTTATTATTTAAGATTTATTTTTTATTTTATTACAAAGTCAGATATACAAAGAGGAGGAGAGACAGAGAGGAAGATCTTCCATTCAATGATTCACTCCCCAAATAGCACAGTGGCCGGTGCCGTGCCGATCCAAAGCCAGGAGCCAGGAACCTCTTCTGGGTCTCCCACACGGGTGCAGGGTCCCAAGGCTTTGGGCCATCCTCAACTGCTTTCCCAGGCCACAAGCAGGGAGCTGGATGGGAAGTGGAGCTGCCGGGACTAGAACTGGTGCCCATATGGGATCCCGGGGCATTCAAGGCGAGGACCCCTAGCCGCTAGGCCACGCCGCCGGGCCCGGGATTGCTGTAGACTTCTCAAGAGACCAGTTCAAATGGCCCAGCTCCCTTCCAGGATCCACCGGGCCAGATTTCCCTGCTGCTCTTGCTCTTACGTGGCCCTAGGCCTACAGCATAGCCAGAGGACAAGGAAATGAAAGGTGCAGGGTTGTGCTGAGCTGGTGAGATAAGGTGTCACTCTTCATTGCCAGGGCCCCGTTGTTGTGGAACAGGTGTGGGTGCAGCCCCCTCACGTGTTGTGGCAGCCCACACAAATGTCAGGTTAGACTTAACCTACCAGACTGGTAGTGCCAAAGTATCCCATAAATCCCAGAGGGCTTTTCTTCCTCACTTCCACTTTTATCTGTTTCCATATTACGCTTCTAAGTAAGTCCAAAGAAAACAAACAACCTCTCCATCATGGGTTTCAGACTCTTTCAGGGTTATAATTATGAAGGTAGAGACTAAGTCAGGTCCTCACTGAGGAGGAAGACTGCAGTAGGATTTAATGTCCAGAGGCATTTGGCTAACAGAGAAATTCATGCTGCTTCTGCAGAGAAGTCTTTACACTGTCAGAGCATAGGCAGCTTGTCTTGATTACTGAGGAAAGCAAAACTTCAGTGCCAAAAAATATAAAGGTTGTATACAAAGATGGTCAGCCAGTATTTAAAAATCAAACTTTTTAAATCATTTTTCCTATCTGACAAACTATTTTGGCTAGTTTATTAGCTTATTTTATCCTTATAGGAGTCATCTGTCGCGCGGTCTCGTAGTGAAGAAACTAGAGTGCACTCGGGTGATTGGAATTGTGTAAAAACACGAATGCCTGGTGAGCGGGACCAGCAGCATGCACTCCCCGCCATGTGGATTGCAGGCTCCGTGCGGCTTCTCTCACATCTTGTTGCCATCACACTCTAGAAATCCTGATCCAGTGTTTTTAGAATTCACTGCCATCTGAAGCATTTTATGAGACCGTAGTAGCAATAAGTTCTTTATGTTCTTCATATTTTCAGCTATAATTAAATTCATCATGTGAGCATAATTTTATTCATCAGACTTACTCCTAAAATGTGTTTGTCGATTTGACATTGAATAGCCACTTGTTGTGCTAACTTTGTAATGGAGAATGAACAACTGACTCACAGTACGGTGAAGAATCAAGTTCAAATTACTTTAAGTTCCAAAAATACCCAGTGTCATCTTATTTTTACATCTAACTGAATTATATGGCACTGTCAAAGTGTTATGACCTGGTATAGTAAATTGCTCATTCTTAATGGTCCCCTGGCTACATCCTCTCTTGCTATTGCTATAAACCAGAAATTGTTGACATCTTACAAAATCGTAAGCTTGAAAACAGAAGAATTGGCTGTTCCCTGGGCCATCTGCCTTCTTTACCATAAAGGTGTCCAAACATCATAACTGCCTAAACCTGAATTGTAACATGTTGTTACCTTTAAATTTGAGTATATGCACAAAATTGTATTAATTCTGAAATATGCTAACTTTTACAAAGTCAGATAAATCAACCTCAGAAAATGAACCAGTTATCTACCTTGAAAGAAGTAACTTGTTTGTTAAAATGGTGGCTCATTGACAGTTTCTAAGATTACTTATTGGTATGTCTACATAGTACAAAATATATTTGATTATACTTAGTGCTGCTAAGTTTAAATGCCCTTCTAAAAGTCACTTTATTAGGATGACTTAAAGATGTAGGGATTACACAAAGTAACAAATATTCTCAAGGCATGCTAAACATGTCCTTAATCACTGTTCTAGAAATGGAAAAGTTTGCTTTTTTTGATGATAATACTGTTATACCCATGGAGTGGTTAATAATACCTGAAAGATGAGGTTGAAATAATTAAGAAAAAATAAATGTTCAAAAAAGATGATTTTTTTCATGAAGTAAGTGCTCTTAGACATTTATGGGCCATTTACACTTGTGAGCCATATTAATGTACACATGTATAGAGATTGATGATACACAAATACCATCAGCAAGCCTGATGGTTATGGAGGACCATAGGTTACACCGTGGCTGTGGTGTAACCTTAACCTTACAAAAATCAAATTCATGCCGCTGTTACAGGACCTGGAATATAATCTATAAAAGCCACAGCAAAATACTCTTACATATACAGTTGTTATTAGGAAGTAACTAACATATAGCATAAAGCTTACTTTTTTTACATTTCAAGAAAAAAATATTAAGTTGGAGGAACTTAGAGAAGATTTTTAAAATTCTATGGTTTGAGATTGGCATTTTGAGGAAAGTCTTGTGGTCAGAAATGATCATGGATCACATACAGCCTTAAAGATCTGTGTTTACCTGATACCTATAATGATAGCACACAGTTTATTCATAAATTAACTGCTAATTAATTTCACATGGAAGAACCAGTATTTCAGGTTTGCTGTGGAAAAAAAATCTAAAAATAAGACTGAACTGCGCATGTTTCTCAATAAGTAGCTACTGCGCTGTATTATCAGACTGTGATCGTAGTGTGGGGCCAGTTTGTGCCCTAGCAGTTAAAGCCACCGCCTGTGATGCCAGCATCTCATGTGGCTGCCAGTTCACGTCCCAGCTGCTCCACTTGTCGCACAGCTGCCTGCTAATGGCCTAGGCAAAGCAGTGAAAGATGAGCGAAATGCTTGGGCCGCTGCCAACCACAGAGGAGGCCAAAGGAATCTCCTGGCTCCTGGCTGTTGCCTGACCCAACCCTGGCCACCACAACTATTTGGGGAGTGTACCAGGGAATGGAAGATGTCTCTTCCCTTTCTCTCCCGCTCCCTCTCCCTGCCTTCCCCTTTCCCTCCCCATCCCTCTTCACCTCTTCCTCTCTCTGCCCCCTTCATTCTCTCCCTATCTCTCTGTAACTTTTTCAAATAATGAATATTGCTTAAAAGCCCGTGGTGCCTTTTTAAATATGTGATACTGGGCCTGACGTGGTAGCCTAGCACTAAAGTCCTCACCTTGCATACACTGGGATCCCATATGGGCGCTAGCTCTCATCCCAGCAGCTCCACTTCCCATCCAGTTCCCTGCTTGTTGCCTGGGAAAGCAGTTGAGGATGGCCCATAACCTTGGGATCCTGCAGCCCCATGGGAGACCCGGAAGGGGCTCCTGGCTCCTGACTCCTGGCTTCAGATCGGCACAACTCCAGCCATTGTGGTCACTTGGGGAGTGAATCATCGGACGGAAGAGCTTTCTCTCTGTCTCTCTTCTCTGTATATCTGACTTTCAAATAAATCTTTAAAAAATAAATAAATAAGTACATGATACCAAAACTAAGCATTAAGTAAGGTGTCTTCTGATTTGTACAGAACAGAGTGGAACTATAGTAATTCAATGAGATGTGACACTAAAAGCAAGGTATCTAGCTTCACAGTTCATGTTATTTGAAAGAGGAATCTTTTATAACCTATGCTAGGCAAAGCACTACGCACATGGAGCTATTATGCCCTTGGTCTGATTTCAGCCAGACCAGTTATAGGATTGCAATGTAGATTTGTTACCCAGTATTTCTTGTAGGTAGTGTTGGTTTTTTAAGTATTTGTCATCTCTTTTTAAGAATGTACGAGAAAAAAGATTTAAACACATTGTGTTCTGTGCTGGTACAAGGGCATTTGTCAGTGTGTGTGTGCATACTTTTTAATTTTTTCAGGACTTGGAGACTTAATCCCATGAGCTCACTTTCAATATCAGTAAAAGGTAAGCGCTGCCTATGTGGTTCAATTTGCCACTGCAAGGTTTCTCCTTCCTGTGGCACTTCTAATGGAATTCCGAGTTCTCTCGAAGGGTGACCATTAGGAAACCTGCTCGGGCTGCGGTGGGAGGAGGCAGTGCAGCGGGGTTCAAGGACACGTGTGGAGTTTAATGTGCACAAGCATGTTCCTCCGCTGCTCCTCTTTGCTCTGATTGGCAAGGTTAACGCAGAGGCCGCCGCTCTGGAAAGTGATTTGATTAGACCTGCCACTTCATTCCTCCCACTGCCTCTGGCTTCTCGCACCACCACCACCGGCCTTCTTGGTCTCTGCTTCTCCAGTTACCTTTCTCTTTCTTCTTTTCCCCTGTCTTCGAATCTACTTTTGATGTTTTGAGAAACAAAATAAGGAATTAAGCAGCGAAGTCACCTAAAAACTTCTATGTGAAAATTTTCCATAATTAAAAAACTTTCACCTTGATTTTGACTTACCTTATGACATAAGAAAATCTTGAATTATCTTGATTTAACTCTTTCGGTTAGTTTGATAAGTATAATCCCATTGTTTTCTATAAAGATTTGACTTACACAAAGCAATTTTTAAGAAGTACTCCTTTAATTACAAAGTGTTCAACAATGTGCAAAAGTAAAGAGATCAGTAAGTGAACTGCCTTGTAGCCATCATCCAGTTTGTGGCCAAACTTGTTCAGTTTGAACTTTCATCTTTTATGGTAAAGCAGTGAACAGCAGAGAAAGAAGACATGCGTGTGGGATTCCGGTAAGCATGTTGATGGGTGCATGCACCTGCCGAAGCCTCCCGTGGCTCACTGCGCTCTGTGCAGCTGCTTTGGTAAGCATGTTGATGGGTGCGTGCACCTGCCGAAGCCTCCCGTGGCTCACTGCGCTCTGTGCAGCTGCTTTCACCTCTGATTGGTCATGTATTAGTTGTTTTGATTTTGGCTTTTTTTTTATATTCCACCTTAGTTTCGTTTAGTTGAAAGGCAGAGAAACAGTGATTTCCCATGTGCTGATGCACCCTCCTGCTTCCCGTAACTGGCCGGGCTCAGACTGGAGGCCATGAACTCAGTCCATCTGTCTCACACAGGTGGCAAGGACCTAAGGGAACCAGTATCTGTGACTTCTCAGGGCCTGCATTAGCAGGAACCTAGAACCCAAAGTTGAGCTAGGCCCCAAACTCAGGAACTCCCAACAAGAGACAGCTTCCCGAGTAGCATTTTAACAACCGCTCCAAACATCCACCCCTTTGAAAACTGATAGCGGTCTTACCAATGTTGCAGATTTGAAGACTTGGACTATTTGACCATTTCAACTTTTCCAACTCTGCACTCAGAATTTCATCAAAAGCTTCTGAATTGTCATTGCTGACTAAGAAGAAAAAACTAACTACCCCAGGGCTCGGCAGCATGACCTAGTGGCTAAGGTCCTCGCCTTGATCCCATATGGCCTCTGGTTCTAATCCCGGCAGCTCCACTTCCTCTCTGTCTCTCCTCCTCTCAGTATATCTGACTTTGTAATAAAAATAAAATAAATTTAAAAAAAAAACTAACTACCCCACGCTGCATATAATGGTTAATAATGAAATATATGACATTGTTAGGAACTTACAGGCAGTAAAAGTGGGTTCTATACATACACACCCCAAAAATGAAAACTGTAGAATTAAAATCCTTTCTTTTTCCTCGGTAACCTATACTTACTGCAAGTGTAGGAATAACTGGTTGTATATAAGAAAGTATAATCTTCTTCTTTTTAAATATTTGTTTTATTTTTTATTGCAAGTCAGATATACAGAGAGGAGGAGAGACAGAGAGGAAGATCTTCTGTCCGATGATTCACTCCCCAAGCGGCCACAACGGCCGGAGCTAAGTTAATCTGAAGTCAGGACTCAGGAGCGTCTTTCAGGTCTCCCACACAGGTGCAGGGTCCCAAGGCTTTGGGCCGTCCTCGACGGCTTTCCCAGGCCACAAGCAGGGAGCTGGATGGGAAGTGGAGCTGCCGGGCTAGAACCGACGCCCACATGGGATCCCAGCACGTACAAGGCGAGGACTTTAGCACTAGGCTACTGCACAGGACCCTATAATCTTCCTTTTTGCTACCCTGCCTTACCGCCCCTTTTTGTCAGTTAGCACTTACTCATCCTTTGGACTGACTGACCACAGGAGATGCAAAGCCTAGGTGGCAAAGTGGCGGCAGCCTGCAGCATTCCCAGCTATCTCATTGGTGCCTCTGCCCCGTCTCACCCTGCAGTGATGTGATCTTGAGGTCCGTTTCAAAAGCAGGCAAGGAAAACAACATCCTTGGTATAACTGAATCACTACTTCATTTCAAAATAACGAATATACTGTCTTTTGTCTTTGCCGTGCTTTCTTCCCACCGGCACCGCCTTGCTTTGGGTAAGGAGCTGGAGAATAGATATGATCCTGTCTAAAAATATGATCAGAAGGTTTAAAGTGATGATTCAGTTTTCACAAGGGGAACTTGTTTTTTTTTTTTTTTTACATCCTCCAATGTATTATTCTTTAACATTTTGTTTTTTGGTTGAAAATACTTTGAAAGTTGGGTGGAGAGGCAGGAGGAAGAATCAGTGATGCCCACACGGATCCCGAGTGTGTGGTGGTTGTCTGTGTTCGACAGATACCCCCAAACAAGTGTATGATCACACGGGGTGAAGGTAGGCCTCCTCTTAGCTGAGGTATGTAATCCGTATATTAACTGATATTTATAAAATATTTTGAAAGTTATAAAATGTGGGCTTTTACCCCATCAGAGATAATCCTTTTCGGCATGACTTGGAAGCACAGGCCGTCTGGTTTTTACTGTGCAATGATCTTTTTCTGTTTGATGGCTATTGAAGGCGTAGTTTTATGCTCTCTTGAGGTTGGCCTTGTTCAAAATCATATCCCTTAAGAAACTGTTCAAGGGCCCGGCGCGGTAGCCTAATGGCTAATGTCCTCATCTTGCACGTGTTGGGATCCCATATGGCACTGGTTCGTGTCCCAGTTGTTCCACTTCCCATCAGTTCTCTCCTAGTGGCCTGGGAAAGCAGTCAGGAATGACCCAAAGCTTTGGGACTCTGTGCCAGCCCAGGGGACCCAGAAGAAGCTCCTGGCTGCTGGCTTCGGATCAGCTCAGCTCCAATCATTGTGGCCACTTGGAGAGTGATCCAGCAAACAGATCTTTCTCTTTGTATCTCCTTCTCTCTGTAAATCTGCATTCCCAATAAAATAAATAAAAATCTTTAAAAAGAAATAAACTGTTCAGTAAGTTCAACATAGAATTATTACTTTTATATATTTTTTTAAAGATTTATTTTGTTTTTATTACAAAGTCAGATATACTGAGAGGAGGAGAGATAGAGAGGAAGTGGAGCTGCCGGGATTAGAACCAGCGGCCATATGGGATCAAGGCGAGGACCTTAGCCACTAGGCCACGCTGCCAAGCCCCTACTTTTATATTTTTTAAAGATTTATTTTTTTATTTTTTATTGCAAAGTCAGATATGCAGAAAGGAGGAGAGACAAAGAGGAAGATCTTCTGTCTGATGATTCACTCCCCAAGCAACCGTAACAGCTGAAGCTGAGCCGATCCGAAGCCAGGAGGCTGGAGCCTCTTTCAGGTCTCCCACGCAGATGAAGGGTTCCTAGGCTTTGGGCCGTCCTGGACTGCTTTCCCAGGCCACACAACCAGGGAGTTGGACGGGAAACGGGGCCACTGGGATTAGAACTGGCGCCCGTATGGGATCCCAGCACGTGCGAGGCGAGGACTCTAGTCATTATGCTACCACACCAGGCTCAGAAGTATTACTTTTAAAAAGGCTAACCAAGACCCATTGCAATGGCTCAACTGGCTAATCCTTCCTCTTCAAGCGCTGGGATCCCATATGAACGCCAGTTCATATCCTGGCTGTTCCACTTCCCATCCAGCTCCCTGCTTATGACCTGGGAAAGCAAGTGGGGGGGGCGTCCCAAGAGCTTGGGACCTATGTGGAAGACTTAGAAGAAATTCCTGAATCCTGGCCTCAGATTGGCTCAGCTCCTGCCGTTGCAGCAATTTTGAGTGAGCCAGCAGATGGAAGATCTTTCTCTCTGTATTTCCTTCTCTCTGTAAATCTGCCTTTCCAATAAAAAAAAAATCTTTTATATATAAAAATGCTAACCATTACTTTCAATACATTTCAAAACATTTTTCTTTTAAAAAATATCTGTAGAAATTGTTCCAGATGTTGTACAAACTGCATAGTGGTTCGTGTGCTTGCTCTTGCACTGAGATGGAGTCCGCTGCTGTTAGATAGTGCCCTGACCTGCTCTGGGTACAGAAAAGCCTAAGCATGTCTAAGCACCTGCTTAGGAAAAAAAGTTGCCTGTAACAAAAACTGTCCCCACCTACAATTTATTAAACCTTGACATACTGCATTACTTAAGAGTTCTCAGGGAAAATTAAAACCCTTTTGACTAGGTTTTGCAATGCGGGGAAATTTTTAGTGACATTTAAAAGCGTTCTCTTGTGTTCCTCTAATGGGATAAATAAAAAAGGCTTGTTTTAGCCCAGCAAATGGGGGGACAATCCAATTTCCTTGATTCCATCAAGGCACTCTTAAAGCATTAGCCCGTGCAGTAAAAAAATTCAACTGACCCCCTTTGCCTGATGGCTCTGAAAAGTGTCCTGATGTGGAGGTATTTGCCCAACACAGCACACTTGGTTATTGCTCTTCCAACACATCCGTTGATGGAAAGTCTTATGTGAAGCTCCAATAAATGTCACTTTATGTTAAAGAACTATAAAAATAGTGCACCCGCCTATAATGGACCCTGTGGTGGACAGCCCTTCACTTGAATATGAAAAAATCCTGTCAAACAGGTTTAAATTTTTAAATTAAGGATATGATAAAATTTTAGTAAACTTTCTGTCACCATTAATTATCTCATTGGGGTTGATATTTCTTTCTGTTTGCCCAAAAGATGGTGCTCCCTGACTGAGACTATACAAGCATAGGGACTGTAGTTCCAGGTAATGCAGAGTTTGTTAAAACAAATGGCTTGACCTACCCTCAGAATTTGACTCAGTAAATTAAGGCTAGGCCTGAGGTTTTCCAAACTTAACAAGTTCCCAGACGAAACATGTTGCTGGCCTGGGCCGACACTTGGAGGACCAGTGGATGTGTGAATAGAGATACATAGTTCTGTGTCCATGGTCAAAATTGTAATCAGGTCATTCGGTCTGAAGGTCATTAACAACTGAGAGCGCCCTGATGAGTGGAGAACGTGCGAATGGCTACCACACAGCCTTACCTGGACAGGCGTTTATTTGACATCTGGCTTCTTCGTTGGCAGTTTAAAAACTCATCCTGAAAAGAGCAACTAGCATAAAGATAGAATTCCAGTTCAAAGAATGTTTAGGAGAGAAAAGATGGGTCCCTGTGTTTTATTGAAAAGAATAGAAACTGAACTGATTTTCTGTGACCAGTTGCGTAAAACTAGAATGAGGTTCATGCTTATGATTTCCTGAAATTTAAAGCAAAAATTCTTTTTGGCAACAGTTTCTTAATCCTATAAAAACCCAAAATATCTTCTTAATCCTCCATAAAAGATTGAAAAGTGTGCTTGATTCTTTAAAAATTGTTCATTTTCTGTAGGAAACACAGAAGTCATCGTACCCAAAGGAATACATTGTCTAACTGTATCTTTGGTATTTTCTTCAAAATACTTAGAATTGATAGAATGGACTGTTTCTACTGTAGCCTTCAAGCTTTCGTTTTACCTTCCCTTAAAATTCACTTGTGACGTAAATGATAGACAAAAACATCACTATTATTTCACAAAAAAATTCTAGCAGAGAGATTTGTTAACTCACCCAAAGTCATAAAAAGAGAAAAAAAGAGGCTTAGGAATTTTGAATAGAGCCTTCTGAAAGAAGATGGCTTGGCAAGCAGCCCCATGGTGTTCAGGTGGAAGAACACGGCGGCATGGCAGGAAGTGCGTGTGTGTCTGTCGAGGCAGTGTCTGAATTCTTTGTAGTGCTTCAGGATATTGTCTCTCTTTTTGTCCATCAGCTCAAGCCAGTTCTCTCCCTTTCATCAAATGTGGACATCCTATGGTTGTCTACCACTTTGTGGTCGTGTATTGGCACAGCTGATAGTGTGCCATCCTCATGACTTACTTTTTAAGTCATAGAAATACTTGATAACAGACATATAGAGGGACCAAAAGAAATCTCACTGAAAGAGTACTATTTATTATAAATATTTTCATGTACTCATTGGTACTCTCAGCTTTTTGAATAGTTGAATTTGTGGCTAGCTTTGAAACAAATAAATGCTGTCACTTTGGAGTTATCTTTGGTGCTTCCTTTGACAGTAACGGCCCTATCTGCATTTACCTAAAACCCAGTTTGAAAATAATTGCAGGTGACTTTTAAAATGGCTGTGTGTTCAGTGAATGGAATCAGGTAATCAGCGCTTTGCTGAGCCCTTCGGCATCTCCCTGGAGTCTGCTGAGTCCTGATCTTGGGATTCCCTCCAGCACCAGCTTTCTTGCCTGCTGCTTTTTTCCCCAGCTAAGGATGGGTGCATCAAGTCCAATGATAATCTTCCATCCTGACATAGCCTTGGTGTGGGTGCGGTGGGTGCTGACGCTGGAGCCCAGAGCAGCCTGCCCAGAGCAGGTCGGTGCAGAAGTGGGAGCGGTTCATCTCTCTGCTGCTCTGATATCCGACAGCTGGTCTGACGTGGGCCTGGTGCCAGCAGTGTCTTTACAGGCTTTGTGGCAGAGATTATTTAAAGGAGATTAATCCCCCTAAACCCCTTATATTTTAATTATTTCTGTATGTATTTATAAAACCTGCAGTCTGCTAGTTGCAGGACACAACTGTCCAAGCCTTGTGTTTAACCCGGTTTCCACAATCTGACAAATATTTCTCTGTTACCACAAAAGATATGCCATGAAGGTGATTTTCTTCACTATTTAAGTTGTTTTTCTTTTGGACTTCTGGTTTTGGTTTCTGTATGACACTACTAACATTACTATTGTTTAAAGAATAAGCAGAGTTAACATGACTTATTTTAGAATATCTGCAAAATACTGTTTGTATTTTACATGACTGGAGGTCTGAAGTTGTGGATGTGTAGAATATGAAAACCCCAGGGAATTATTATAAGTAGTATGCAACTTAGGATATTGTTTTTTTAATATGGGTTAGTGGGCATACCAGCCTTTCCAATATTGTCAGGTGGCTTTATGCCTGATCATGGCATGCAGAAAAAAATTATTTCTACCTGCAAATGTATATGATTGGGGCTATAGAATTTTCCCTGGTTAAGAAGAGTTTACCCAGTATAAAGGAATGAAGAATCATATAGGTTTATGATTCTTAGACTTCTTCAACTCTCTGGCCACATTCAAGTGCTGCCAACTTTAATGTGAAGTGAAGCGTTTGCTTTTTCATGTACTCTGTTTCCCCTTCTTCCAGCTCCCCAAGAACAGGAAGCCTTTAGGCTCCATCCCAGGCTTCTAGGGAACGTCTGATGGAACTAGGTTGATTCGGAGTGTGATGTTTGTATCTCCTAAAGACATGTCTTTGAGTCTTTCGCATGAAATCATTTATTGTTAGTTAGCAAAGCTAACTCTCTTACCTGGAATTCTTCCTGCCTCACTGAATGAGAATTGGCAACAGATCTGGATAGACACCTTGGTTAACTGAAGCCTTACTGCCTAAATTCAGGAATGATAGGCTTATGCTCTTTCTTCATCTGTTCCATGTGTATAGACAGCATACATTTAAGTCTTAATACTACTGTTTGGCTTCTTGTGTCGCTTTGGACAAGTCATTTGACCTTGCTAAACCTCAGTTTCCTTATTTTTAAAATGGAGCTTCTACTACCCTACCTACCTACTTCAGCATGTTAGTTTCAAATGAATTGTTATATGCGAAAGTGTTCTTTAAAGCAGTATACAAATGTAAATATTTATTTTCTTATTTCTACTATGGGAGTAGAAGTAGTAGTATTGTTCAAGGCTTTTTATGCTATCTGTATTTTGAGAACAGTTGTCTTAGTTGATCCCTTTATCTCTTTCTGAACTAAATACTTTTTTCTTTAATTGCTAGCTTTTAAAAATGTCTTATTTGGTGGCTGTTACAAAAGTATAACCATAAGGAATGGATTATACTTTAATATGATATCTAATATTAATAATCTCCAATTACTATATAATATTATTTTTGAACTGATCTAAACTTCCTGTACATTCAGTATTCTAAAAATTATAATATGCCAGATTATGTTCAAGTTAGGGAAATTTATAGTTAAAAATTCTTATCCAAGGCTGTACGCGGTAGCCTAGCAGCTAAAGCCCTCACCTTGCACATGCCAGGATCCCATATGGGTGCTGGTTCTAATCCCAGAGGCGCTGCTTCCCATCCAGCTCCCTGCCTGTGGCCTGGGAAAGCAGTCGAGGAAGGGCCAAAGCCTTGGGACCTGCACCCGTGTGGGAGACTCAGAAGAGGCTCCTGGCTCCTAGCTTTGGATCAGCTCCACTCCAGCCATTGCAGGCATTGGAGAGTGAATCAGCACACAGAAGATCTTTCTCTGTCTTCCTTCTCTCTGTTTATCTGACTTTCCAATAAAAATAAATGAATCTTAAAAAAAAAATTGTTATCCAGGTCCAGGTATTGTGACACCAGTAATTAAGCTGCTGCGTGGGAGCCAATTCTAGTTCCAGCTGCTCCACTTCCCATCCAGCTGCCTGCTAACATGCCTGGGAAAGCTGCAGATGGCTCCAGTAGCTCGGTCCCCACCACCCGTACGGGAGACCCAAAGGGGGTTCCTGGCTCTTGACTCTGGCCTGCCCCATCCCCAGCCTGTATGGCCATTTGGAAAGTAAACCAGTAGATGGAAAAGCCTCTCTCTCTCTCTCTCTTTAACTCTGCCCTTCAAACAAGTAAATGTGGAAAAATTCTTGCAGACTTGCAGACAGTTGAAATATGTTTCAAAGTTTAAAGTAGAAGAGTGTTACAGTTAGGACAGCGCCTACCAAAGGGACAGGAGAGCAGCTGACTCCTCAGGCAGACTCTTACACAAGTTAGTAGATTAGAAAGTCAGAACCTGGACAGAGACCATTACCACGGAGAGAGAATCAAAGATCCAGTACAGAATCACCCAAGTCACCCAACCTCACTTGAGAAAAAGCAGTCTAAGAACTAGAGAACACTTAGAGTTGAATATGTCTTCCAAGTTAGGTTATAGGCAAAAAAAAAAAAAAAAAAAAAAAAAAAAACAGGCTTTTCGGGGGGAGGGGGCATGGCTGATTTTTGAGGGGCTATTATGAGATCCTTGAAGAAAAAGAAAACTCAGCACAGAACCTCCACGCATGTAAAGAAATTTCCCCAGAGCAATGACAGCCTCTAAGAGAAAACTGAACCTTAACGCCTCAAAATACTTAAAAACAAAAATCCATGTATGTATGAAGAAGTCCATGAAATGTCAGTGTTGTGTAAGATCACCAGCTTTGGACTTCGAGACCCAATTTAATATCTGACAGCCATTTGCAAATCATGTGTCCATGGGCACATTTCTTAACTCTGCTAAGCTTCACATTCTTCATTTGTGAAAGGAGAAAATTTAATACCTACTTCATTAAGTTATGGCCTAAATTAAATTTTTACACACCTGTGAATTGCCTAAGGCGGTAGACAGCATTAGCCACTAACGCCATTGTTTTTGCTCACACCTAACGAAAGCTCATCTATTTGTGTCTCATTGGCAGGTAGTAGACAGTGTTCAAAAAGCTGTGCAAAATGAAGTACATACTAAAACTGCGTGGAATACTCATCTTTGCTACTTACAGAAAATGTTGCATATGTCTATTAAAGAACTCTAATTTATAAATGACTTGGGCGATCCTGTTCATAATTGTCAAAACTGTAAGAAAAAGACCATCCTGCGTGGTTTGTGCCTGCAGTCTTCACACAGAAGTTCCTCAGCGGCAGAAGGGCTGGGCACGAGCAGAGGACTAAACCAGAGCTAGCACAGACTGCATTCCCCTGGCAAAATCAGTTATGTCAGAAATATAGCTCAGAATAGTTCTCTGTTGTTGCATGTGCGTGTTTTATTATGTTTCTTTCCATGGGCCCCAAAGAAAGCAGCTTATTTAAAATTTTTTTAGGAAACCCAGTAAAGTATTTGGGCAGGAGGACTTTGGAGACAGTCAAAATTGAACTAAAAGGTTTTCCATATATTTTAACATTGTTTAGAAAGTATCCTATAGGACGAGGAAGCTTTGGACGGTGAGGAAAACCACATTTGAGATTATTTGTAGGCCAGTCATTCTTAATCACCGTACTCTGGAATTGCAGCTTCGGGCAAGCAGAGGGTTAAACCTCTGCACTGTAGAAGCAGATTGTGTTTTCCTTTTGTGATCTGGGCTGACAAGACATCAGTATTCTATTCATCTGTTGGGAATTAGGCTGTTAATCCAATCAATGACTCTTGAGTGAGCTGTGGCCTGCCTCCCCCACTGGGGAACAATCGGATCAAACTGCAGATTGTGTAAGAGCACAGTGCTGTCCTCGTGTCAGGTGGAATTCTCAAACGCTCCCTGGTGAATTGGGGATAGGGAAAGCTGTCTTGGTCCATTTATCCTGCTCCTTAAATAACCAGGTATCTGCCTCATCCATACGGAAGCGTTTGGCAGTAATGACAACAGAAATGCTATAGAAATCCATTAACTTTAACTCAAAAACGTGGGTGAAAGGAAGGACTGTTTTCCAACACCCCACAAAGCAACTTATATAAAAGTCTTTTCACTTTATTCACATTTTTTTCACTCCTTAAACTTAACTCATTTTCCTTGCTAGACTGTGTGTGTATCATTTTTTAACCACCACAAGCCTTTTTGTACATCTGCCCCACCCTGCATATATTTTCATAAGTCAGCAGGATACAAATAAATTTTTAATATAGATTATGGAAACACTAATTAAATAAGATTTTAATTTAAAATACCTTTCTCTGAGGAATGCTAATTAAATAAAATTTTAATTTTAAGATATCTTAGACTGAGCATGCATGATTTTGACATCTTTTGCAGCCTAGCAAAATTTGATTTCTAATTACTGGCTTAATAGTCCATTAAGTACATTTGGAAATTATTATTGAACTGTTTAGATAGATGTTCAGAATTACAGTTATCATCTATGAATGATGCCCCAAACTTTTCCTGTTAACCAGTGCTGTGACGTGTTCTCAGGCCTTTTGGGATACTTGAATGACCACAGTGGGCAAAGTCCAACCTTTTGGGAACATACATCGAGGAGCAACATATCAACGGTAAATAAATATTGGATAAGTACTAAGAAAGAAAGCACTTGATATGTTCAAACAGCGACCAAGTAGGACTATGCCAAGAGGAGATCATTAAGATGAGACTGTAAGCTTCACATAGCAAGGGCAAACTGTATACATTCTGTTGTCCAGTGAGTTGCACACCTGTGAAAACCTTCATCCTTTGGAAGGCTGGTTTTGTGGGGCTGAATAGGGTTATGAAAGATCTTAAACAGCATGAAAGATTGCTGTTTTCTGGCAAGTGTAAATGATTTTTCCCTTGCACAACAGCTTTTCCACCCATGCCTGTGCTTGCTCTTTTGCTTTGCTTTGACTTCATTTTGTCACACCTCCGTTCACAGCTTTTCAAACACCAGCCACTCTTCATGGCCTCCTCTCAGTAGGAAGCAGTGTTTTAATATGTATTCTTACCAAAGATAATGAGTCAAAATCTAATAAGACTTCTAAGACAAACATGTGCTAATGATGTAAATAGCAATAAAAGAGAGCCAGAAATACAGGTTTGGGAGCACTCTGCTGCTGACTGTATTTCTGTAGCAAGTGAGTGACCTTAAACACCAACAACAGAGCAGTGAGAGTGGTCTTTGATACCCAGTGCTGGGGGTGCTCCATCAGTGACAGTGTGCCTGGGGGATGTCCCTGCTCTACTCCTCCTCCTCATTTCCCTCTAGTACGTGCTCCGTACTCCGAGAGGCAGGCAATGATGCCACCCACCTGGGAGACGTGGATGAAGTTCCTGACCAAGGCGTTAGCATGGCCCAGCCCTGACTATCACAGGCATTTGGGCAGTGAACCAAAGGAAGATACTAGCATCTGCTGACCCTTCTTTCCTTATTTCCTTGGAGGGTAAAATTTTATTTTATTGACTTAGCTGGCAGGGTCACTGAGAGAGAAGTTTTCCACCTGCTGGTTCACTTTCAGGGCCGAGGCAGTTCAAAGCCAGGAGTAGCCTTCTCCAGATCTCCCACATAGGTGCAGGAGCGCAAACACTTGGGCCAGCCTCTGCTACTTTCCCAGGCACAAGAGCAGGGAGCTGGGTCAGAAATGGAGCAGCCAGGACTTGAAACGTGCCCATATAGTGCCACAGACTGCAGTTTGTCTTGCTACACCACAGTGCCGGCCCCACCCTCCTTTCTTCCTAGAATTTTTTTGTTAAATAGTTGACAAGTCAGCTGCTGGTGAAAGATGGATCAGCAGCTGTGCAGCCCTGTGTAATGCGTGCACTTTGTTTGGGTCCTCATTTCTCCAGTTCAACACAGGTCATTTTAAAGCACAAAGAATTTTGGCATTGTGGTTATGTAAGTAACCCCCCCCATTTTTAGAGTAGTAGTGTTTATTCATACTACAGTGATTTTATTATAAAATAGTCTTTTTCCCCTCCATACTCCCTCAGTATCCACTATTAACCTTAAAATACTATTTCTATATAGCATGCAAAACTACTGCTTAAAAATTGCACAAGCCTGGATGGGGCGGAGCAGGGGAGAGTGTTTCTTCCTTTGCGGTAATCCTAAGCCCATTCGTACGGTAGGCATTTCATCATTCCCAGTAGCTCGGCTGTGATCTAGTCCCAGCAAGGTAATCATAACAAGTGAGACCAAACCCTCACCACTATAGTTTCACCTCAGCCTGGAATAGTAGGCAAGCATGATAAAAACACATAAATAATTCCATCACCACAGCCTTGAAAGCAATCTGTTTTCTGCCTCAGACTTGACAAGAAGTGATACTTTGGCCTGTTGTACGTGAGGTTTAACCCTACCGACCACTCCTGACACCCTCTCCCCTGATGGAGTAATGACGGCTAGTTTGGTTCTTACCCTTTGGGGCCAGTGTTTATCAGGCTGATGGTATTGCCTGCTTTCTAAACACGCTCTGACCTGACTCACCACCCTACACTTGTGGTCTCTTCAGAGAACCCCCACTAATGCCTGTGGGCTCAGTTATTCCCACTGCCCTGAAGTTTGTCACATCTTTGTGGTTCAGACCTGTTGCCTGGATCCTGGATCTATATTGCTAATATTGGAGATATTCACATAGCTTTTCAGGTCATAAAGATGTAAATTTAAATTGGAATTGTGCAATTAATTGTGTGATGTAGGCAGATTACATGACCTCTCTGAGTCTTATTTCCACTTTGTAGAATTACAGTTTTTTTATGCCTACTTTAAATGGTGTCCTGTGATAGGTGGCCTGTCACTATGGCAGGAGACCTCTTTCTCATTCTTTCTTAAATAAATATTGCTTCACACACACACACACAAATGGTTTCTATGAAAATCAATGATATGCACGGTTGACACATTTTTAATTCCATTTTCCATGAATTTTTTGAAGTACCTATGCATGTGACAGTCAGTACCTGTCATTCTTGGCACAAATGAAATGTACAAAAATCGTGTTACATGTCAGTTTCTTGCATTGATTATTATTGTGTGAGCAAGAAAACACATACACTCAAAAATATGATTTACTGAGCAGAGTAGGAAACTAAAGCCATTTTACAAAGGCATAGAAAATAAGACAGAAGACTACAGATTTAACACATCAGAGTTTTGGGGGCTTGACACTTTGATTTTATATTTACTTTTTAAAATTTTTTAGATTTTTAGAATTTTTACTTAGAAGGGAAATGTACAGAAATGAGAGAGAAAGAGGTCTCCCATCTGCTGATTTGCTCCCCACATGGCCACAGTGGCCAGAGCTGAGTTGATCCAAAGCCAGGAGCCAGGAGCCTCCTCTGGGTCTCCCACATGGATTCAGGCCACAAAAAGGGAACTCATTCAGTAATGGGATAGCCAGGACATAACCTGGCCCCTTAGTTTTGTTTTTGTTTTTGTTTTTGTTTATTTCAAAGACGACTCTCACATTTGTTGGTTCACTCCCTGAACTGCCCACAACAGCCGAGATTGGACTGTGCTGCAGCTTCTGGAACTCAGAACTCAGCTCAGTTCTCTCATGTGGGTGGCAGGAACCCACGTACTTCTTCCATCATATTCTGCCTCCCAGGGATACACTAACAGGAAGCTGGACTGGAAGCAGTGTGGTTGGGATTTGGAGTGGGCGTTCCCATATGGGCTATGAGCAGCTGCTATGCCAAATACCCGCCTGACTTTGTAGTTTTTGTTAATCTATTAGATATTTTTTGTGATAAACTATGTGTACCATAAAGTTTATCATTTTAGCCATTGTTAAACAGTTCAGTGATTAAGATTACATTCACCAGCTGGCACGTGGGTAGAGAGCAGCAGGTAGCAGACTGATCCTCCACCTGCAGTGCCAGTATTCCATACAGGTGTCATTTCTAACCCCAAATGCTCCACTTACAGTCGTGCTCCCTGCTTGTGGCCTGGGAGAGCAGTGGAGAAAGACCCAAATCCTTGGGCCCCTGTCAGCCATGTGGAAGACCCAGAAGAAGTTCCTGGCTCCCAGCTTCAGTCTGACTCAGCTCTGGCCATTGCAGATCATTTGGGGAGTGAACAGTGGATGGAAGACGCTTTTCAATATCTCTCTTCCCCCTGCCCTCTATCTATTTCAAGTAAAAACTACATTTTTTAAAAAGACAAAAACCAATACATTCACATTGCTTTGCACCCATCACTACCACTCGTCTCTAGAATGCTGTGCCCATCGTGCAGTAATAACTGCCCAGCATCCCTGCCGTTCACCCCTGAGGCCTTGAGCCACCATGTTGCTTTCTGTCTGTGAATCTGTGTACTTGATAAAACAGGGTTTGCTGCTTTTGTGCCTGGTTTGTTTCATTTCGCCTAATGTCGTCAAGGGTCATGCAGTGTGTGGCATGTCATTTCTTTTTTAAGGCTGCATAATGTTTTATTGTATGTACATTGTGTTTATTTATTCAGCTTTTATTCAAGTTTCCATTTTTTGGATGTTGTGAATAATGCTCATATGAACAAGGATATACAAATATTGAAGTCACTGCTTTCAGTTTTTCGATTATATGTATCCAGTATTGCTGGGTCTGAATGGAAATCCTTTATTTAATTTTGAGGAATGACCACAGAGTTTCCATAGAAGCTGTACTATTTCATATTCCCACCTGCAGTGCCTGAAAATTACACCTCCCCTGCAGCCTTCCTGGTACTTTTTTGTTTTTTAATGTTTTTGTAACAGCCATTTTAAAGGAATGAAATGATATCTCATTATATTATTTGAAAAAATTAATGTCTGGCAAGTAAGTAATAGAACACTCAGATTAAAGGGATGCCCTGGGGAGGGGTGGGGAGAATCCAAGTTCCTATGAAACTGTGTCACATAATACAATGTAATTAATGAATTAAAAAATAATAAATAAATAAAAAAGGGATGCCCAAGAAATAATTAAGCCATAGGATGACAAAGTTAACCATATTGAGAATTAAATCTATACAGTTTCATTTTTATTTGTTTACCATGGTTAAAAGGATAATTATTAGAACTCTTTAACACAGAGACTAATTAACATAGGATTAAAATCAGCAATACAAAAGGAAAACTATTAAATTTAACCCAAATATTTGTACTAAATATTCCCTGACCTAAATGTGACAGACACTAGTAGGGACGCCAAAGAGGTAACCACCCTGACCCCTGCCCTCACATGGCTAACTTCTAATTGAGACGGTAAGAGCTCATTAGATAAGAACTATTTAAGGCAGACTTTAATCAAATGCCATAATGAAGGATCCTCAAAATGTGCCTTAGGAAGAGGAAACGAGGGACAAAGGGAGAAATAGGGGTCACAGTAGTTAAAAGAAACTCTTCTAAGACTGAACTGTGGAGACCAGCATGTGGCATAGAAGGTTAAGCCACTGATTGCTATGCCTGCCTGCAATAAGGGCTGCAGTTTATGGCCCAGCCACTCCAGTTCTAATCCAGTTCCTTGTTACTGTGCCTGGAAAAGCAGTGGATGGTCCAAGTGCTTGGATCTCTGCACCCACCCATGTGGAAGACCCAGAAGATGCTCCTGACTGCTGACTTCAGCCTGGCCCAGCCCTGGCCATTTCAACTATTTGGGGAATGACTAGTGGGTGGAAGAGAGAAATAGAAATAGAAGAAGCTGAAGTGTGTCCTTCCCTGAGGGATACTGAGGCGGGTGGGATTAGGGAATGGAGCAGAGAAGCTCAGGCCAGCCATGGAGGCTGTAAATACCGGATACGGAGGAGAGTGTGTGAGCGTGTGTGTGTGTGTGTTTAAAATGAGATAGGTTACTAAGGAAAATGACAATAGGAGGGAATAGCCATGGATGTCATCACATTCTGATAGGAATTAATAAGGGGTTTACATTTGGGTGGTAACAACAAAAAATATGGGTTCATTTCCCAGACGCTTGAGCTAAGGTCTTTCAACAGACTGCATTAGGAATGCTAGGAGGAAGTATTTGAATTATTTGTTACTAAGAAAGATCAGAACATTTAGTTGTATGTGTATTATATGGCCAGGTTGATTATATGAAAATTATGAAATTGGACATCAAAAGTGAGAATGTATTTTTTAAAAATTCAGAATTTCAGAAATAGCCTAGGTGTAAAGTGGCATCATCAACCTTTGTTATTCTTTTGTACATTTATTCATCCAACAAATGTCTACGGTCTATAATATGCCACGGTGTATAATATTTTCACGGTGTATATGTTATATATAATTATATAATATGTCTTATATAATTTTCGCGGTGTATATAAAAATACTTGTTTATATAGAGTATTTAAAGATAGGAACGTCTAAGAGAGTACATCTTTGAAGTGTGCTAGATCAAACCATCTCACGTTGAGTGCTTACGTTGTCTGTAATGTCCCTGCTATCGCTTTCTCAGCCTTTTGGCCAAGACCAAGTGCACCTGCTAGTCGCTCACCATCTAACTGTGAGAACTTTGTAGAACAGGCTGTTCAAGGAGTGTTAAGGTCACGTTTTTAGGTCTGAGAGGATCTTTTTGTCAGCTAATTCAGTATCAGATTCTGTGTAGTTTTTCTCCACTCTGGATAGCACCACAATATGTAGCCATACGTGGCAAACTTAATTCCTCTCTTTTCAGATATTTTCTTTTTTGTTCCTGTCATAGCGATTTTAAATTATCTTACCATCCAGCTAATGCCTGTTGTACTAGTTTTCACTCAGTACATTAGTTTACTGTTAATGCAGTAGTAAGCTGACCCACATAAAAATAGCATTGTATCGTTTTTTTACTGCCGCCTAACAAAATACAAATGTAGCAGCTTAAAATGTACACATTTGTTTCTTCCCTGTCTCCCTCGTGAGGAAGTAAGGATTGGCTTTGTAAGGCTACCTTTACATCAGGACCGTGTAGTTCTCTGTCAGTTTCATTCTGATTGCTGACAGTTTTGTGGCTTGTGGTCACAGAAGCACGGCCCAGTTGCTTAGAGACTGCCAGGGGCAGTTCACGCAGTGGCCTTGCTCCTGTGAGCCTGTTCTCATAGACTTAGTCTTCTTAAGTTCAACTGTTCTAGCCTGCTATTTGATGTCTGTTCCCTCAACCAGTGGTTGAGTTTTTGAAAATTTCCGAATTCCAGATTTCCAGCACCTGCAGTTTATTTTCAGGGAGCCGCCTCAGGTCATACTTAGCTACATTGTGAAACAATGTTAACTTGAGGATTTAAGTTTTCCTGTCACCCCCATTACAAAGGCAGTACCTGCTGGTATTAGAAATCTTACAATATGAGGGAAAAGCAAATTTTTACCTATTTTTTTACATTGCAGTAGATCTTTAAAGCGTGTTTCCACATAAAATATTTTTGTTTTTGTTTTTGGCTTGCTATGCATGGTTGAAAGACATTTTTGATTCCTGCATTTTATGTTAATATCATAATGATTTTCTAAGTTGTAAATACTGTGTCCATCATTAAAACTTGAGGAATGACTAGTCAACTTTCCCTATGAACTTGGAGACTTAGATTGTTTCTGATTTCTTGTGAATCTACTTGTTTTTTTTTTAGTTTTTTTTCTTTTTAATATTTTGTTTATTTAGAGGACAGAGTGACTGAGAGGGACTGACGGAGAGAGAGCTTCTATCCAATGACCCACTTCCCAAAAGGCCACAACAGCTATGGCCAGGCCAGGGCAAAGCCATGAGCCTGTCTGAGTGCCCCATGTTGCCACAGCAGCTGAAGTACTGAGCCATCCTCTGCTATTCCCTGGGGCACTTTGAGGAGCGCTTGATCAAAGGAGAGCAGCCAGGACTCAAACTAGCTGGAATGCTGATGGTACCGGTGGTAGAGAAACTCACTAAACCAAGCCACCAGACCCATATGACTTTTCAAGTAATGTATTTCCTAGAATAGAATTATAGAAATACTAAACCAAAGGAAATAAAAATTACTATCGGAGTTATGCTAATTGATGCTTCTGTCAACAGTGAGTGAAAGCACCTTTACGTGGAACCCTTATAAATGATGGGAACGCAGCTTCACGCAGCACCCTTATAAACGGGAACGCGCCCTCACGTAGCACCCTTATAAACGGGAACGCGCCTTTACATAATTCCCTTATAAATGATGGGAACGCGCCTTTACATAATTCCCTTATAAATGATGGGAACGCGCCTTCACGTAGCACCCTTATAAACGGGAACGCGCCTTTACATAATTCCCTTATAAATGATGGGAACGCGCCTTCACGTAGCACCCTTATAAATGATGGGAACGCGCCTTCACGTAGCACCCTTATAAACAGGAATGCGCCTTCACTCAGTTCCCTTATAAACGGGAACGCACCTTCACGTAGCTGTTTTATTGACCCATCAGACTGAAATTTTTTCATGCAAAAGATGAATATAAAAATGAGTAAATAGGATTAATTCACAAGTTTCTCCACTTACTTCTGATTGTTCATCAGACGAAGAATTTGCAATAGACAGAGGTATATTGAATTAATACCCTGCAGTTGTCCAACACTATCCCTGGGGTTCCAGAGCCTCTGTGTAAATTGGGTTTAGCTCGAGTCCCTTATATAGAGATAGTGTGTACCTCTAACCTGCACACTTTCTCTGCTACACTTTACAGCATCTCTAGATTACTTACAGTACTAAATACAATGTCAATATCATGCTGTATTGTTCAGGAAGTATTTTAAATAAGTCTGTCCATATTCAGTACAGATGCACAGTTTTTCTTCCTGAATATTTTCAGTTTGGTTTGTTAAGTTCACAGACGAAGAATTCACTGATATTGAAGATAACATTGTGAAGTAAGCAAAACACCCTTCAAAAGCGAAAGCAACGTGGACATTGTGGCATAGTGCGTTAAGCCACTGCTTAGGGTCTGCGCATCCCATAACTGAGTGGTTTTGAATCCTGACTCTGCTCCTGGGGGGTGGGGGGGGGGAAGCACGTGATGACCCCAGTGCTTGAGCCCCCTCCCCTTTGCGGGAAGCCTGCGTTGAGTTCCTGGCTCCTGGCTCCATGTGTTGGCAGGCATCTGCACAGTGAAACCTGTGAGTGGAAAGGAATCCTCTCCCTCCCTTTCGCTTTCCCCACTCTCTTTCAAATAAATAAAAGATAAACATTCTTAAATATCTGCGTTACATTAAAGAAAGAATGCTCTTTTCTCATATGTATCGAGCATTGACTATTAAACCATTTTAATAGATTAATAAATATAGAAAGACTGCTAGTCACATTTTCATTGCTATAGCAAAATAGCTGAGGCAAGCTAACTTTATGAAGAACATAGATCTATTTCTCTCACACTTTTGCAAGTTGAAGAGCATGGTGCTGGCAGAGTCCCAAGGCAGCAAATGGCGTCACGTGGCAGAAGACAGGGAGCCCACATGTGTGTCTTTGTCTTTGCTTATTTAACCACTTAGATTCAGTTGTGGGAACCCCACCCTAAACACCACAGTTAAGTTTTCCGTTGATTCCATTAATATATAACTTTAAGGATTAAACTCCTACCTGAGTTTAGAGATAAACCACATTCAAAACTATAACATTCGACCCTTGGCTCCCCAAAACTGACACCACTGCATTCTGTCCCCAGTAGCTCTAAAGTCTTTTTTTTTTTATGATTTATTTTTGTATTATTATTGGAAAGACAGATATATAGAGAGAAGCAGAATTAGAAAAGATCTTCCATCTGCTGGTTCACTCCCCAAGTGGCCACAACAGCCAGAGCTGAGCTGATCCAAAGCCAAGAGCCTCTTTCGGGTCTCCCGAATGAGTGCAGGGTCCCAAGGTCTTGGGCCATGCTCAATTGCTTTCCAGACCACTAGCAGGGAGCTGGATAGGAAGTAGAGCAGCCAGGATATGAACCGGTGCTCATATGAGATTCTGGCAGATGCAAGGCAAGTGTTTAGCTGATAGGCTATAGCTCCAGGCCCAAGGTCTCCTGTCTTAATTCTCTCCAGCATTAACTTAAAAGTTCATGTTTCAGCTGAGGCACAAGATGAACTCTCCCAACGTTGAGCCCCTATAAAATCAAAAGCTTCCAAGAAACAACAGAAATTAAGCCTTAGCCTGTCGAAATGTGTAATTGGAAAAGTGTAGCAATCAAGCAAGGCAGAAGTGAAGAAGAGTATGTAGTGTTGAAGAGTAAGATTATCCACTCTGAGTGTGATCCATCAATTTTGAGAGTATGGTAATAGGACGCACACAGGCATGCTGTATGGTCAGCTATAATTTAGGCGCAGCTGTCAAACTTCAGAAAGAAATCAGTTTAACCACATTTCTGCTAAGTTGTGTGTATTGGTGTTGATTCCCCGTGTCCCATTGCAATAGTATAGTATAGTTGAGAAAATGAATTCCAGTGTCAGAAGGACCTAGGCACTTTAGACTCATTAGCTTGAAAATTAGGAAAATAGTATGTGTACAGTAGGATTATTGTGGCTATTAAATGTAAGGGTGTTTATGAGACATCTAGCATATAACAGGTATTGAAGCAGTGTTCCATTTTCCTTCCTTACTCTAGGAAAGCCTCAACTAACGTCCTACTGAAAATGCAACGTTATAAATTGATGTTGGTTTCACAAGGCTCACTTTTTCTAAAATATATGCTGTACTTCATTGCTCCCTAAAAGCCTTTTACCACACCGTGGGTATTTACAGAGGGGTGAGTAAGGCCAAAGCTTCGCTTTCTCTCGTGAGATTGCGAAAATCTACTGGTTGGCGTGCAGCCCAGTCCTCTCCATGGCCGCTCTTCCCTGCAGCTCGCCACCCCGTCGCTGTTCCTGAGTTCTGCTATCCGCCACGATTGGCGGCCCGTTGTTCCTTCTTACCAGGAGGCTTTGCCGGCCTGCCCACGGTTTCTGCTCCTTGCTGGTCTTCACTTTTCACTTTCCGTGCTGTTCTGCCTCCCTGTATCTCAGATCTCACAGGCAGACATGCTTTTCGTTACTTTCTCAAACTAGCTAGAAAAATTCTCCTGTACAGTAAACCAGCAAGTTTCTTCTCAGTTTTTTCCTATACTAGGTGCTTGATAATGCCAAAAATCAAGAAAACAAACCACATGTTCTTTATCGTCAAGCATTCACATTATTTTTCTGCGGTCTCACTATATGCACAATTTTGCGCAAGACACAAGGAATGTAGGAGCTCGGAGTGTTTAAAGTTCAGTTACATCATGGTTCCTACCTTCAAAATAGCAGAAAACACAGTAATGCAGGAATTTTAAAGAGACAGGGAGGATTATGAAGGCTCCATGTTCTACTTAAAGATATGAAGGGAAGAGAAAGGCTGTTGGGGTGTGAAGTCCTACAAGGGTCAGAACAGAGGGACGCGTCCAAAGGGAGGAACTTGGCCAACCCACCATTAAAGCGGGTGGGAACAGATCACTTGGGGAGCTGTGAGTGTATTTTTTCTTTTCTGTTTTGTGACACTACTAAGGGTCTCAACTTCCTTCATTGTGCTTTTCACTTACGTTGAGTTTTTCTTGTTTGTTTGAAAGATATATGTAGAAGTTGCATGATTTTAAGCACAGTAGAATTTCTCTACATTTTCACTTTATTTATTTTGATCTGTATGTTTTTATTTTACCCTAATGTACGATTCTTTATAAAGATTTCAGACACATGACTGATTTTAATTTATTGGAATAGTTTTGGCTGCTGTTTATAACAACTCCATATTTATTAAATTTGAATGTTTTCTTTAAACTAAAACAGAAAGGAAGCACATAAATAACCATGACAAACAACCCTCTTCTGGGTTGACCATTTGAAATGAAACAACCAAAAAATTTAATCAATTTAAATCTAGAAAAATTAGCTGATATAAGTTGTAAACCAGATGAGTAAGCGCTTCCACTCACTCATTCTTGACATTCAATTCCATTTATTCTTTGTAATATATTTTAAAATAGAATGTTTGTAAAGCCTAAGGTTTTTAGTTCCTACATCCCATTTTGAAATCGCAAGAAACAAGTGTTTGAAATTCACTGATGCTGTTAATACAAATTCTGTTTTACCACACAAAAAGCTAAACATTTTACAAATACAAAAGAATGTATTATTAAAGCATCAGTTATAATACTGTGCATATTTTACAATATTTAATTTGAAATAGTTATTAATAATGCTGTATGTGAGTGAGCACTAGGCATTCCACATAGATAAGCCCCTTAAGCATTTCTTCAGTGCTTCTTGCTTGCAAGGCATTGGAAAGCTGACTGAGAGAAAACTTACAAACTTAAGTAATTGTCTCCTCTGTTTTACAAATCAAGAAGCTTAGACATGTAAATAATGCAGAGTTGAAGAAAATTGTTGATGTCTTTTGCAAAGCCTTCCACAAGTACTCTAGAAAGAGAAAGAGTTGCGTACAGCTAGAGGCTAGCCCGATTGGTCTCGCCTGCCCTTCTCTGCGGCACTCGTCAGGGAGCTCTGAGATTGGAGTTTTGGTTCTTTATGTTCATGTCTGTGCTGTAATTGATTGCAGTGCGGATATGCCGTAAGCTGAAAAATCAAAAATCAGCATTTCACGTTAAACACGAAGACCACTTCAACTGAAACATCTAAACACAAAGCCTCGACTTAAGCATGGTGATCTGGAGAAGGCAAAAAGAAATGGATTTGGGAGGTGGGTGGATAAGGCTATCATGCTTCTAACACAGAGAACATATGTAAGTAACTGTGACCTTGATCTTTGCTTGCTAGGATTGTCTGATAAACCACTGAATAATATGTTTGTAAATATATCAGTGGTCTTCAAAGTCAGAACGCAACTGAATATTTTAATAACTTTTTTCAGATATAAAGCAAACAATGAAGTCATCTATAATCTTACCCTTGAGATAGCTTCTGTTGTCATTCTGATGCTTATCTTTTTTCTTATAGGTAGAGACACTTTCTAAGAACAAAAATGAATTCAGACTCCACATAGTTTCTAAACTACATTATTTGCTATCTCTCATATTCATGGATCTTTTTTTTTAAACATTTATTTTTTTATTTTTATTGCAAAGGCAGATATACAGAGAGGAGGAGAGACAAAGAGGAAGATATTCCATCCAATGATTCACTCCCCAAGCAGCCACAACGGCTGGAGCTGAGCCAATCCGAAGCCAGGAGCCTCTTCCGGGTCTCCCACACGGGTGCAGGGTCCCAAAGCTTTGGGCCGTCCTCGACTGCTTTCCCAGGCCACAAGCAGGGAGCTGGATGGGAAGTGGAGCTGCCGGGGTTAGAACCAGCGCCCATATGGGATCCCGGCACGTGCAAGGCGAGGACCTTAACCACTACGCCATGCCGCCGGGCCCCATGGATATGTTTTTGTAACCTGATTTTTAATAGCTACCTAGTAACTGTACACTGTGGCTGTTCCACTGTTACTTTTGTGCTGTTTCTGTTTTACAGTAAGTAAGTTAGACTGAAAAATGAAAGCAAAGATGTCCTCCTGTTCTCCCATGCCTCTATCCACACAGAGCATGGCTGAGGAAAACTACAGAACCACACTCACTTCACATTAAAAACCCCTGGTCTCAGAGGCAAACACTGTGGCTTAGTGGCTTGTCCTCCACTTACAAGTGCCAGCATCCCATATGGGCACCAGTTCATGTCCCAGCTGCTCCACTTCCCATCCAGCGGCCTGCTTACAACCTGCGAAAGCAGCAGAGAATGACCCAAACCCTTGGAACCCTGCACCTGCTTAGAAGACCTGGAAGAGGCACCTGACTCCTCACTTGAGATCAGTTCAGCTCCAACCATTGTAGCCATTTAGGGAGTGAACTTTCTGTCTTTCCTTCTCTCTGTAAATATGCCTTTCCAATAAAAACAAACAAACAAACAAACAGGTCGCTGATAGGGACCTCAGTGCTACCCACAACTTATAGAACATTTCTCCAGGATTCTCTGTCAAGTGATTCTTTCATCCTTTTTTTTTCCTCTTTGCAATTCAGACACCTCTTTCCTAACCCATGGTCTCTGCTGTTTAAGGAAATAGAGCTTCCTCAGTCCTTGCCAGCCTCTGTGCCCATACCTGCCTGCCTCTGGGCTACAGCAGTCCACCTTCCTTCCTCTTGGCTGAGGCCCGGCCCTTTGTGTATGAGCTGCTGTTCATCCCACTCAAGGCTCATGCTCCGTGTGTCTTTTCTTCATTACCAACTTTTTCTTTCTTCTGGATGGACCGTGTAGAACACTGTCTCATCACCCTCACAGCTCAACCATCTGACTGCTGCCCTGTGTACAAGAAAAGTCCACGTCAAAGTTGTTTAGATTCTGTTTCCTCCTTTCCCATCATGCCTCGAATCCCTTGAATCAGGTGCTCATCTACCGTTCCAGCTGTTCCTGTTGGGAAAACCGGTTATCTCCAGTTTGTTAACACACAGTGGCTGCTGCTAGTCTTTGCGATGTTGAATTGCTGCAGAATCCCCGGAACCTGGGTCTGCTCACCCCCTGCGCAGCAAGCCAAGCATTGATATTGGGGCAGCCGATATTTGTTGTAAGGAACACAACAAGGAACCAGCTAGCTAATTCCTGGGCTCCCTTGAGGTTTGAGGGTCAAGGCTCCAATAGATTGAAGTTGGGGTTGAGGGATTGGTGTTCAGCTCCTGCCCAGGTATCTGGTTGGTCTACAATGATGTTAGCTTTTCTTTGGTCAGCAACATAATGTTCTTTAGGGAATTTTGATGATGGCAAAATGGGCTTTAGGCAGTGCAATGAGAGACTCCTGGACAAACCCTCAGTACCAGACTTAACATCCCACCCAGAGACCTGCATGGATCTGCAATCCCCTCACCTATGTAACCAACAAAAACAAATTTTTGTTCTATACATATTTATTTGTTTGTTTTTTAAAATAGGAACAGATATTTACTCTTTTGACTATTTTTTTATTATTGTATGATACAGTTCCATAGTCTCTTCGATTCCCCCGTCCCCTCCCCAAGTCTTTTATCCCTGTATTGTTACAGTAGTACAGTCCTTCATAAACAGTCATAGCCCATCACTCTGCCGCTTCAGCATATCCTGACGTTGTAGTACAAACAATGGCAGAGGCTTCAGCATCATGTTGTCAAGATACATTTAACAGGGCCCGGCATAGTAGCCTAGCAGCTAAAGTGCTCGCCTTACACGCACCACGATCCCGTATGGCCACTGGTTTAATTTCAGCAGCTCCACTTCCCATCCAGCTCCCTGCTTGTGGCCTGGAAAAACTGAGGACAGCCCAAAATCTTGGATTCCTGCACCCGCATGGGAGACCCAGAAGAGGCTCCAGGCTCCTGGCTTCGAATCGGCACAACTCTTGCCGTTGTGGCCACTTGGGGAGTGAATCATCGAATGGAAGATCTTCTCTGTCTCTCTTCTCTGTATATCTGACTTTCAAATTAAATAAATAAATAAATAAAATTGAAACTGAAAAAGCACAAATTGCAACAAGAAAGAGCCATTTTTAAGATGAGCAAAGCAAATTTTTAAAAATATATATTAACTATAGGGGAGATTTCAAGTTCCTTTTTGCTGCTATTAGTATTTTTCATGATGCAGTTTTGTAGGTATGATGACTCCCCCTTCCCTTCCTCTATCCCCATTTCCCCTCCACCCCACCTCCTGCGTCATTACAGCCAGCACTTGAGATGGTCATTTGACGTCAACTTAGAGACCCTACTATGAGGAGGAATGTTCTGAGGATGCTACTTAAGTGGTCTTGACAGTTCTGAGATGTTGTCGGCTTCATTGCACCAGGGTGAAAAAAATCTTTCCCAAGTTATTGTCTGACCAGGTCCAGCTCAGTGCACCCACAGACCTAAACATTTGCTGAAAATCCTGGCCAGGAGAGTTGTCCAACCTGTTCTGCTTTCCATTGACAAGGTACTTCAAATCCTCAGTTGGGTCAGATGAGCTGTCTGTCATGTCTTTCATGTGTTTCTGGGTGTGTTCTCTATTGAACAGGAGGCACAGTCCCAACACATGCACTCAGAGGTCAAGACCACATGTCCTGTGAATTTTCCCCGAAGCCAGGGTTTGAGTCCAGTGGTCCAGTGGTGTCCCCCAAGAAACTTTGCCAGGAGTGCTCTCGGGCTTGACTCTTGTGTTCAGCAGCTAGTGCAAGATCAGGTTTGATCTATCACCTGCCAACTCACACATCATTGGATGCAGCTGCCTTGTTCGGTCTGCTCCCAGCCCCATCTCCCACATGAACCAGTGTGTGCTACAGCCTAGCCTGCCCAGACTATCACGTGCCCAGCTCTCTCACACATGCCAGTGGGTACTGAGCCTAGTCAGGATGACCCTCATGAACTCTCACCAGGCCTACCCCCAGCCCTGACTTTCACGTGTGCCAACACGTACTACAGCCTACCCCAGCCCTGCCCAAATCCCCTCCAGCTCTTGTGCATATTCATATGTGCTGTGGCTTAGCTCAGCCCAACCTACCCCTACACCTGACACACACAAATCCCAGTGGCTGATGAATCTCTGCCCAACATGGCTCATCCCCAGTCCCAGCTTTCACCAGCGGGTGCTGCAACCAAGCCCAGCCTTGCCCACACCACATCCTGGCTCACATGTGCCATCAGGTGCTGTGGACTAACCCAACCCCACCTGCTCCAGCCCTGCCTCTCTCACATTCACCAGCAGGAGCTGTGACCTAGCAAGAAAAATTCCCAAAGTTCCCCTATAAACCCATTTCCACCCCCGGACCGTGGAGGCAGGGGCTGCAATCCAGCCTGACATGGCTCATTCCCTGGTCCGGCACTTGCAGCAGCGTGCTGTGGCCTAGCCCAACCAGCCCACTCCCATTCCAGCTCTCACCAGTGAGTGCTACAGCCTAGCCCACCCTATACAGGAGACTAATGACCTCATGGATCTTATGATCATCCCATGATCCCTTTGGGGCCTGCTTACCCCTCCCTTCAGTGAACTAATTGTGGTAAAAGATTGATTTGCAACTCTAAAAGCAAGACAAGAAAAGTTTGTTACCTTTTCTTAAAAAGGAGCCTGGGGAGATGAGGCCTATTGGTACCTAGTATCTACATCAAAGGCACTATACAGGAGCTCAGTTTCAGCAGCATGTCACAATTTATTGTCTCTTCCTTTTTTAATTAATGTATTTGAAAGGAAGAGTTACAGAGAGAATCTTGAATCTGCTTATTCACTCCCTATATGGCCAGTCCAAAGCCCCAGGAGCCAGGACCTTCTTCTGGGTTCCCCACAGGAGTGGCAGGGGCTGAAACACTTGGGCCATCTCCCACTGCTTTCCCAGGTGTGCAGTAGCAGGGAGTGGGATCAGAAGTGCAGCAGCGAGGACTCCAACCGGCACCCATGTGGAATGGCGCAGGTGGAGGCATTACTCACTATACCATGGTGCCAGCCTCTAATTATTCTTTCTTAAAATATTGTTCTTGACCACTATTGTACAAGGATTAAACTGCCACCTGTGATGGCAGATTCCTGGCTTTGGCCTACCCAGCCCCAACCATTACGGCCATTTTGGGAGTGAACCAACAGATAGAAGATCTCTTTCTCTGTCTCTCCATCTCTGTAACTCTTGTCTTTCAAGTAAATGATCCTTAAAAGCAACAACAGGGCCCAGCTTGGTAGCCTAGTAGCTGAAGTCCTCACCTTGCACACACCGGGATCCCATATGGGCACTGGTTCTCATCCCGGCAGCCCCGCTTCCCATCCAGCTCCTTGCTTGTGGCCTGGAAAAGCAGTTGAGGATGGGCCCAAAGCCTTGGAACCCTGCACCTACATCGGAGGCCTGAAAGAGCTCTTGGCTCCTGGCTTTGAATCAGTTCAGCTCTGACCATTGTGGTCACTTGGGGAGTGAATCATCAGACGGAAGATCTTCCTCTCTGTCTCTCCTCCTCTCTGTATATCTGACTTTGCAATAAAAATAAATAAATCTTAAAAAAAAAAAAAGCAGCAACAGTATTCCCTAGTGATTTCAAACAGTCTCTAGGCTTTAAATATATACTCATAAATCCCAGGTACCTGTCTCCAGCCCATAGTGCCCCTCTCAAATTCAGAGCCACATACAGGTACCTGTCTCCAGCCCACAGTGCCCCTCTCAAATTCAGAGCCACATACAGGTACCTGTCTCCAGCCCACAGTGCCCCTCTCAAATTCAGAGCCACATACAGGTACCTGTCTCCAGCCCACAGTGCCCCTCTCAAATTCAGAGCCACATACCTAACTGCCTGTTTAACATCTCCCTGAGATGTTGGGTAGGGCGTCCCCAACTTAATAAGCTCCTGATGTTACAAAAACTGCTTCTCCCCAAGTCTTTTCCATGCGAATTAATGGCAATTGTGTCCCTGTTGATCAAGCCAGATTGTTAGCGGAACCTACAACTATTCTTTTTCTTGCATTCACTTCTGTACCAACAAATCATGTTCCTTTTGCCTCCTGCTAACACTAAAGCCCAGATCATTTTTAACCTCGATTGTGTTTGTTGGTGTTGGAGTTGTTGAAATAGCTTCCTGTCTAATGCTGCTGCTAACCTTGTTCTGTTTTCAGTCTAGTAGCCAGAGTAATCCTCTTCATCCGTAAATCAAGTCAAGCTCCTGCTCTGCACAGCTCCCTGCGGTGGCTTCCCACGGAATTAGAATAAAAGCCAAAATCTTTACAGTGGCTTACCGGGGCCTGTACCACTTGGTCTGCTGCAAGCCCTGTGCCATCTGGCCCTCTGTTGCCCGCTCACTTCAGCTCTCGCTGCTCTCACTTGCTTTCGCTGCCCGGACACGCAGCGGCTTCCTTCAGTTCCTCAGACATGTTGGGCAGAGCATTTGTACTTGCACGTCTAGTTCCATTTCTCACCTGAGAGATTCACACAACTTCTTCCCTTTCCACCTTACAGTTTTTCAGCCCCAGTTACCTCTCGGGAAGGCCAGCCCGAACTGCCTTCTTTGTGTTACCTTCCTGCCCACTCCCTAGGGTTTCCTGTCCTCCTTTCCTGCTTTCTCCCTGTCGTTTCACATCACCTAACCTCCTGTGTGTTTTATTTCATTTCTTTGATGTATTTCTCCTCCTCTTGTTAGGACAGATATTTGTCTTTTTTTTTTTTTTTTGTCTTTTTTTAGAGTTTAGTCTGGTGTGTGGTAGACACTGAGTAAATAATTGTTGAATGAATAAATTTTGTTTAATGAACGTTTCTGTAGAAACAGAATTGTGTGAATCCATGACTGACTGTTCAATTGATTGACTGGTAAAAATTTTTTGGTGTATAGGGTCCCTGAAGTCAGGATTATTTCATGCTAATTCCAAAACCTTTATTTGCCCATTTCACATTTGTGCTCTCAAGAGTGTAGCATTTTCCAGTGACCACATTGCATATGGTATTACAGTAGATGGACCACAGAACTAGGTGTATATAGCCAGCTGTTTTTAGCTAGCCAGACATTGAAGGAATTTCAAAAACACAAAATAATATATTCTAGTTTTTCTTTTTCATTTTTAAAATTGTGACACAGTCAACTAATTCCATAACGTTATAAATTGTTACTGATGTAATGTTGGGGCTTTTAATTGATCGGGATGATACTCTGCCGGCTCTACCTTCAGACCAGAGAGGGTCTGCCTAAGAAACCGTTAAACTTATCTGGGTAATAAGATGCTGGACTTTATGCTTGGTAGATGCTTGCAATGAAAGAATCTCAACTGAATTTGAACTGTGATAATGCAACAAAGTGGAGGAATCCACCATGGGGGGGGATTTGGGGAGCTTGGGGGGGAGGGGGGAATCCCAGTGCCTATAAAACTGTGTCACATGTTGCAATGTAATCAATAAAAAAATTGTGACACAGTAATATATGATGGATTTGTTAATTTCTCAGCTTTATTCTTCAATATGGTAAATATTGATAGATTTTTAACCCCATAAACAAAAGCTCTTCGAGATCCTTGATCATTTTGAAGAGTTCATATCAGAGTTCTAACACCAAAAAGTTGTCAGCTGCTCTCCTAGGCCATACCTAAGGAGTATTGGACTTTATTCTAAATACAAGAGAAAGTCATTAAAAAATGTTAAGCAAGATAGTAGCATGCTGTAATTTAACTTTAGAAAAAGCTGTTGTAACCACTGTCTGAAGAATATGTTGTAGCAGGATGGGAGGTAGGGGAGGAAGAGATGAATTAGTCCAGGTAGGAAACATTGGAGATATGTACTGATGTGGTGCAGTCATTTCCAACATGCCACCAGTCCTTTAAATCAGCACCATTTCAGTGGCGGCTGAGCCACTGTCCTTTCTAAACCTGTAGAGGAGAATCCTTGCTTGCTTCTCGCTCCTAGTGCTTGCTGGCAGCCCCCGGTAGTCCTTGGCTTGTAAACCATCCCTCCAGTCTGGGAGGCACACGTCAGGCCATAACTGGTAGTAACAGAGAAGATCAAGGGCACTTCAAAAGGCTTGTGTAAGAAGGGCATTAAAAGATAAGTTTACTTTGCCATAAAAAAAAAGTGAAGAATGAAGACATGGGGAGATTAAATAACAGGCACCGAGACAGGTAGCTGTCATGGAGTGCAGTGTCCTTTACATGGTGGGGGAAACTGCCTCCCAGTCTAAGGAATGGAAAGAATAACTCCCTGATGAGGTTGCCTGAAGCTCTGTGTACCTGTTGAAATATCGCCCTGCACCCCATAAAAATACACAAGTATTTCATGTTAATCTAGGATTTTTTTAAGTTACCAGAGATGGTGAATGTCTCCAACACAAAGAAATAACAAATGTGTGAGATGATGGATGTGCCCCTTACCGCAGTCTGATCAGCACACAGCGTGAACGTACACATCGTTGAAATGTCACACTGTACTCCATAAGCATATACAATTACACTGCCAATGAAGAATATGCTCAAAGCAAATTTTTTGAATATGCAATTTTAAATGATGTACATTTTCTATGAACTTGTTGAAGATACAACTGTGCATGGATTTGGAAGAAATTAGTACTAAAATAATCTTTTAATTCTGCTTCCCAATAACTACTTGATTTGACCTGATATTTTAGATGTAGGACCAGTTGGAATTGCATATGGATTAGATATAGTGAATGAGGGAAAGATTTATCAAAGGTGGAGCACCTATTCCTGACTTTAAGCTGGATAAATAATAGAGTGAAATACCAAGCCACCTACTAACATGAAGACTTGGAGAGAACCATTTTTCTTTGGGGATAAATTCCCAGAAGTGGAATTATAGGCCCCCATTATCTTAAGCATCTTCAAATATCTATTCTTTCAATATGCTTTGCATTGGCCATACTGCCTTGGTATTATTCTGTCAAGTTCCCTTGATTTAAACAGCCAAATATAGTAAAATATAATATTGTATCCCAGGCCTCTTAGGTATAGTTAGGCAAAAGAAGCAAGGAGCATGTGGCATGGAAAAAAGACTTAATCACACTGACAGTTGGCAAAGTCTTCTGATATCCCGAAAGTATTTCGAATTAAGCTTCTGGAAGGAAATTCTGGCTATGTATGATTTTTTTTAAAAACATTCATTTATTTTTATTGGAAAGATAGATTTTACAGAGAGAAAGAGACATAGAGAGATTTTCTATCTGCTGGTTCACTCCCTAAGTAGCCACAAAAGCCAGAGCTGAGCCGACTCAAAGCCGGAAAGCAGGAGCGTCTTCTGGGTCTCCAGTGCAGAAGCAGGGTCTCAAGCTGTTGGGCTATTCACTACTGCTTTCCCAGGCTACAAACAGAGAACTGGATGAGAAGTGGAGCAGCTGGGCCATATACCAGTGCTCATAAGAGATCCTGGTGCCTGCAGTGGGGGGATTAGCCAATTGACCAGGACCATGGCTGTGTATGTTTAATTCTGTATTAGGAAATTGACTAGGGCCCAGCGCAGTGGTTAAGTGTCTAAATCCTCAGCTTCCAAGCTCCATAATTCCATATGGGTGCAGATTTGTGTTCTGGCTGCTCCACTTCCCATCCAGCTCCCTGCTTGTGGCCTGGGAAAGCAGCAGAGGATGACCCAAAGCCTTGGGACCCTGCACCCACGTGGGAGACCTGGAAGAATCTCCTGGCTTCTGGCTTCAGATTGGCTCAGCTTCAGACGTTGTAGCCACCTGAGGAGTAGACCAATGGATGGAAGGTCTTTCTCTCTGTAAATCTGATCTGCATTTCCAATAAGAATAAATAAAATTTAAAGAAAGAAGAAAATTGACTACACTTTCCCCTGCTGCATGGACATCTGATCTTAGGTAAAACCCGTCCAAGTTCCCTGATAAATTGATACCGTTAGGATACCAATATTATTGATAAGTAACATTGTTCAAGATAAATATGATATTCTCACTGATAAATTGATGGGGACATTGTTCATTGCATTGGTCTGAATGTCTTGTAATTATATATCCTTTGTGTGTCCCTTGAAGCTGTGTTACAAGATACGGTGAGTGTTGGGATGAGCAGGACATGCCGACAGACATGCCACATCCACTGACGTGGCTTTCTTACCCCAGAGCTGTTGCTTCTGGAAGAGAGCTCTGGTGGCTGGTCCATTTCCACGTGGATTACTGCAGGGGCTCTCATGACAGTGTTCTCAGTGGTGTCTAGTGGCTGTCTGAAGCTCTTCTAAATAAATTGATGATCAGTGTGCCCGCCCAACGGCGGACTTGCGAGTCTCCAATGCTTAGACAAAGCTAAGAAAACCACCTGCTGGACACAGCACATGTATTATCCATTCTTTAGTTTCAGCTGCTCATTTACACTCGATTTTTTATTCCAGGCCCCCACCAGCAATTTTAGTATGATATTAGAGTTAGTGCAGTCATTTTAGCTACAATTTGCAAAGTATACTTAATTTTTCAGAATATTTTTGTAGGTACAAATGTGCTTAGTTGCCTTCAAAAATGACTGAGAAAGCCGTGCATGGTAGCTTAGCGTCTAAAGTCCTCTCCTTGCACGCACGCGGATCCCATATGGTTACCGGTTCTAATCCTGGTGGCCCCGCTTCCCGTCCAGCTCCCTACTTGTGGTCTGGGAAAGCAGTCAAGGACAGCCCAAAGTCTTGGGACTCTGCACCTGCATGGGAGACCTGGAAGAACCTCCTGGCTCCTGGTTTTGGATCGGCACAGTAAATTCCATATGCACTAAAACTTCCATGACCTAAAAAAGAATTATAATTTGATAAGTACTGATTGAGATTATGACCTAAAGCTACCATGAAGATGAAACACACAGATCTGAGGCAAAGCTGCCCCCCAGCCATGCTGAGGGACCACCACCAGACCATTGCTCCAAAACTCTTCCCTAATTCTAGGCGTGGCTTAAGGGTCTTGCTTGTCCAGTTTCCAGCCTTCAGCAGATGACAGAGGCACACCATAAAGGCACACTCACGATAACAAGGGGTAATTGATAAGACTAAGACTGAGGAGCAGCTCTCAGAGAGAGACTTAAGTCAGCCTTGGCCAGAAACAAAAGTAATGTGGGGGGCCTGGCAGTGTGGCCTGGTGGCTAAGGTCCTCGCCAGGATCCCATATGGTCGCCGGTTCTAATCCCGGCAGCTCCACTTCCTCTCTGTCTCTCCTCCTCTCTGTATATCTGACTTTGTAATAAAAGTAAAAATGAAAATCTAAAAAAAAAAAAAGTGATGTGGGGCCGTTTAGTGGAAGGCCAGATTGCCTCGTGGTCCCGGTGCCCTGGAAAGGCGTCATTTATGTTAGAGGATTACAGTGAGTGCAATGACATGGTGTCAGATTTTGAGGAGTATCATCTAATTGGGATGCTAGCTTCAACTCATCACAGGAAGATTAAATCTTCTTCTGTGTCCTCTACATGGAGTGAGAAACAGAAGTAGAAGTGTGCTTCAGGAAGAATTACAGCAAAAAAAAATTTATAGGGTGGTGTTTTAATGTTCAAATGTGTAAAGGTTAACATTCTAATTTGTCGAAAAGTCAGCTGGCTGAAGCTGCCTGGTTCTCTAATTACACGTTGTAGTAACCGTATCTGTAGTTTTCAAAAAAAACAAAAACAAAAAGCCAAGAACCTAAAGCAAGAAGCTTGAACTTATATCGCTAGGAAAATGCTTAGAGAAAGAGTCATAAAATACATTTTCAAACTTTGGAATTGCCAGTAACTCAATCCTCTTGTGTGCGGTCACAGATCTCACAAGGAGGCAGTGTGTTCCAAGCTTAGAAATAATATTAAAAATTACCTCAAACTATGTTACTAGCTCAAATTTTTTATCACTATTTCTAATTCCACTAATTTCCTTGAGTGCCTCCTCTGTCATATATTCATTTGAAACACTACTTCTAAAGTAAAATGTTTAAAGCATCAAATTACTGGATAAGGAGAAAATTCTAATTAGTCATATCGTAGGCAAATCCAATCCTGTGTGCAGGTCTGTTATTCTTGTTTGCATGGCTCCTGCAGGTTGCTCCTTAACTCTTGAGCTAATCGTGGTGGAGGTGGCAGGCCAAGGGTGACTGAACCAGAGCTTCAGCATCGTTACGGTCACAAAAAGGAAATGGAGGACCACTTGAGAATTCCCATTCCCGGACTACAGCCTCAAAGCTGGTTATCACCATGACCGCACAATACATAGAAAGCTTGACTTGGAAATGGAGCTCTTGGTTCAGTTCAATAAAGTGCATTTAGCAACAGAAAAAAAGAAAATTAAAAACTTAGCTACAGAGTTTACGCATAGGAAACAGCAGTGTTATCAGTGGCTTAGTGTGAAAGAGATTCTCTGTGAGTTCATTCTGAGCTAAGCATTTAATCATTTCATCAGTACCTCACTTGGTATTAGTAGAACAGAAAGAAATTATATTGGATAGAGTACCTAATCTAGAAATAGATGAAAACTGAGTCTTAAAACAGTTATTAATAAAATATTTCCAATTCCACAGATTTTTTTTTCACTGATAAAATTTCACTCCAAATGAGCCTAAAAATAAACCCACAAGAGAATCAACGTTGTGGCATAGTGGGAAAAGCCGCCACCTTTAACACAAGCGTCCCATATGGATGCTGGGAAAAGCAATGGAACTAAGCCCAGGTGTTTGGACCCCTGCCACCAATGCGGGAGCCTCGCATCAAGCCTGGGTCCTGACCTCACTCTGGCCCAGCACTCAGCTGTTGGAACCATCTGAAAAGTGAGCCAGCAGATGGAAGATCTCTCTCTCTCTCTCTCTCTCTCTCCCCCCCTCCCGTCCCATTGCCACCCCTCTCTCTAACTCTGAGCACCTCCCTTCCTCTCTCTCTCTCAGTCCAAATAAACAAATGAAAAGGAACCCGCAGTGCAGAAAGCACACAGGACGCAGCCTTCAGTGAGTAGCACAGCCAGCCAGTACCACAAAGGCCCAGCTAGTAGCGGCACACCTCCCCCTCCCCGGAAATACAGTAACTACATAATGAACCTGTCTGAAATACTCGGGTGTTTGAAAGAGGAATTTTAGAAAAGAGCGAGACACATCTCTAAAGGATTGAATGATAGTTTTCAAACAGTGTACAACTGTGAAAATCCAGTTCTTTTTTATTCTGTGTTTGTTTGACAGCCTGAGAGAGCTCCCACTAGCTGGTTCACTCAGGACTGACTGAGCGGGTCTCCCACGTGAGTGGCGGCAATTCAGTTGTATGAGCCGCCGTCACATCCTCATAGTGTCTCCTTGGCCGGAGTCAGGAGCCAGACCCAGGTACTCCGCTGGGGGATGCAGTATCCTCCAGATAGGCATTACTACGGAGAACTGGTGGTCACAGAATGGATGGAGAGAGAATGGAAAAGGGTGAGAAAGACTTGGACGTAAAATGCCTTGCATCCTGCCAGGCAGGACTTCGTTGGCAAGCAGCAAGAAGATGACATGTTTCTGGGGCACAGCTGAAATAGAACACATACTTTCAGTCTCTCGGCAATTTTTTGTTTATGATTGCCTCATTGTGTCATGCCACAGCCTGGTTTCCTTCAGTCTCCTGGAGTTTGGGGCTCAAACCCCCTACCTTTCATTTTTCTTAGTATGGGAAAGTGCACATAACAGGCTTCCCCATATTGGCTACTTTGAAATGTACAATTCGGTGAGCGTAAATCCATCCAGCATCGCTGCCTAACCATCATTGCCCAGGCTGCACTGAGCCTGGTCCCTGGTGGTCAGCATTCTACATTGCATCTGTGAATTGGCCTACTAAGGGGATCTTGTCTAGGTACACAATATTTGTCGTATTGTGTCTGGATTTTTTTCATGTGCTTTGTTTGATCAGAGAGGAAAGGAGCTTCCCTAAACACTAACTTCCATCCTCTGGCTCTGCTTTGGAAAATTGTCAGCCTGATTGGTTTTGGTGCAGCAGTTAGGATGCTGCTTGGGCTGTCCACTCCTCGCGTTGTACCTGACTCTGCTTCTGACCCCAGCTTCCTGCTAACTGCACCTTGGCAAGTGGCAGGTGGTGGGCCACGTGGGCCACGTGGTTAGATTCCTGCCCCTCCCCTGGAAGACCTGCAGTGAGTTGTGACTTCTGGTTTCAGCCTAGCCCAACCTCACTATTACAGGCATTTGTGAATTGGAAAATGAATCTTCGGTAGAATAATTTATTTATTCTCTTTTTCTCTCTCTCCCCCACCCCCTTCTCTTTCTTTCTCTCTCTCTCCTTTGCTCTCAAATACAATGAAGTTTTTTTACATTGAAAAGCAACCATGAAAAAGCAAATGCAGGGTCCCCAGGAGTATTGGTTGCTGTCATAATATCACCCTGTCCCAGTGCGTCATCAGAATAATTTAGCATGTGTTCTTTTTAATTGTTTAAGACTTATTTATTTTTATTTGAAAGGCAGATATACAGAGAGGAGAGACAGAAAGATCTTTTGTCCGTCCGATGATTCACTCCCCAAGTGAGCGCAACAACTGGTACTGCGCCAATCTGAAGCCAGGAGCCAGGAGCTCTTCCAGGTCTCCCACACAGGTGCAGGGTCCCAAGGCATTGGGCCATCCTCGACTGCTTTCCCAGGCCACAAGCAGGGAGCTGGATGGGAAGCGGAGCCCCCAGGATTAGAACCGGCACCCATATGGGATGCTGGCGCGTGCAAGGAGAGGACTTTAACCACTACGTTATCGAGCCAGGCCCTAGCATGTGTTCTTAACTGCCAGAGACATAGCAGTGGCCACACACATTAGGAATTGAGTATCGGGTTACAAGCACCTAGTTCTCATCTGCCTGTTGCCTGATTGGTACTCATGTAATGGAATCAGTTGCTCCCAATTAAAGAGGTAGCATGCTGAAAAATAATTCAGGGATCTGTTCTAGTTAGCATGAATATACCAAGTTAGTCAATCTTGGTACTTTTTTTAAAAAAGTAACTGAAGGGCCCAGCATGGTAGCCTAGTAACTAAAGTCTTTATCTTGCACATACCGGGATCCCGTTTGGGTGCCGGTTCGTGTGTGTGTTACTTATGCTCCATTTCCCACCCGGCCCCTGCCTGTAGCCTGGGAAAGCAGTCGAGGATGGCCCAGAGCCTTGGGACCCTCCACCCATGTAGGAGACCCTAAAGGACTGACTCAGCTCCGGCTGTTGTGGCCACCTGGGGAATGAACCAGCAGACAGAAGACCTGTCTCTGTCTCGCCTCCTTTCTGTAAATCTGCCTTTCCAGTAAAAATAAATCAATCTTTTAAAAAATAATAACTGAAAAGTTGAAATCCCCAACTAATCTCCAGGAGCTTTTGGATTTAACTTCTGAAATGTATGTTCTGAAGTCTTAGCTCCTTATGTCGTCTGCTTAGGAAACCTAACCTTATTAGCCTAGAATTTGTGAGCCTATAAACAGCATTAAAAAGCTACTAACTTGTCCTTGTTTTATCCTGTTGCGTATACTGCTGTCTGATCTTACCCACCAAAGGTTACTATGACGAAAATCACAATCTCTCATTATCTTCCTTTGACTTTGAAGGATATTCTGTATATTTAATGTGCTAGAAGTGCTTGTTTAAGGCCCAGCACAGTGGCCTAGCAGCTAGGGTCCTTGCCTTGAACATGCGAGGATCCCATATGGGCGCCGGTTCTAATCCCAGCAGCTCCACTTCCCATCCAGCTCCCTGCTTGTGGCCTGGGAAAGCAGTCAAGGATGGCCCAATGCTTTGGGACCCTGCACCCGCGTCGGAGACCTGGAGGAAGTTCCTGGCTCCTGGCTCCTGGCTCCGGATCGGCACAGCACCAGCCATTGTAGTCACTAAGGGAGTGAATCATCGGACGGACGATTTTTCCTCTGTCTCTCCTCCTCTCTATATATCTGACTTTGTATTAAAAATAAATTAAAAATAAATAAATAATGTGTATTCTGCAAAAAAAAAGTACTTGTTTAATCACTTTTTAACTGTATGTAAACAGTACTTCATCTTCCATAATAAAGTGTTTATGTTTCTTTGAAAAGTTCCCAAACTGTTATCTTAAATCTGATTATAAGTGTTTTTGAAGATTTATTTCTTTATTTGTAAGGCAAAGTGACAGAGAGAGAGAGATCTTCCATCTGTTAGTTTATTCTCCAAGTGACTACAACAGCCAGGGCTAGGCCAGACTAAAGCCAGGAGCCAAGAATAACATCCAGGTTCTCCCCCACGGTTGGCAGAGACCCAGGTACTTGAGCCATCCTCTGCTGCCGTCCCTGGCACATTGGCAGGGAGCCGAATTGGATCTGGACTAAACAACTTTTAACGCTCCAATATGGGATGCCAGTGTCCCAGGCAGTGGCTTAAGCCTGCCCTAAGCCCGAAGCTGTAAGGCATTTTTGATTTCAGATAGTTGCGTTTCAAATAGATACACTTTTTTTTTTTAATGCTACTCTTACTATAAATCATAGACACCTCAGGTTTGGGAGCAAACATAGAAACATTCTACTACCGAAAAAATGAAAGATGCATTGTCAGTTTTTCTGCCAGTAATTGAGAAACCAAACTGTCACGTTTTAAGGGGTTGCCTTTGATTTATTGCCTGCATATGTTTGTTCTGTCACTCTGCTGTGGCTGTGGTGTCGTGCTCACATTACAGCTCTCTTCTGTTGTCAAGGTGGAAAGCTTGCTCACAAGTTACTGATAAGTCAAAGAACTGACAGCTGACTTCCCTGGGTCTGTGAAACCTGTGGAACTTTGCTGTTAGCAGGTGAACTGGTTATAACGCATGCATTTTCATACTTCTGCAGCTACTCAGACTTCTAAAATACATGGTTTGTTTCTCTTACAGGACAATGAAGGTCAGACAGCTCTACACTATGGTAAGATGTTTCTAAATTAATCATCAGACTTGAATATTTTGCTTATTCATCTCAACTTTGTCCAACTTTCACAGGGATCAAAAAACAATGGCACATAGAAGTGAAATAATCTTTTGATCATCCAAAAAAATAGATCAATAACTTATAAAACTGGAGTTATCTTAACATTCTGATTGGCACACTCACAGCAAATTAAACATTTCTTAACTCCCAGAAATGGAGGTTCCTCCAACCCCTGTGGGGATTTGCTGTTTCATCCTTGGTACCCTCAGTACCACTATGACACTAATTATGGTCACTGTGGAATCGAATATGTCCTCTGTAAGAAATTCTTTCTTGATGTACAGTAGTTTGCCTTCATTCATAGTTTTGCTTTTTGTGATTTGAATTACTTGTAGTCAACTACAGTCTGAAAATATTAAATGGAAAATGTCAGAGTAAAAAATTTCATAAATTCTAATTCTCATGATATTCTGATAGTATGATGAAATTTCACAGTACCCTGCTCTGTCTGGGTCCTGAGTCACCGCTTGTCCAGTGGACCCATGCTGTACGTGCTGTGCTGCCCGCCTGCACTTAGATCAGTATCACTGGACTGGTAGTACCACATCACGAAACCTTCATCATTCTCCTCACTTCCTCCCAGCACATACACATTGTAGAATCTTGCACAATACAGTAACATATTTTGATAGAAAGACCGCATTCATTAGAACTGCAATAATGGAGAAATAGAGGAAACGAAAGGATGTGATGCCTATAGAGAATAAAAGGTAAAATGACAGATGTAAATCCAGCTGTGTCGGCAATAACAAGTGAGACTGAGTTAAACAGTCAAAAGGCATATTGTTAATGCGCCACTATATTCTTTCTATGGAAAATCCCTTTTAGATTCAAAGATAGTTTGAAAATAAAGGATTGAGGTAGGCATGGAGACCCAGCAGGTCAAGCTACCCACTTGGAACACCCACATTCATATCCTACTGCTGGTTCACACTGTCTACCACGCACTTCTGATCCAGTTCCTTACCAGTGCACCTGGGATGCTGCAACTGAAGGCTGAAGCATCAAATTCCTGCCACATGGAGACATGGGTGGAATTCCCCGCTCCTGGTCTCACTCGGGCCCAGCCCTGATTGTTGGAGCCATTTGGGTAGTGAACTAGAACTCAATTTCAATCTCTATCTTCCAATCATATACATGTAGAAATCTTTAAAATAAAATAAATAGTAAAGCTATGGGAGAAAGATAGCGTGCACACAACAGCCACAGAAAAGTGATGTTTACCAGTTAAGATAAAATATATTTTAAAAGAAAAATACTACTGGAGATAAAGAGGAATATTTTGTAATGACAAATTGCATCAGTCTGCCAAGAAAATATAGCAGTTATAAACACAAATACATGTAATAGCAGCATCGTAACAGGTGAAGCAAAAACTGACAAAACTTGAGGACAAAATTGGCAATTCAAAAACACTTGGAAATTTCAGGATCTCTTTTTCAATAATGGGTGTAACAACTAAGCAGTATGAACAGGGAAATAGGACACTTGTACAATAACCCACCAGCCACAACTGACACACTTGTTTAGAATCTCCATCCAACAAGAACAGAATATATATATTTTTTTTAAATACAAATGGAACATTCTTCAGGATAGACTATTTGCTAGACCACAAAACAAACCTCGGTAAGTCTAAAAGGATAGAAGTAACACAAGGTGTGTTTCACTGTGGTTGCCTGACAATATGTGACGTGTATAGACAGTAGCATTGGGGGTGTGAAGTAACGAGAACTCTTACACCTGCTGAGAGAGTGTGGCTGTTAGAACCACTGCGAGATCAGCTTAGCAAGATCGAAGTTGAAGTTACATTTACTGTATAGTCTAGTGTTTCCGCTCTATATATATAACTTAGAAAAACATCTGAACATGTGTGTAATGAGATTTGATTACAAACATTTATTGAAGCATTATTTATAGTGCCAAAATTTTGTTTTAGCATTTTTATGTTATGCTCGAAATACTTGTTACATGTACATACATGCATACATACATATTTTATATTGTCAAAAGCCTTTGAATGAACCATTTATTTTTTTTAAAGATTTGTTTATTTTATTGGAAAGGCAGATGTGTACAGAGAGGAGGAGAAACAGAGAGGAAGTTCTTCCATCCGATGGTTCACTCCCCAAGTAAGCACAACAGCTGGTGCTGTGCCGATCAGGAGCCAGGAGCTCTTCTTGGTCTCCAACGCAGGTGCAGGGTCCCAAGGCTTTGGACCCGTCCTCGACTGCTTTCCCAGGTCACAAGCCGGGAGCTGGATGGGAAATGGAGCTGCCGGGATTAGAACTGGCACCCATATGGGATCCCGGCACATGCAAGGCAAGGACTTTAACCACTATGTTAATCGCGCCGGGCCCCATGGATGAACCATTTAAAATATGTATTACTACATAATAGCACCTAGGTGAAGGTATCTGTAGACTTCTGATTACAAACAGTCCCTTTATTGTGACTCCTTTTTTATATATGAGGAAGCCGAAACCAAGAGTTCTCCTAGCTGCTACTTCACTCCCCTTTAGCCCACAATAGCCAGGACTAGGTTGGGCCAAGCCAAAGCTGGGAACCAGGAACTCAATCCGGGGGTCCCACCTGGGTGGTACCTCTGTTCCCCAGGGTTGTAGACAAAGCGTAATGTGCGATGCAGTTGTATCATCTGACATCCTCACCATTACAGCCAATGATTAACCCATAAACCCTCATTTTTGACCCAGAAAAAAGCTTCTCATTCACTCCACAGCACTGATGGCAATTAAGTAGCCAGACAAGTCAAACAATTGCAGAGTAAGAGAAGAGAAAGTAAGTTCTTGACAGTGACTGAGATCTTCAGCACCACGCTTGGAGCTGTCCCTCTTTCTAATGCCTTGCTTTGAGAGAACAGCTTTGTCCAGCTGCAGTGGGTGTGCTCTGAGGGCTGGAGCTCTGTGCTCTGTGCAGTGTCCGCCTCTGCCAGTGCACTCGCTCGCCCTGCTGACCAGTGCTCACTCCCCTACTCTCATTTCTTCTCTCGCCACCTTCCCTGTGGCGCGTGCTGTATTCTCCAGACTGCGTGTGCTTTTGAAAATCTGCGTGAATCGCTTTGTCACCCTTAGTGAGCCATTCGGGATGAATGTCCTTATGTCCACCTAAACTTGAGGTACGTAAAGTAAATTCACACAAATCCCTATCTTACTTAGCTAGTTTCAAAATAAGCGATATTACCATTATGTACCATCACGGAAAACCTCCAAGATACATTGTTGGGTGAAGAGATGAGGGTTGCGCAGTGCATATCATTTGCTACCATGAAACTGTCTTCATGTGTCTGCCAGTGAGGACATGTGACATCTCTAGAAGGACACATGACGACCTAAGCATGTCTCTCGCCAAGGAAAGAGTAGCCATAGGAATAGGCTTAAAAACTGCCTTGCAAACTCTTTATAACTTCTACATTTGAATCAGATGTGTATACTAGCTGTCAAAAGATTAAACCATTTAAAACCTAAATATCATAAAACTTACTAGTATTTTAAATATTGCTTAGCTTACTAGATCATTCATTGAACAACTATTTATTGAGTAGCTACTCTTTGCTGGGTAAAAAGACAGCAGATAATCTTTTTTCGAAAGAAGAGATGTCCCCAGACTCCTTCACTTCTCACCCAGTATGGAAAGGCCCAATTGCGTTAGTGATCAGTGGGGAGCTAGCAGTGTGTCCTGCAAAATGCCAAGCTTGGGTTTCAGTGACAACACAAGCTAAACATAAGGCCTCTTGAGCCAGAAATAACGAGTAGTTGGAACGGAGATTCTTCACTGAAGCCAGGCCCTCGTAAGGATTATATCCTTAGTTTACCAAGAAAAAAACAAACAACAACAAAACAGTGAATTAGATCAGAAAAACTATGATGGGAGAGCAAACCTTTGTGGCTCAGACCAGTGTCCAGGTGGAGATCAGAGCCCAGCTCGTGCAAGTTTAGAGGTGGAATTTATACTCTGATTGTTTCCGTAGTGTGAAAGTCAAGAAATTAACTGACGTGTCCTGGGGTGGGGGACCCTCTCCCTAGGGACCTGAGCTTCTCTTAAATGACACATCTTTAGCCTAGCAGTATGGATTGCCTGCAGCTAGTGGAGAACCTGTGTTAGCGGTAAACCATAAAACACACTTTAAGGAACACAGAACTGTTAAGTAGAAATGATCAGAATAAGCTTGGATAAAGTCAGAGAATCAAAAGTACTTTGAGACAGAATAGGTAGATTTGAAGGAAAACCATACAGAACTTACATAAATGGAAAAAGGGATTTTACAGTGTGTGAGTTGAAGTGAAGAATTCAGACCTGTGAAAAAGGTATAAAATTATTCTAGAGAAATTTTCAAAAGAGGCAGCACAGAAAGATTATGGCATGGAAAATGTAATAGAGACATTAAGAAACAAATGATCATTTTTAATAGGCAATCCAGAAGGAGTGACTCTAAGAATCCATATTTGAAAGTACATTTACTGAAAATCCCCAGAATTGATAAAAGTTTTAGAATCTTTAAGTTCAGGAATTGATAGATTGTATCAGAATACTCTATAGTACTCACCCAGTGAAATGCCTGCCATATAGCAAGGTGAATGAGCTGCAACTCCATATAACAACTTGGACAAATATCTTGAATGTACTTTCGAGCCCAAGATTCTGGACATGGCACACAGCGTGCCTGGTTCTGGCCTGGTAACCTAGTAGCTAAAGTCCTCACCTTCAGTGTGTAGTCTGCACTCTAATAACAAAAAATTTCACACAAATAACTTCTTTTTTTAAAAGATTTATTGGGCCCAGCGCATAACCTAGTGACTGAAGTCCTCAGCTTGTATGCACTGGGATCCCATATGGGCACTGGTTTGTATCCCAGCTTCCCTTTGTATCCACTTCCCTTCCAGCTCCCTGCTTGTGGTCTGGGAAAGCAGTTGAGGAAGGCTCAGAGCCTTAGGACCCTGCACCTGCATGGGAGACCCGGAAGAAGTTCCTGGCTCCTGGCCTACTGTCAGTTTGGTTCCTGCCGTTGCGGCCCCTTGGAGAGTGAACCATTTTGGATGGAAAATCTCCCTCTCTGTTTCTCCTTCTCTGTTTACATTTGCCTTTCCAATAAAAATAGATAAATCTTTTTTTTTTTTTTTAAGATTTTATTATTATTGGAAAGCCGGATATACAGAGAGTAGGAGAGACAGAGAGGAAGATCTTCCATCCGATGTTTCACTCCCCAAGTGAGCCGCAACGGGCCGGTACACGCCAATCCGATGCAGGGACCAGGAACCTCTTCCATGTCTCCCACGTGGGTGCAGGGTCCCAAAGCTTTGGGCCGTCCTCGACTGCTTTCCCAGGCCACAAGCAGGGAGCTGGATGGGAAGTGGAGCTGCCGGGATTAGAACCGGCACCCATATGGGATCCCGGGGCGTTCAAGGCAAGGACTTTAGCCGCTAGGCCACGCCGCCGGGCCCGATAAATCTTTTTTAAAAATAAACTTTATTAAAAAAATTTGTTCGTCTTTCTTATTTGAAAGGCAGATTTACAGAGAAAAAAATGCAGAGGCAGAAAAAAGTCTTCCATCCACTATTTCACTCCCCAAATGTCTACAAAGGCCAGAGCGGGCCCAGAGTCCAAAGCTAGGAGGCTAGAGCTTCTCCCAGTTCTCTCACATGGAATAGGGGTACACGGAGTTGAACCATCCTCTGTTGCTTTCCCAGGCACATTGACAGAAAGCTGGAGTGGAAGTGGAGCAGCCAGGGCATGAATTGGCATCCACATGGGATACCATCACCACAGATGCAATGTTAGCCTACTAGGCCTTGGTGCTACCCACAACACACAAAGAACTTCTAAACCTAAATGAGTAAATTGTGGTGTTACTGTGGTTTTTGATATTTTTATGTATTTTATTTGGAAATCAGAAAGAGAGGAATTTTGCACCTGCTGGTTCATTCCCCACATGTCTGCAACCCAGGGCTGGTGCAACTGAAGCCAGGAGCCCAGAACGCGGTTGGCAGGGCTCCAAGTGCTTAGGCCATCATCTGCTGCATACAGTCAGACACGTTTGCAGGAAGCCAGATCAGGATTAGAGAAGTCAAAACTCAAAGCAGGCTGGGTCAGTGGCTACTGAGAACACCTGGCCCTACTGTGTCTGTAAATAATCTCCTTTAATCTTCCCAGCAGATGTCTGAGTTTGAGTGTTGCTTTCCTCCTTTGCAGATAGAGAGCCGAAGTCTAGAGAATAGATGTGTCTCAGGTAGAGTGAGGCAGGTTGGAGGCAGCAGAACCAGGGCGCATGCACAGATAATCTCTTTGCACATCCAACTCTCTGCTCATAATTTCTTAAATAATTACAGTCCTGGGTCTTTTTAAGGTATACATTTCTTTATGGATTATAATATTATATGGAAACAACATAAATGAAAATCCTTTGTTACTGCTCTCCTTAGTGGGTCAAGGCTAATTTCAATACTGTACTTGAGAATTAACATACATCAGTCTCTATGTAGGAGCTGTTATTATTTCTGTTCACTGAGAGCTTAGACATAAATAAAAATCATGCTTGACTCAGGAATATGACTCAAAATTGCTGTAGGAAAACAATGTATTTGTCTCACATTATATTAATCTTGTGGGAAGAACAAAACAAATGTGTGTGTTAAAATAATTGAAAAAGAAAACAAATTGGCCATAATATGGACATTAAAAATATATAAAGCCAAAATATTTGAAAAGCGAGGTGAGACAAAGATCTGTCATCTTGTGGTTCACGCCCCACATGCTCATACAGTCAGGGCTGGACTGGGTCAGGCTGAAACGAGGAGCCAGGAACTCAGGGCTGCACTTACTCGAAGCATTGCCTTTTGCCTCCCAGTAAGCCTGTTAGCAGAAGCTGGCATGGGGAGTAGCCAGGAGGACTCCAATCCAGGCACTGTAATAGGAAATGCAGGTATCCCAGGCAGTGTCTTAACTGCTCCTCCAGGTGCTTGTCCAAAATTAGTATTTTAAATTTAATCACTTTTGGAGTGACTTGTTTCAAATTTGGATTTTATTCAAACTACATCACTGGACTTTTTGCCAGAGTTGAAGATAGTCGAGCAGTCTCATATGTAAATAGTAACAGGGATCATTTATTAAACGCCTGTTTTGTGCCAGAGAGTGTGAAGGGCATATTTTGTCTTTTTAGTCACTTACTAGTATTTAACCCTTTTTATTTAGTAGACACTCAGTGGCTATTTTCTTTTACTTAATTTGATTTTAGGACCAAGCCTATTTTTGCAAGTTTCATAAACCTGTAAGTATGGTTAAATCCAGCCACATCGGGGATGTGTTTGTGGGCTTAGCTATTATTTTTTATGATTTACGGTTGGACTTGACAGCTGTCCTTGTGTTGACAGCTCTTCTGATTATAGCAGTTGTCAAACTCCATCCTTAAGCAGGTTGTAAATCCTGGCTTCTTCCGATTAAAACTGGGTCGGAGCCAATCACAGGTTAACTAGAGGCCAGTATTCTACTACTGTATGTCCCCACTGGTTCGTCCTAAACAGCCTTTGTGCTGTAGCGTGTTAAACCCATTATCTGCCAGTTTCACCTGACTGTTTCTGACTCTTTAGACGTTGGTCCTTCTGTAATTTGGTGATTAACCACAGTCCTTGAGGTCCTTATTGGTGTAAGTGTTGTCTTCCTTATAAATGGCCTGCAAGCCTTCCCCTCCACTTCCTCCACTGGGAATATTAATATCATTGCCTCTGTCTCCCAGGGGAAATCAAGGCTCTCCACGTCCATGTGGTCATGTGATTGCTGAGTGGGTAGGCTTTGTATCCTCACGAGCCCTCGGCCTCGCACGTAAAGCACCATCTGTCCCACTCCAGCCACACTGTTACGGAGCAGTGGGAGGAGGCATTGGAGTGAAAATAAATAAAATAAAAAAGAAAGAAATTCATCATCAAAACCCTGAGGATTAATGGAGTCAGAAGGCTCACTGCTCTGAATGAAAATTCATCTTCACCTGTGCCAGTGTCAGGGCTGCCTCCATGGCACTTGACAAATAGAGGTTCCCAGGGTGCCATAAATTCAACCACTGTTCTAATCCCCATGGACTTGCTCAGGCTTTTCCAACCAAGATGGCTTAGGCCTGATTTTGTGTTTTCCAGCACAATGCAGGCGCCTGTACCCCCCAATAATTTGGTAAAACATGGCACCCTTTGCTGCTCGTCCCACGCTAAGCTTCCCTCCTTGTTGTGAGGGGTGGGCGCTTTCACACAGCCGTCACCTGTGCGTCACTGATGGTGCCGAAGGCAAGGAGATCAGTGAACTCATGAATTCCGAGCCAAATTCTCAGCACTGTACTGAGCATATAAAAGAGCAAAGACTTAAGGAGTTCACCATCTAACTGGTGTAAGATGTATTTTTTTTCAATAGCTACAAGGACACTTCAGAAAGTTCATGAAAAATTAAAGGAAATGATACACTTATCTTGAAATCTATGAATTAGGAATCTTCCAAAAAGTCTCAAAAATACACATTAAAAAAACAGCTGGATTTAAATTTTTTTTCCATCACAATAAATTTTGATTCAGTTTTCTGTGGCTTTTTTTGAAGGACCTTCATATTGCTTGCGCACCTGCATGCGGTAGCGGCTCTGTCACTAGGCAGAGTTCAGGCCTACTCAGCAGTGAGTCTCCAAGTTGAGTGTCTGGCTCCTGTCAGAGTTCAGTTCACTTCTGGGTTTAAAAGGAACTCTGCCCTAGTCCCAGAGCAATAGCTGAGTGGCTAAACCTTCACCTTGCACATGCCATGGTCCCAGATGGGCACCAGTTCGTGTCCCTGCTGCTCCACTTCCCAGCCAACTCTCTGCTCATGGCCTGGAAAAGCCACAGAGGATGGCCCCAAGCCTTGGGACCCTGTATTCACATGGGAGACTTAGAGGAAGCTCCTAGCTTTGGATCAGCTCAGCTCTGGCCATCATGGCCATCTGGGGAGTGAAGCAGCAGATGGAAGATCTTCCTCTCTGTCTCTCATTCTCTCTGTATATCTGCCTTTCCAATAAAAACAAATAAATCTTTATTTTAAAAAAGGAACTCTGTCCCTTATTTTTATATATATATATAATCTTATACATTATATAAATATATGTATATAGTATATATCATGTTATATATTTTATATATTATAATAGTATATGTTATATATTTATGTTAAGTAGCTATTATTTATAATATAGATATGTTATATAAAATATTGTGTTATGTATTATATTCTATATAACAGGTATAATAGTATATTAATATATTTTATATAATGCTATAAAATATATAAATATATAATGTGAAAGTATGTATACTCTTATATATAAGATATATAATTTGCACACATAAATGCACATAAATATATAGAGAACGTACTTCATGCAGTTCAGTATATACCTTTTTTTTAAGTTTATTTATTTTTATTACAAAGTCAGATATACAGAGAGGAGGAGAGACAGAGAGGAAGATCTTCCGTCTGATGATTCACTCCCCAAGTGAGCCGCAATGGCCAGTGCTGTGCCGATCCGAAGCCAGGAGCCAGGAACTTCTTCCAGGCCTCTGACGTAGGTGTAGGGTCCCAAGGCTTTGGGCCGTCCTCGACTGCTTTCCCAGGCCACAGGCAGGGAGCTGGATGGGAAGTGGAGCTGCCGGGATTAGAATTGGCGCCCATATGGGATCCCGGCACGGGCAAGGCAAGGACTTTAGCCACTAGGCCACCACGCTGGGCCCTTGTGTACACTTTTAAGAACATACAGTACTCAGGCACTCAGCCTCTCCGCTGTTTTCTGATTGTTTCTCATTCTCCTGTGAGTCTGTCTTTACATAACTCCCAAGCATTTGTTCATAAAACTTCTGTTTATGTGGATCTGACATTTCTCCTTCAGAAGTACCATTTTGCAGCTCTTCAGTATCCAAACTGAAGTCTCACTTTAGAGTTCAACTTAAACTAAAAAAAAAAAAAAATTTTTTTTTGTTTACTTCTATGCAGTTAGGAAATTGCTAAAGACTCCAGGTAGCCTGTTTTTGGTTGTGATCCTCTAGGCATGGAACTTACATTTTTGCACTCTCTTTCTGGGTTGGTTTCCATGGAGAGATCACTTCACCGCGTGGCGTATGTGGTCTCAGTGTTCCTTCGTGTCTGCAACATAGCACACTTCTGTTTAGCCCGGACTTTCAGGCCTGAGTGCTGAGTTAAATTTGAATACAGTGTGGTCTGGTAGATCCGAATCATTACTATCCTATAATTCAGATTTAAATACTAGGAAGTTTCTGGCTCTGATCCACTGAAAGCTCTGATCTTAAAACCCAACAAAGAGTTTGTCAGAGTAAGTTAAAGCTGGAAATATGTGTGTCGTGTAACTAGTTATGTGCAGACGAAATACCCTCTCGGCCGCTATGCCCTGGCCAGTGTGTCCTCTCCTTTGTCCTGTTCGGAGACTGTCTTCCTTCCAGTCCCATTTGGTGTCAGTGACTCATGATAAAACTTCAGACATCTAAAAGTGTTGGTTACAATTATTTTGGAAGCAAATTTAAATTCTGAAAGGGGTGTTATAATCCTAAATACCTACTGCCGATTGCTGGGCCGTGGGCAAAGGTGGCCTGGCTTCCTCCTTGCTCAACATGCAGCATAGCCCTGAGCCTCAGGAGCTGTGTGGCGGTGGATCCCACGCAGCCAACAGCTGCCCGGACTGGATGGGCAGTCCTGGCTTCCCTGACCGTTTCTCCTACACTCCGTTCTTTCATCAAATGTTAACATTTCTACTGCTAGATTCTAGGGACACTTGGACCAGTGAAAGCAGAGCTGGCATCCCAGTGACCTCCGCTGCGCTCGGGATTGCGCCCTCATTCCGGTTCACTGCACACCACCTCGAGCCCGGGGGTTATGGATGACACTCTGGCGCCTCGCTCTTCAGCATACATAATGTAAAGGGTTTCCAAAGCACTCCCGTGTTCATCATTCATCACAGCCGGGTCTTCCCCATCAGCTCTGTGCCCACTGCACGGCAGATAGCCAGGAAGCCAGAGAAACACACACACACACACACACACACACACACACACACCCTTTTTTTTTTTTTTTTTTTTTTGGAAAGGCAGGGCAACAGAGACATCTTCCATCCACTGTTTTGCTCCCCAAGTACTTGCAGCAGCATGTCAGGCCAGGCCAGGCCCAGGACTCCTTCCAAGTCTCCCACCTGAGAGGCAGGGACATAGGTGTCCTGCCAGGTGCACCGTTAGCAGGAAGCAGAAGAGGCAGAGGCAGGACTCACTCCGCAGCACCTGCCCCAGAAACTGCTCTGCTTTTACTTGAGTACCAGCAGGAAGCAAAAGAAAAAATGTCACTACAAAATCATTTTAAGCCCAACTGGGCCCAGTGGGGTAGCCTAGCAGCTAAGTCCTCTCCTTGGATGTGCTGAGATCCCATATGGGCACCGGTTCTAATCTTGGCAGCCCCGCTTGCAGGTCCCTGCTTGTGGCATGGGAAAGCGAAGGAAATGAAGCAATTTTTCTGCATAGTTTCCTTATTTATTTATTTTCATTTTATTTGAAAGGCGATTAAGGAAATAGACAGCTGGAAGATCTGGTTCACTTCCCGCATGCCCACGACAGCCAGGCTGAACCTGGTCAGGGTCAGACGCCTGGAGGCCCGGTTGGTCTCCATGTGGGTGTCAGCCACCATGTGCTGCCTCCCAGGTTCTTGTGTCTTCCCTGGCAGACTGTTCAAGGAGGAAGCTGTGGCCATGACAGAGGAAATAGCTAAAAGGCAAATTAAGTCAGATTTATAGAGAGAAGGAGAGACAGAGAGAAAAATCTTCCTTCCACTGGTTCACTCCCCAAGTGACTGCAACAGCTAGAGCTGAACTAATCCGAAGCCAGGAGCCAGGAGCTTCTTCCAGATCTCCCACGCAGGCGCAGGGTCCCAAGGCCTTGGGCCATCTGGCACTGCTGTCCCAGGCACAGGCTCAGTAGATAGATATAGCTCTTCAGGAAGTCATATCACACAGTATAGGGATAGAGGATGTGGCCTGCGTTGTTTGTTTCTCAGAGTGGAGTCTTACCTCCTTGCTTGTGTCAACGTGGGTCGTTTCTAGCACCACTCACTCCTCAGATACCAGACTAACATTACTTCCCCCTCCACAGCTTTCAGCTTCAGTCCCCCCAGAAACTTTTGCTCTTCCTTCTTCCTGTTTCTTATTTTACTGTTTTTTATTTGGAATTTGGAGCTGGAGAGATCTTTCATTCACTGATTCATTCCCCAAATGCCACAGCAGCCAACACTGGCCGAAGTCAGGAGCCTAGGACTCTGTCCAGGCCTACCACGTGGGTAGTGGAGGGCCAGGCTCTGGGGCCATCTTCACTGCTTTCCCAGGTGCATTAGCCAGGAGCTGAATGGCAAGTGGAGCAGCCAGGGCCCAAGGGAGTGCTCCTGTGGGGCGGCAGCTGAGCTCCAGCACCGCGACTCCTGCCCGGGGTTCCTTAGAAACAGTGACACAGACTGTAGATAGGACACCACGTTGGGTTCCTCCGGTTCCCTCCCCGACAGCGCTGTGCCAGTGCCTCTCTGAGTTTCAGTGGCTTCTTTGTGTTCCTGCTGACGTGGGCTGTTTTCAAGCCTTCCAAGAGACTACCAAGGTCTCCTAATTGGTTCACCGGCCACCAGATTTTTGGCTCCCTTCAGTCACTCTTATAGAATTACTGTCCTGGCACAGTGGCTAAACTATGTCACTTTCCTCCTTGTTTATATCTGTGGCTCATGCCGTAAAATCGAGACTTCTGAGAATGGCGATCAGAACCCTATGTAATTTTGCCTTCAGTCCAGCCTCCTTTCCTCTGAAAGAAAAGATGTATGTGTTTGAAAGGCAGAGTTGCAGAGACGGAAAGAGGAAAGAGAAACAAAGAGAGAAAGCTACCTTCCATCTGTTGGTTCACTCCCCAAGCCTAGGAGCCTGGAAGTCCAGCCAGGTCTCCCATGTAGGTGGCGGGGACCCAGTCACTGCCATCTTCTTGGGTGCATTAGCCAAGAGTTGGATCAGAAATGAAACAGCCAGGACTCAAACCAGTGCTCATGGGACACGGGGCGCTGCAGGCATTGGCTTAACGCACTGTGCCACAATAGCCTCGTCTGTCTCCCTCCTTCTCTCACTCCCTGAGGCAAACACTTCTTCCAGCACTTCCTGTGGTTTCCTGCTTTGGCTGGTAGTATTCTGTCACTATACAGCCTTTCTTGGCCTGGCACAAGGATTTCACACTATGGCTTTTTAACGTGTGCAGCCGTCTTTCACATCGTTGTTCAAAGCTCAGCATATACAGCACCTCATGTGGTTTTTCTGGTGGCTCATTTTCTTCCTTTTCCCCTGCCTTTGTGGTGTGTGTCTCTGCCAGAGTGTTTATTCGTTCTTTCATATTAAAGTGGGCTGTCTCCGTATTCATATGGATGCTGAAGGAAGGAATCTCACCTGGATCCTTGACAGGGTAGTGCACTATCTACTCAATAAAATGTCTGGCATCAAACTCTAAGCCCTTTCTTTCCTTCTATAAAACATTTTCATTGGGCCCAGCACTATAGCCTAGTAGCTAAATCCTCACCTTGCATCTGTTGAGATCCCATATGGGCACCAGTTCATATCCTGGCTGTTCCACTTTCCATCCAGTTTCCTGCTTGTGGCCTAAGAAAAAATGGAGGACAGCCCAAAACCTTGGGACCCTGCACCCACGTGGAAGACCTGGAAGAAGCTCCTGGCTCCTGGCTTCGGATTGGCTGAGCTCCAGCCATTGCAGCCACTGTCTATATCTGACTTTCCAATTAAACAAATATATAATTTTTTTTACAAAAATAACCTTTTATTGATATATAATAGATCATATTACAAGAGGATGTAATTATATGAAGAATGTTAAATATAGCCTTAAAAATTGTTCTGCCACTTAGCTTAAAACATGGCATCGGAAAGGCTATGTGGTGGCACCACAGACTGAGCTGTGCTCATGATGGTGGCATCACAGGCAGGAATGCCAGTCGAAGGCCTGGCTGCTTGGCTTGCAATCCAACTTCCTGCTAAAGGGCCTAGGATTCAACAAATAATGGCCAAGGACTTGGGTTCCTGGTACCCACATGGAAGAGCAAAGTGAAGTTTCCTCCGCTTGGTTTCAGCCTGCCCCAGACCTAGCTGTGACAGGCATTTGGAGCATCGCCAGTGGATGGGAGAAAATTTCTGTCTCTAATTCTGTTTTTAAATAAATCTTCAAAATACAATAGAGGGTCGATGCCATGGTGTAGTAGGTTATGCCTCCGTCTGTGGTGCTGGTTTGAATGCTGGCTGCTCCGCTTGTGATCCAGCTCCTTGTTTGTGGCCTGGAAAGGCAGCCGAGGACGGCCCAAGCCTCATGTGGGAGACCTTGAAGAAGCTTCAGTCTCCTGCATCAACCCAGCTCTGGTCATTGGCAGCCAGTTGGGATGTGAACCAGTGGATAGAGGATTTCTCGCCCTCGCCCATCTCTCTCCACCTCTCTCTTTAACTGTGCCTTTAAAATAAAAATAAATAAATCTTTAATGAAACAGGACCTCAACAGTAGTATCTCGGAAGCCCCTTGTTTGCAGCCCTGTAGTCATGCGGCTTCCTGTTGCCTCTTAGAGATGACCACGTTCAAGTTTATATTAATGATTTCCTTTATGCTTTCACTGCGTACTTGGAGGTCTAAACAATAATGTTTAATTTTGTCTAGTTTTGAATTTTGATGGAAAGGAATGATACCCTATATATTCTATTTCAATCCCATCTTGTTGAACAGCTGCACAGTTTCTGTGGAGCCTAGAACTGAAAATCTAGTTCTGAGTTGGAACGTGTGTGTGTGTGTGTGTGTGTGTGTGTGTGTGTGTGTGTGTGTGTGTGTGTGTGTGTAGGTTTAATCTGTACTGCTGATTGCCCAGTGAACGCTCTCAGCAGCTGAAGGGGTCCCCTTGCCCTAGGCTGCTGGAGTGAATGTTCTAAAAGCCTGAAGGGGTTTCCCTGCCCTGGGCCGGAGGAGTGAAAATTTCCCTGATTACTCACGTTCATGCTCATTGCTGTCGCTGCTGCATCTTACATGAATTGCCTGTTTGCCTCTCGCTCCCTGGTCTCAGTACCGTGTGAGTATTAGATCTAATTTCCTCGCTGATCAGGGATGCCGGCTTTGTCGTAAATCAGACTTTCACATATATGCAAAAGAGCAGGTGACTGTGCTAGCCCTGTGCTTTCTTTGTGCATCTTGAGGCAACACCATCCCATCTTTATGACACATATTTATTTACTCATTTGAAAGGCAGAGTTGCAGAGAGAGACCTTACATGTGCTGGCTCACTCCCCAAATGACCAGAGCTGCCAGGCAGGAACAGGCCAAAGGCAGGAGCCAGGAACTCCTTCCCAGTCCCACGTGAGTGACAGGGACCCAGGCACTTGGGCCCATCCTCTGCTGCTTTCTCAGGCACATTTGCAGGAAACTGGATCAGAAATGAAGCAGCTGGAACACAAACCAGCACCCACATGGGACGCTGAGGTCTTAACAGCAGCAGTTTTACCCACTATGCCACAATATCGGCCCCTGTGATAACTTAACTGTAGCTTCTGCTCCCTTCTTCCTGTGCTTTGGATTTATCAAGAACACTTATTGGTGCTTTTCATTACTTTTTAAAGATTATTAGGACGGGCTCGGCAGCGTGGCCTAGTGGCTGGGGTCCTCGCCTTGATCCCATATGGCCGCTGGTTCTTGTCCCGGCAGCTCCACTTCCTCTCTGTCTCTCCTCCTCTCAGTATGTCTGACTTTGTAATAAAAATAAAATAAACCTAAAAAAAAAAAAGATTATTAGGACAGGTATACATAGCAAATAAAACTCACATTTAGCTGTTGCATCTCCATGTTTAATACCTGGGTTCAATAACCAATTCAGGCACCCGCTTGCTGCCCTGGGAGCCAGCGGTAAGGCCCTGATGGCTGGGCTGCCTGCCGCTCGTGTGGGAGATCTGCGTTGGCCTCCTTGCTCAGCCCAGCCCACCTCTGCCATATCTGACATTTCAGGAGTAAACAACTGAATGGAAGTGTTCCCTGTGTGTGTGTGTGCGCGCCTTTCAAATAAATGATGTTTAAAAATTTAAAAATGGGCCCAGAGCGATGGCCTAGCTGCTAAATCCTCACCTTGCATCCGCTGGGATCCCGTATGGGTGCCCGTTCATGTCCCACTGCTCCACTTCCCATCCAGCTCCCTGCTTGTGGCCTGGGAAAGCAGTCGAGGACGGCCCCAAGCTTTGGGACCCTGCACCTGTGTGGGAGACCCGGAAGAGGCTCCTGGCTCCTGGCTTTGAATCAGCTCAGCTCCGGCCATTGTGGTCACTTGCAGAGTGAAACAGTACATGGAAGATCTTTATTTCTGTCTCTCCTTCTCTCACTAAATCTGCCTTTCAATAAAAATATAAATATACCTGTAAAAATAAATAAGAAATTTTTTAAATAAATAAGAATTTTTAAACTTCCTTTGATTGATGCTCTAATTACTAAACTAGCCTTATTTCATGTTTATATTTTAAAGTTTAGTTTACTCTGTCTTCAGACACAGAATTAAATATTTGACCTATTTCTGACCTTATGACATAGCTCACATGCCTATCATTATTCTAAAATACAAATCAAAGCAAAATACATACTTTGAAACTATTTTTTTTAATGTTCCTTTTTTCCCATCCTTAAAGAAGAGTCAAGAAGCCTCAACATTTAAAAAAAAAAAGTGTGTTTCTAGGCAGCCAACACAGTCTCATTTGATCTTGCTCAGACTTGAAGGTCCGCTGTGGGGCTGCGTGGTTCTGAGCTGGAGGGCTGCTCGTGGCCCGCGGGCCTCACTGCTGCGCATGCGCCCTTCCTGCCTCATGGTGAACTTGTCCTCCTGTGTGACCCTTTCAGCCGCTGCCTGCGAGTTTCTGGATATCGTGGAGTTGCTGCTCCAGTCTGGTGCCGACCCCACTCTCCGCGACCAGGACGGCTGCCTGCCGGAAGAGGTGACGGGCTGCAAGGCGGTGTCTTCAGTGCTGCAGAAGCACACGGCCGGCAAGGCCTAGGCAGCCGACGGGGAAGCCGCCCTCCGTCCTGGGAGAGTGCGCCAGGGATGAATGAAAGCTTCGAGAAGGCAGCTTCCTTCCCACTCATCTGTGATGCGCGTTGGCTAATAAAATCAGCTGTGACGAACTGGGATTCTGAAGGCTCAGCAGTTCATCCCGCGTGCATGTGTTCTGAGGAGCAGTGCTGGTGATGAGCGCCTGTGCTGTGCATAATGTAATCCAATTCTGCTGAGCATGCTCCGAAATTCATCACTGCTCGGCAGGGCGGGCAAGCAGGAGACAGATCGTAGTTCACAATATTAAACATGGCTGCCTTTGTGAAATCCCACAGGCGCGCGAGGTGGCCAGGAGCACTGTTGCTGACTGGGGAGAGTGGCACACAATCCCCTGGTGCTCATGGGCAGGCAAGCTGACGCTTTGTGCAGCTCATCTGCACAGGGAGCCACCGTGTCTGTTCTTTTGGTGGACAGAATTGGGAAAATAGAAAAGAAGCGTATTCAAGGAGAGAAAGGGCAGGATCTTGTCACGTCAAGGGGTGTAGAGATCTAACTGACCCAGCCACTGAAGATGCTAGTGTGTGACCTCACTCTAGGCCTGACACAGACCCTGCAGGATTCATTGTTGGTTGGGCCACAATTCCTCAGACCAACCTTTCATAGCAGAAGCTAAATCTCCCCTAAACCCTGAGAAAATTAGCTATGGTGTGCCCATCATGCATTGCTGGAATCTCGAATACCTTAGCCTGAACTGCTCAGTCTCTCTGCGTCTGGTTTGTTGTTGAAGTTATGTCTACACACCAGAGAGCTTTTCTTCTGTTTTGGAAATACAAGCATGCCACCGTATTCGGATAGATGGTGTGTTGCTGTTGAAACTGGCTCCTTTGTCTTCCCTTCCAAGCATCAAAAACTTCATCTGGAGAATTCCATCACATTTCTTATATATAAAACAGGGGCTGGAGTTGACGACCTAACCAATACAGACACTGCCTCTAGCGCCTGCATCACATGTGATGCCAGTTCAAGTCCCAAGCTGTTCCACTTCTGATCTGACTCCCTGCTCGTGCACCTGAGGAGGCATTGGAAAGTGGCCCAAGTGCTCAGAATGTTGTACGCCTGTGGGAGACACCCTGGTTAAGCTCCTGACCCCTGGCTCCTGGCTGCAGCCGGGCCAAGCCCCAGCTGCTGCAGCCATTTGGGGAGTGAGCCAGAGGTGGAAGATTCTCCCCTTGCCCTTTCCTCTGTCTCTTTCTGTCTCCAACTCTGCCTTTCCAATAAGCAAAGCAGACCTTCAAAAAACAAAGGTAGATAATTGTCATAAAAGTAGGAAGTAATTTAAAATACAAAGATAATTATTTAAAAGATAACTTTTGTAGCAAATATTAGGATCACAAGTAATAAATTTGCTCAAGGGAGCCTTCACCCGTATACAAGATGTTCCTCCGCTTAAGCTGACTTATCCTTCTGGAACAAGCCCCTCCGCCTTAGAAACAGAAATGAGGTGTACATTTTGCTTATTTTGTGATTTTTCTAGCATAGCATTTTCTGCCATGTAAACCGAAACCATTCACAAACACTGCTCGTTTTTAAATAATCATCGGGGGGTGACATGCGTGGTAGTCCTGCTGGCAGAGCTGCTCTTGTGTTCTGCTCTTCCACCACAGTCCCAAGCTGCATGGCAGCCTGCTGCTTAGCTGTCCTCCAGGCTCTACTCCGTTGAACGCTGGTGACCGTGACAGTGACCAGGACGCCGCATGCAGTGTGCAGGCCACTCTTTGGTAATTTGACTTCAGTATTTTCTAAGTTTGTTCCACCTGTTTTGTCATATTTAAAACTTAGTGGGTTTTTTTAAATTATTTTTATTAGAAAGGCAGATTTAAAGACAGAAAGATCTTCCATCCAATGGTTCACTCCCCCCCCCAAGTGGCTACAGCAGCCAGAGCTGAGCCATTCTGAAGCCAGGAGCCAGGAGCTTCTTCCATGTCTCCAAACTGGGTGTGCCAGATCCCAAGACTTTAGGCCATCCTCTACTGTTTTCCCAGGCCACAAGCAGGGAAATGGAGCAGCCGGGACATAAATGGGCACCCATACAGGATCCTGGCACATGCAAGATGAAGAATTAGTCATTGAGCCATCGCGTCATGCCCTAAAAACTTTTTTTAAGAAATAATTTAACTTGGTTTTTAGTAACTTTTTGTTTAAGATTTAGTTATTTTTACAGAGAAAGGAGAGACAGAGAGAAAGGGTTTCCATCTGCTGGCTCACTCGCTAAGTGGCCGTAGTGGCTAGAGTTGAATTGATCCAAAACTCAGAACCAGGAACCTCCCCCTGGCCTCCCATGTGAGTCCAAGACCTTGGACACTCCCACTGCTTCCAGGCCACAGCAGGTAGCTGGATGGGAAGTGGAACAGTGGGGACATGAATAGGTACCCATAATGGATGCTGGCACTTTAAGTGGAAGGTTAGCTTGCTAAGCCACTCCCCTGGCCCCATTAACTCTGTAATAAAGGTTTACATTTTACATTCAAAGCTATCACTCAAAATAACTATCAAGTGCATTATAGAATCAATTTCCAAAATCTCTATTCTTTGTCACCACTACCTGATTTTTCCAAAACCTTGCAACATATAATGGTCTGTGCTCCTTTCCTTGTGTGTCAAGAGGAGAGTTTCATCCAGGGATGTCAGAGAACACATGGCTTATTTTCATTTCCTTCCAATTACTGAAGTTTTATACTAGTACGTCACATTAACCAGATTTTGAGGTCCATCTCCAAAAGCTGCAGCAGATCCCACAAAGCAAAGAACAGAGATGTTCTGAAGCAAGTCAAACTGCTTTTCTTCAGGTATGCAGTGCACTGCACTTGCATGTAATTCTGTGGAACCAATCAGTGCTTTCATTCAGCGCAAGTTCGATTCTGCCATACGTGCCTTTCCTTGGACGTATTATCCATGTTTCTACTGCTCTGTCCGAGAGAACAGTGAATGATGGGTGGCACCCATGGCTTCCTCCAGGGCTTTGGCAGTGCCGTCCTGGTCCGGTCATGGAGCTCACGGAAGCTGGAAAAGAACAGGAAATAGTTCCCTCTCGCCCAGCTGGGCCCCTTGGCCCATGGGGAGACATGACCCTTTCTCGCTGCCCTTCAAGGAATCTGAGATCACTGAGTTTCTGGGGGTGTCCTTCCAGAATGAGGGTTTTGAAGATTGCGCCTCTTCAATGCCGATGCCCTGGGCAGCAGGGCAGTCATGGCGGCCTGGCTATGGCCACCACCATCCTTGCCACGCTGCGCACTGTGCCCTCACGGAGAGCCTCCTGGGAGAACAAGATCAACAACCCGACAGCAAGCTGCGCAGGGTGACCAGGTGCTGTCGGCCTCATCCCCGCCCCCCAAGCCACACGGCGGTTAACATTGGTGATGGCTGCGCCTCAGCCAGGAGCTGCCCTGCCCCTCTGGGCAACTTGGTTGTGGCCACAGTGGCATGTCAAACACTCGCAGCTTCCTGACCCCTCTCTGTGGAAGAGCCTGTTCTCCAAGGCTCCCCAGCAGGAATCCATGACTTCTCAGAACGCCGCACACCACAGTGTCTGGGCCAAGGACTCAGCACTGGCTTTGGCTCCAAAGAGGGTTTGGGTTTTTTTAAACTTTGTTTTGTTTTGTCTTTAAAGATTTACTTATTTTTCTTGGAAAGTTAGCTTTACAAAGAGAAGGAGAGACAGAAGGATCTATCTGGTGGTTCACTCTCCAAGTGGCCATAGCAGCCATAGCTGAGCTGATCCAAAGCCAGGAGCCCGGAGATTCTTCCAGGTCTCTCACGTGGGTGCAGGGTCCCAAGGAATTGGGCCATCCTTGACTGCTTTCCCAGGCCACAAACAGGGAACTGAATGGGAAGCCGGGCTGCTGGGTTAGAACTAGCACCCATGTGGGATCCCGACACAGGCAAAGCAGGGACTTTAGCCACTTGACTACAGTGCCAGGCCTTCCAACTCAGGGTTTTACACAAGGAAAATAAAGTGAGTAAAGCCAGTTAAAAATAATGTTAAAGCTAATTATATTAGGAAATATCATAGGATGCCTATTTCTGAAGGCCCATTTCAATTATGGTTCAATAGGAACTTAAATAACTGTTCAGCTTTTTTTTATGTTGATCAGGGTTGAAATTCACTTTGTTTCTCTGGTTTGTTGTCTGCAGTGCATGTGAGCACTTATATGTAAATATTTTAAACATTTATTTATTTTTGTTTGAAAAGCAGAGCTACAGAGAGAAGGAGAGAACCAGAGCTTCCATCCACTGGTTCACTCCCAAATGGCCACAATGGCCACATGTATGCCAGTCAAAAGCCAGGAGCCTGGAGCTTCCTCTGGGTCTCCCACGTGGGTGCAGAGCCCCAAGGACTTGAGCCGTCCTCCGCTGCCTTCCCAGGTGCATTAACAAGGAGCTGATTCTGAAGTGGAGCAGCTAGGACTTGAACCAGCACCCAGAGGGGATGCCAGCATCACAGGAGATGGCTCTACCCACTACACCACAATGCCAACCCTAACATCCTTGCCTCTACCCACCTGATTGTCAGTGCCACATTTCTTTGATTGTCTTGTCATGACAGCCACCTCTTGAGTGGGTCTACACATCTAAACCTGCCTGTGCCCGTTTCTGTAGGTCCTTACAAGGGAGAGGAAAGGGGGGAATCATTGCTTTTTCCTTTTTCTGCCTTGCTGAAGTCAGCAGGAGCGATTCCACATCTGCTACAGCTGTCCGGCGTTCGCTTTGCCTGCTGGCCACTCGTCTAAGAAGTGATGACTGAAGTCACAGCAGCATCAATGCACATGGATGAAAACAGGAAAACCAGGAGTCAGAACGACGGGAAAAGCCCAAGGGTCGCAGCCGCCCTCTCCAGGCCCGGGCTGGACTCTTCATGCCTGGAGGGTGCCGGATCGCAGGCAGACACTGCGCATCATCCTCCGCAACAGTACCGTGCCTGGGATTTTGAGATGTTCCCAGAGCTCCTGAAAAGGCCCCTCCACAGCCTCAGGGGGCTATGCACTCAGAGCCCCTTTATTGCTCCTTGTCACTGCATTTTAGGATGAAAAATCTTTGGCTCAGTACAATGGCTCAATTAGCTAATCCTTCCCCTGCAAGTTCCGGGACCCCTTATGGATACCATCTTATTTCCTGGCTGTTCCAGTTCCCACCCAGCTCCCTGCTTGTGGCCTGGGAAAGCAGTAGAGGATGACCCAAAGCCTTGGGGACCCTGTGCCCATGTGGGAGACCCAAATGAGGCCTCTGGCTCCTGGCTTCAGATCATCTCAGCTCCTGCCATTGCAGCCATATGGGAATGAATCAGTGACTGGAAGATCTTTCTGTCTCTGCTCTCCATAGATCTGCCTTTCCAATATAAATAAATAAATCATTTTTAAAAATGAGAAATCTTACTAACCTGGTTTTCATAGTTTTAAAATTTATTTTAATTTATTTTTACTGGAAAGGCAGGTAAACAGAGAGAAGGAGAGACAGAGAGAAAGATCTTCCATCTACTTGTTCACTTCCTGCATTGCTGCAATGGCCAGAGCCGAGCTGATTCTGAGCCAGGAGCTTCCTCCAGGTCTCCCGTGCAGGTGCAGGGTCCCAAGGCTTTGGGCAGTCCTCGAATGTTTTCCCAAGCCACAAGCAGGGAGCTAGCTAGGAAGTGGAGCAACTGGGATACGAACCAGCGTCCAAATGGGATCCCAGCACATGCAAGGTGAGGTTTAGTCACTAAGCTACTGCACTGGGCTCAGTTGTCATAGTTTTGACTGCTTCTCCCAGATGATGTGTCGGGGCATCATCATGCCTTTCTGGAAGAAAGGGCTGAGATTCCGATGCTATAAATACACCGTGGTTTCATTGTTAATCACTGCAGTGGGAGATTGTTAGAGGCCTTGGCCGAGAAGTTGGACTCCAAACTGTTTAACCTGTGGCTCTGCTGCCCGGCGGAAGGGAGCCTGCATGTTGCTTCTGTGTGCTGTCGAGCTGGCGGTCATGTCTCACACTGCTAACTTCTCAGAAGGTGCTCACAGGCATAACTTCATCTGTCAGCCTGCCAAAGGACCCTTGTACTGAGTAGAGAGTGCGCGGGTTAGGAAAGCCACTTGACAGGTTAGTAAAGCTGCTGCCCCACCACACAGTAAGAGAGCCACACTAGCACCAAGCCTGCCAACTTCGAGTCCTCTCTTTTAAACATACAACCGGAAGCTTTAAAACCGTTTTTCCCTTCAGCCTGTGGCTATTTCTTGAGAGTTTCCTGCTTCCTCTTCCTATGTCCTTGTAAATCACGGATACACAGGTTAACTATGGGACGTCTCAAGTTGTTGCATGAGATATCTTGATAAGTCTCAGAGGAGCCAGGGCATCATTGGTAAAGCAGGTAGCAGGCTAACCAGGCTAAGCCTCTGCCTATGACACTAGTACCCCATAGGCAACAGTTGGAGACCTGGCTACTCTTCCGGTCCAGCTCCCTGCTAATGGCCTAAGAAAGCAGCAAAAGATGGGCCAAGTGCTTTAACCTCTGCAGCCACAAGGAAGACTTGGAGGAAGCTCCTGGTGCCTGGCTTCAGCCTGGCCCAGCCCTGGCCATTGTGGTCACCTGGGCAGTGAATCGAATGGATGGAAGTCTCTCTGTGTCTGTTCCTGTCTGTGTAAATTTGCCTTTTACATGAATAAGAAATCATAAAAATCTTTTTTTTTAAAAAAAAAGTCTCATAAGAGGTCACGAGTTATCAATCAGGAACTAAATTTAAATGTTACAGCTGTGTAATAATAGTGTGAGAAGCCAGCCAACTGGCCACATACTGTTATTTCCTCAGCTTGTCAGATAGAAGGGTAATGACCAATGTGGCTTATGTGGGACTGTGTCTATTGCATCTTTTTTTTTTAATGTTTCTGCAACTTAGAGCTAAAAGGTTGCTATAATGCAATGACCCTTTCTACTAGAAGGGTACATCTTGGCTTGGTTTGGCCACTTGGCTGTGTGTCTAGAACAGCATCTTGGAGAGTCACAGGTCGGGTGTGTGACTGGCAAAGATGGGTGGCAGAGGAAGCAGGTGCAGCTGACAGGTGGGACACTTCTGATGTTCATTTGTTAAAGTTGCAGGTAAAAGCTCCTCCTAACCTTCCGATCCCTGAATGGTGACCTCCCTGAATTCATCACAGAGTGCATGTGTAACCCACTCATGAACTTCCAATCCCTCCACTGAGGGTGATTTTCACAGTAATAAGTACTGTATTTGGTCAATTCTGAACTGCATTATGAAAGATCTTCCATCCACTGGTTCACTCCCCAAGTGGCCGCAACAGCTGGAGCCGAGCCAATCCCAAGTCAGGAGGCAGGAGCTTCTTCCAGATCTCACATACAGGTCCCAAGGTTTGGGCTGTCCTCAGCTGCACGGAGCTGGATGAGAAGTGGAGCAGTCGAGACACAAACCAGCACCCCATGGGATCCCCACACATTCAAGGCAAGGATTTAGCCACTGAACCATCATGCCAGGCCCAACCCTCTGGTATTTATTTGAAATTAAGATATCAAGATTATTTTGTTTATGTGCTACAGATATTAAAAAAAAAAAAAAAAAAAAAAAAAAAAGCCCACACTACCAAAGCAACTGCATGCACCTCTGCTTGGAAAAAGACCTTGAGGGCCCGGTGGCGTGGCCTAGCGGCTAAAGTCCTCACCTTGAATACCCCGGGATCCCATATGGGCGCCGGTTCTAATCCCGGCAGCTCCACTTCACATCCAGCTCCCTGCTTGTGGCCTGGGAAAGCAGTTGAGGACGGCCCAATGCATTGGGACACTGCACTCATGTGGGAGACCTGGAAGAGGTTCCTGGTTCCCGGCATCGGATCGGTGCAGTACCGGCCCGTTGCGGCTCACTTGGGGAGTGAATCATCGGATGGAAGATCTTCCTCTCTGTCTCTCCTCCTCTCTATATATATCTGACTTTGTAATAAAAATAAATCTTTAAAAAAAAAAAAAAAAAAAAAGACCTTGAAATTGGGCTATGTTGCAATCTCAGTGCAGGGCCCAGCATAATGGCCTAGTGACTAAAACCTTCACCTTGTTGGTCCGTATCCCAGCTGCTCCACTTGCCATCCAGCTCCTTGCTTGTGGCCTGGCAAAGCAGTCGAGGATGGCCCAAAACCTTGGGACCCTGCACCAGCGTGGGAGACCCAGAAAAAGTTCCTGGCTCCTGGCTTCAGATCAGTTCAGCTACAGCTGTTGCAGCCACTTGGACAGTGAACCAGCAGATGGAAGATCTTTCTCTCTGTCTCTCCTTCTCTCTATAAATCTGTCTTTCCATTAAAAATAAATATATCTTTAAATATATATACATATCAGAGGGTTTTACGCACAAGCATCATAATTCAATCTCTGAATAATAATAAAAGTAGAAATAGTTGACATTTTTCAAGATGTACTGATTTATTTGAAAGGCAGCCATATGAGAAGTCAACCAGCAGATGGAAGAGTTCATTTTCTCTCCCTATCTCTCTCTTTTCCCCTGTCACTGTGTCTTTCAGGGAGCTAGACTGGAAGTGGAGCAGCCGGCCATACCTCTGCCACCTACAAGGAGCCAACATTGCAGGTGGCAGCTTTACACACCATGCCACAACCCTGGTTCCATGCCTCTTGGTGACCTTTATATACACCCATTGAGCCTTTTCATTGGCCCTTAGTGCGGTGTTATGTCACCATGTGATATGATCATTACCTTGAACATTTCCAGTGATTTCAGTAACCGGTTACAGATTTGGGGTCCAAGTGTGGTGAGTGATTGAAAGGGTGGTTAAGTTCCCTTGGTATACATGTCAGCTAACCTGTGTTGTGCACCAAGTATGGTCAGTTTTCCCCAATATGAGTTAATTGAAAAGATTGTATGGGAAAAGCTATTTAACCCAGTTTTTACCCACTTACCTGTGAAATATTTTTGTCACACTCCTCCCAGAAAAGCAGAACCTAACGGCCTGACCCTTCCTGGATCCACACAAGCCATTAGAAGTTGATGTTTCTTCCTTAACACTTTCTCTGTTCTATGTGAATTCTTCAAGATGTTCCCTGGCATATTTTGTCAGGTAGCTTTTTCCTGGCACAGTCATGGAGTAAAGGTGTCATTTGAAGCTCTCTCTTCCTCCTGTGGGTGGGTGGGTGGGGGCCATGTTGGAGCCCACTGCAGTAGACGCTGGTCCCTCCTCCAACAACGGCAGAGCATGTTAAGCCTCTGCCCTGCAGTGCCAGCATCCCATATGGGCACCAGTTCTAGTCCCAGCTGTTCTACCTCCAGCTCCCTTCTAATGGCCTGGAAAAGCAATAGAGGATGGCTCAAGTCCTTGCACCTCTGCACCTGTGTTGGAGACCCAGAAGAAGTTCCTGGCTTCAGACTGGCCCAGAGCCAGCCATCCTAGGGAACATACCAGCAGGTGGAGGATCCCTGGCTCACAAACCCTGCCTTTCAAATAAAAATAAATCTAAAAGAGAGAGAGAGGAAAAGAAGAGAGAAGGAAGGAAGGTAGATGAAGAGCTGCCCCCACAAGGTGCACGTATTTGCCTCTGGAAGAATACTACGCACTGTGTGTTTTGTAAGAGGAAAATGATGGTGTGAAAGTGAAGCGATTGAGTGCAGTGTAGACGGTGGGACCCTGGCGGCAGGGAGGCGTGTAGAGCTGGCTTCCGTCAGGCTGCCCCCAGCACCGCTACACTGCCATGGGATTGGTGTTTCCATGCACTCAGCTAGCCGTCGTGGTTTCCATGTATATATGTAGAAGGGAAGTTCAGCTGATGGAATAAAAAGCTCTTTGAAAGCATGTGTACACACACACACACAGAGGCTGGGATGTGCCTCCACTTGGGCCCAGGGTGCACACGCACACACACACACACACACACACACACACACACACAGAGGCTGGGATGTGCCTCCACTGGGGCCCAGGGTGCGCGCGCGCACACACACACACACACACACACACACACACAGAGGCTGGGATGTGCCTCCACTGGGGCCCAGGGTGCACGCACACACACACACACACACACACACACACACACACACAGAGGCTGAGAAGTGCCTCCACTTGGGCCCAGGGTGCGCGCGCACACACACACACACACACACACACACACACACACACAGAGGCTGGGATGTGCCTCCACTGGGGCCCAGGGTGCGCACACACACACACACACACAGAGGCTGAGAAGTGCCTCCACTTGGGCCCAGGGTGCGCGCGCACACACACACACACACACACACTCACACACACACAGAGGCTGGGATGTGCCACCACTTGGGCCCAGGGTGCGCGCATACACACACACACACACACACACACACACACACACACACAGAGGCTGAGAAGTGCCTCCACTGGGGCCCAGGGTGCGCGCGCGCACACACACACACACACACACACAGAGGCTGGGATGTGCCTCCACTGGGGCGCAGGGTGCGCGCGCACACACACACACACACACACACACAGAGGCTGGGATGTGCCTCCACTGGGGCCCAGGGTGCGCGCGCGCGCACACACACACACACACACACACACACACACAGAGGCTGGGATGTGCCTCCACTGGGGCCCAGGGTGCGCGCACACACACACACACACACACTCACACACAGAGGCTGGGATGTGCCTCCACTGGGGCCCAGGGTGCGCGCACACACACACACACACACACAGAGGCTGGGATGTGCCTCCACTTGGGCCCAGGGTGCGCGCGCGCGCACACACACACACACACACACACACACACACACAGAGGCTGGGATGTGCCTCCACTTGGGCCCAGGGTGCGCGCACACACACACACTCACACTACTTGGATAGTGTCTGCGCTGGGGCCCAGAGCTCTTACGGAGCACATTTGTGGGCCCGAAGCTTAGTCCTGGCTCTGTTTACAGCACTTTAGCCCTGTTGGTGATTGGACCCCTTCCAGAAAAAGAAGAAAAAGACGTATATTATTGTTTATAATCTGCTTTATTCTGCCCAGCCTTGACTAAACAGACTTGTGGATTGCTGTTTAAATCCCTCTGTGCCTTTAACCACTGATACAGAAAGTGGTTAATGCGCATTCTAAATGAAGCTTGGCATCCACTCCAGGAAATCACTTTAATTGAGAAGCATTAAATGTTAAAATGATTTAGAAAAAAAAAATGAAAATGCTAGCACACATAATGAGTGTAAAAGACCTGGCCCAGCAGTCGTGTCGTTTCTTGGTGACTATATTCTGCAGCCCGAGTGGCCCGCAAGCTCTGCCCTCAGCAGGCAGGCATCAGGTGACTGGAAACTCCCAGGTCTGTCTCTGGAGGCAGCTACCCATCAGCCAGCCAGTGAGCAGCAGCCTTCGCAGACTGCACTTGAGAGGCAGGGCTGTCAAGTTTATGGATGTTTGTTTTTCTGCACTAACGAAACGAGTCCCAGGTGACTAAACTGTGAGTTTTAACCCCAAAGTCCTTGCCGGGGCTCTCCACTGCCAAGCAGGAGCCATCTGTTGAAACCTATTTACCATTTTAATGGCCTTTTAGGAAAAAAAAAAAAAAAAACGATTACTAACTCCAAGTGTGTGCCAAGGCCACTTTTTTTGGGTCTATATTTTATATCTTTCAGAAAGCAATTCTGATCCTTTCCCAAATCCTCTCACCCCTCCCAAGCCACGGGAGACTGGTGCCCAGGGTTGGCAAGCAGGAGCTCTATCTTGAATAACTAAAGTAGCAAGGCCCCTCAGTGACAACTCTGCAACTTCTGGAGCTCCGGTCAGGGCAGCGGCTGCTGCACCAGCCAGCCAGCCAGCTGGAGGGCAGGTCAGCCCTGGGGGCAGCCTGTTCCGACCCCCCCACCAGCACTTCACCTGCAGTGCCTCCAGCACATCCACGGGTGAGAACAGGCAACGTGCTCCCAGAACCTGGCTCAGTGTCATTACAGAACAACACAGCAGTGTGTGTGTAATATCCCAACTCCACACTGACATATCTGAGGGTCCCTGAAAGGAAAAGGTTCTCCAAAGGTGTACCCTGAAATCATGTGAGTGGAGATTGGCTTAAAGAGACATGCCTCTCTTTAAAGAGACAGTCCATAGAGCCCCATGCAGAGCCTCACCCACCACCATGAGCTTCTGGCTCAGCAGGGAGTTGGCGTTCATGGCCAGTGCCCTGCCCAGTTTGTGCTCCCTCTGTCCTGCAGTGGTCTCCGCGGAGTGGAACCTGGGCCCATGGAGACGGGCAGCTGAGACACGCGCTGCAGCACTGATGCTGCACCCCCCTTAGTTCTGAGCAGCTGTCCTTCAAGTCCTCCGTTCTTCTTGAAGCAGCTCCTTTGGGAAGGCCACGGTCAGGGATGGTAGAGACCCAAGAGAGACAGGCTAGGGATGAGGGGCTTAAAAATGGCAGACGAATAAAGCCCCCAAAGACGGGGCACTGAGGGCATGGTGGCCGTACTCCCCAGGCAATCACCCCTAAGCACCTCAGAACTACCTGAGCCCATCCAGGCCGGCTGAAGTTTGGCCACACCTTCAGGTGGGCAGCACCAGCAGTGCCCACCCATTTCCTAACTGATTAAGAGGTCACCAATGGGGAACATATAGGTTCCCGCCCAACAAGGAGGAGTCAGGGAAGGCTTAAAATCCCAAGACCCTTCCTCAAACCTTTGGTCTCCCTCCCTCCCCTGTCGAGAGGCACCCCGCCTCCCGGCTTTCTCTCCGGAGGTACCCCCCCTTCCCTCTCCCTTCCCTGCTCACCTGGTCCCTTCGCAAATAACCTTTTCTGTCTGCAACTGATTCCCAGCTTTTTATTTCTATAATCAACTGAGGAAAGACCCCACCAGGCTTTTCTGGTAAGATACCCAGATTTCACGGCAGCAGCAGGACCCGTGGAAGCCACGTTGTCTATTTTCCTAATGGTCACCAAGGGACTGAATGTGGCAGCTTGTCTTCTCCACACCCTCCCACCTCTTGTTACATGGCCTGGGAGGGTCACTGGAGGCCTGCTAGCGAGGCATGGCTGAGTGGTGCTAGGATGCAGGCCAACTCGCAACAGCCTGGGGGCAGAGCTGCATGGAGAGCTCAGCCCAGCGCCCCCTGCGTGCACCTAAGCACAAAGCAAGGTGACCAATATGTTAGCTTTGCCACTGCTTCGAAGCCTCGGGGTTTGCTCACCAGAGTGACCTGTTGCTAACCCTGCATTCCTGGCCAGCCAGACTCCATCAGCTCCAGGCTACAGCTGTGTGTGCCGTCACAGAAATGCTTTCTAGCTGTGGGACCCATGCCGGCCCCAGGCCACACGTCACCAATGAGCAACTGAGCACCTGAAGCGCTGTGTGAGACCACAGAGGTGGATCTTGAACTTGCCTAGTCACTGTTAGGTAAGCACACGCTGGGGTTTGCACCGTGGAGCCGTGGCCTACAGCAAGGCTGCATCGTGGCACTGGGAAATGGGAAGGCCAGGCAGCCCAGATGCCCTCCCAGGCCTGCAGACTAAGGAGCCTGCTAGAGAAAACCCGCTGGATGGAGGCTGCCCCAGAACATGCACACTCGCTGCACAGGGCCCTGAAGACCCAGTGGTGTGGTCCCACCTGCCTGTACCCACACAGATACATTTTCATGTTGGCTCTTTCTAGGGAGAACCTTTATCACTGGGAGTAGCTTTAAAGATGCGAGAGAATACAGAATAAGTAAAAAGTATGTGATCCTAGGCCAGTGTCACAGCACAGCCAGGCTGAGCCTCCACCCACAGCCCTGGGCTGGGCCACGGCACAGGCGGGCCAAGCCCCCACCTGCAGCTCTGGGCCGGGCCACGGCACAGGCAGGCCGAGCCTCCACCCACAGCCCTGGGCTGGACCACAGCACAGGCAGGCCGAGTCCCCACCTGCAGCTCTGGGCTGGGCCATGGCACAGGCAGGCCAAGCCCCCACCTGCAGCTCTGGCATCCCATATGCTCTCCACTTTGAGTCTTGGCTGTTCCACTTCTAATCCAGCTCCCTGCTAATGACCTTGGAAAGCTCCCTGCTAATGACGTGGGAGGGGCCCAGTCCTTGAGTTCCTGCACCCACATGGGAGCCTGGGAAGAAAGCTCCTGGCTCCTGGCTCCAGCCTGGCCCTGTCCCAACCATTGCAGCCGTTTGAGGCGTGAACCATCAGATGGAAGAGCTCTCTTTGCTTCTTCTGTCTCTGTGACTATGTCATTTAAACAAAAATCAATACATAAACATTTTAAATAAGTCATGTGGTCTGATTGCACCTGCTTATCCCCCACTGCTAGGTGCAGAGGGCAACACCGCTCACGGAAAGCCCGGGGCCCAATCCCAGCGAGCACTGCTCCAGGCTGATGAAAGGATCCTGGGTCAGCTCTGCTTCCAGTTCCGCTGACCTCAATCAACAGCAAAACTTTCCCAAAACTAATGAAAAGCAGAACACGCAGGCTTCTAAAGAATGTCCATATTTATTTTACAGCTTGACCGTACACATTTCATGCCAACACAGGAGGCACATACAAATGCTTCTCTTTTCCAAAGTCACATGGCAATAAATAAAGGGGGTGGGGTGGGGTCTTTTTTTCCTTTCCCCACCCCCAGGAAACAAGACTTGATTTCTTTTCAACTGTACAAAATTTACAGTGTGAGGGATGAGGGCAGCAATTCTGAGCTAAAGAGACCCAGGGATGAATGTGAGCTGAGAGCAGCTTGCTGGCCCTCCGCAGCCCCGAGCCTGCTTGCTCAGCTCAACACAGTCCTGGGGTTCTTGTCTGCAGGTGGCAGCAGGTGCGTGGTGGGGGGTATCCTTGCTCTGTCCATCTGTGCCCTGCCTCCCTAAGCAAAGGAACGCTTGGCCCACCCCCGGAGCCTGTCGCTGCCTCCTCACCAGAGCGAGCAGCATCAAACTGTGCTTTTAACGCGGTCCTACCAAGCAGGTTGTGGATGGAATGACTGCTGAGCCCTCTCTCCCCCCCCCCCACCCCCTCTCTTTCCTCTCGGGCTTGTGGTCACTGTGCCAGGAGCAGCTGGAGCAATTGCCACACAGCCAGCTGACCAAGCTGAGAGAGAGAAGGCAAGAGAGCGAGCCAGTGATGTGCTTTTTTCTTTAGCTTTCAGCATGCCCAGAGCCCTTCAGCAGCAGGCAATAAAACAAAACTCATTTCCGCTTAATTGGATTTTTCTTCGTCTCATGGTGTCCAAGTTTTAAAGTGCAATGTTTAAAAAATGAGCTTCCTCGGGCCTTGCAGACCTGCCGGAGGAGGGAGGTGTGGCTGCTGCTGCCGGGGTTCCAGGCAGGTCGTCCGTGGCTCAGACCTCCTCCCGCCAGGAAGCAGGTGGTCCACAGCAACCAACTTGAGCTTCAAGGGGCATGTCTATTGGTCTACATGTCTGTTGGTCTACACGTGTCTCGAGACTTCTCCGCAAAGTGAACTTAATAATGAAGATCTAACAGCCCCCAGTGATCTTATTAGACGTGATGTTTTGCAGTGGTTTAAAACCAAAGAAAAACAAACAAACAAAAAAACATCTGGGTGTTTTGCCCGTTAGTTGGTTTGCTTGGGATACCCGCAGCCCACAGCAGAGGCCTGGCGACTCTACTTCTCTGCCAGCTTCCTGTTACTGTGCACCTGCGACATAGCAGGTGATGGCTCCAGTACTTTGGGTTCTACCCCTTCCCCCACCCCGAGTGAGTCCCGGGCTCCTAGCTTGGGCCTTGTCCCAGCACTGGGTGCGGTAGACATCGGAGGAAGTGTACCAGCAAACGGAAGCTCTCTGTCACTCTTTCAAATAAAACGAAAAAAAAAAAAAAAAAAAAAAAACAACCTTTAGGATATAGCCAAGTGATTTTTTTGATGTCTGAATGTAGGTCTCTTTCCCTGATGTCTCACAGGTAATTTACAGGAATAATGTCACCAGCGTGGTAGTCACTGCCCACTGTGTAATCCTATCAGACCAGACAAGAAAGAGAAAGCCAGAGACTGAATGGATTTGCCTAGGGTTGCCCAGCAAGTCCCCAAAGGGCCAAGAGCCACACTGTGGCCACCAGGTGAGTCAGCACCGGTCGCTCAGCCCACGGAGGGGCCCTTCCTGCCTGCCCGTCACTCCTTGCCAAGTACCGATGTCTCCCTGGCCATTCAGCTCCCATTTTGGCTTCTACCAAACACCACTGGAGACCTGTAGTGGGAGGCGTTTGCTCCTGGATTCCTAAGCCATCTGCTGTTTGCGTCTGTCAACCGGATGTGGCAGGGAACGGTCGCCAGGCAGCTGTTCTTTGGGAGCCAGCGGCAGGTCCAGATAGACTACAAATGCCTCCAGAAGGCGGCAATTTCTTTTCTCCGAGTTTGTCCATGGCATCTGGGCAAGGGAGAGGGTGGGTGTCCTGTGGCCCTCTGACCCCAGGAAGGGACCCCTGAGCAGCAGAGGGGTGCCTCTAAGCCAGGGGGCGATCTGCTCCAAGCCACAGCAGGCCCGCCACCCCCGAGCAGTGCTGGCATCCGTGGCTTTGGTCCACGCACGAAGCTAACTCAGCTTACAGGGAAACCCACTTGAAGCCTGGCCCTCTTGCAGCTTTGCTTCTGCATGGGCACCAGCATTTACTGCCTTCCCAGGAGGTGCCTTGGACGACAGGAAGCCCTCCCGGCTTGCTGGCTTATGCCCTCTTGGGCACTTTGCCCAGCCAGCCACACTGCTTCCTGAGCTCTGTAGGAGACTTAGTGTGGCTGAAGAAGGTGTCCTGGGTTCTGGCATTGCACCGAGCGTATTACTGACACGGAAATCAAAACTGACCCCCTGAAACAGATGTTACACAATGCTGCCAGGGCGGGAATGCACTCCCTGTACTAGGAACAGGAGATGCTAAGATGGACAGCCAAGCTGAGGCTGGGCCCTCCCGCCCTTCCCTGCAGCAGGGGCCCTGCCAGCACGGCCCTTTTCCTGTGTGCTCTGGGCAGCCTATTAGAAAGCCAAGCTCCAAAAAGACACTGCACTTTCCTTCCCGTTTCTCATAACCTTGTACCTCCGTCCGCTCCACCCCACACTACATTCACATGGGGGATTCCACAATAGCACAGAATCAGACAGGCTTGGCCCACCGCGAGCGGGACGTGGCAGCTTGAGGAATGACCCTACATTCGCAGACACTCCAGGTAAGAAATCCCGACTGTCGTAGCATACCAGAAACTGAACCGATTGGACAGAAGGCAGCCTGATGGCTGTTGAGGAATTTACCGACTCAGTGTTCTACAGCAACTGAATCCAGTTTAGTCCTGGTGGCAAGGGGGTCACTTATGCCTTTAACCTGCCAGCCACATGCCTGATGCCCTGCAGGCCCGCAAGACCAGCTTCCCAATCCCAGGAGGGAAGGACCTTTGGCCCTATCACAGCAGGGCACAGCCTCCTCTCTTGTGTCCCACCCCCTACGTCTTGCTTAAGAGCCCGGGAGCAGCAAACCAGTTTTCCAAGGGGGTGAGAAGACCTGCAGCTGCTTCCATGCCAGTTTGCCCACAGCCAGCAGCGGGTGCGGAGTTGAGGAGCTGGGCCGCCACGCCTATAAAGCCTCCTGCAGAAGTGCTGCCTGTCACGGGGTGGCCGCGCCCCAGCTGCAGGCATTGGTGACATGCTACTGCAAACCCAAAAGCATAGAGTCCCCAGGCACCACTGCCTGGAAAGCTCTGGCTTCCCATGCCCAGGACCTGCGTGCAGGGCATGGCCATGCCCAGCCAGCTAGCCACCAGGACAGATGCAGCCCAGGAACCGCGTGGGACCTCTACCAAGGGACAATTCTAAGGCTGCTTCCCCAGGGACTCCTCCCACCTGAGGGGGCCAAATCAGCACACCCATTTCTGGAAGCAACCAAGATGTCCTTCCAAGGGGTCAGTGAGAACAGCGAGGCAGAGGGCCTCAACTGGCAAATCATCTCACGCCCGAGGCGGATTCTCCCCCTCTCATCTCACTGCCAAGCACGGGACCCCCAGCGCCGCCTCCAGCCACACAGGGCCAGCTGGGAGACCACATGGAGAGGCCTGTGCTGTCTGCACGTGTTCTCACTGAAGGTCGCTCTGGTTTTTCCCCCAGATAGCTCTGATCGTTTTGTGCCCCAGGGCATGGGCTGGTGGCATTCACAGCTGAACAAGCTGAAAGGCACAGTGCGCCCCCAAGGGGCTGGTCAGGCAGCCTGCGGGCGGGGCTCCAGCTCCAGCCTCCAGTCACCTGCAATGAAAACCACCTCTTGCCATCAGGGATTTGGGGACACACAGGGGGTTTCTTAAACAGCCCCAAAGGGCGAGTATCCTCTGGATTGTATTTCCAGGGAAGAAAAAAGCTGTATTTTCATGGGTGGGGAAAGAATGAAAAGGGGGCCTTTTTTTTTTTTTTTCCTTTTTAACTGTCACACTGAATAGTAGCCATCAAAGTTTTCACTTGATCTTTAACAACTGAGTTTTTTTGGTGTTTTGTTTGATTTTAATTCTGGAAAAATCCCTGTTTCTAATGAGTGCACTGGTTTGGGAGGCATTGCGTGAGACACACCAATTGGAGCAAGGTCGCCAAGGCCTTGGGTGGCCCTTCACAGTCCCCTCGTGCCACCCGAGCACTGAGCAGCCAAAGCCGGTGGAAGCAGGGCGGGAGGGGCCAGCTGCCAAGCCAGCATCCCGAGAGCGTGCGGTCTGACCGGCCCGGGGCTGGGTTCTCAGACGGCGCTGCTTGCACCCAGCGCTGCCCCCTCACCCCCCACACACATACAAACACACACTCGGAGAAAGCCAGGCCCTAGCAGGTCTTCTGGGACTCGGCGGAGCGCTTCCATTGAAAATAATGGAACTTGCCACTGGCGCACGTTTGATCCCGAAAAGGCAAGTCAGTCTCGTTCGATCCTTGAAGACGTTTCTCTCTCGAGCCCCCCCAGCCAGGGAGGATGGGGAGCAGAGATTAGAAAGGAGGATGGTCCATTTCATCTAGCCAAGAGGCTGGGCTGGTGGGAAAGTCAGGGTAGCCTACACTGCTTCCAGTGGAGATATCAGAGGTGGGTCCCCCAGCCATGGCTCTCAGCGCGTGGTTGACGCCCTGCCCCGCGTGTGCCAGGATGCCCAGATTACTGTCCACTGCGTAATCCAGCCCGTGGAGCAAGGGAGCGTGGACAGGCAGGGACGATATGGAGGACGGAGACTGGGGGATCCCATAGGGGCTCCCATCTCCCATGTCCTGGTAGGACTGTCCTGTCCCATCCATGGAGAAGTTCCCAGTCATTAACTGTCCGCCTGTAACGTCCCCCACGTTGCCATAAATCCTATTGGTGTGGCCAAGTTCTGAGAGAATTTGATCCTCTGTGGACAAAAGAATGCAGATTTATTGTCAACTGCCGGGACCCAGTGGGCCCCCTGCTCTTCAACAATCTAGGAATACACAGGATCGGGACAGGGCACAAGCAGGTGGGGGAGATAAGGGCATCCAGCACCCATGGTAAGCCACGTGTACAGAGGCCTTCTGGTCTACTTGGAATAGCAGCTCCCTATCAAAACTGGGGTTTCCTGCTCTAATCAATAAGCTCTCTACCTGGGAACCAAAGGATCCGCCTGGGAAAGCCAACGAGACTCCCTGCGTATTCTCTTTAAGGTGAGAAAAATGGAACATTTGACACCTGATGGAATTGTCTCGCCAACAGAGGCGAGCAGCTCTGGGCCTAAGAAACAAGTTGATGGGAACTGCTCCGGGAGACCTGCCTGCAGCCGAACAGGAGCATGCGCCCCGAACATGCGCGTCCTGTCCTCCTGGGCTGCGGTAGCCCCAGCCCCAGGGCTTTCAGAACGGAGCTGTAAGGTCCCCCGAGAGGACGCTGGCCACTAGGAGAGTCCACTCACTCTGGACAGGCAGTGTCCCACCCTCCATTCTGTGTGTGGACTCATCTTTTCCACACAAACCTGTGCTTCCCGTACCGCGCCCGCCAAGGCCTCCTCAGTCTGGGCTTCACAATCCATCCTCTACTGGAGTCTGGCTGGATCCCACCCCCAACTCCGGGGCAAGGGTGGACTCACGCCCTTAAAGGGATTGGGCAGTGGGGGCCCTGCTCCACTGCCATGCTGCCACGCCTCAGCCATTGCCTGCACCTCCAAGACCACAGAAGTCTCGGGCAAGCTACTCTGAGCAAGCCCAAGGTCCGCTGTGGCCACTGGTCACCCACAACTCTGAGAGGCGGCCAGGCAGGGAGGAGGTGGTGGCTCCCCATTTACAGAGAAGGGAGACTGAAGCTCAAGGGAATCCATCCCACAGAGCCAACGATCCAGAGACAGGGCCACCCTCCTCCCTTGCACTCACCCAGGACCCTGCGAGGGCAAATGCTGAGGTTAATCCGAGGCCCCGCCCCATGGCAAGCAGGTGTTTGCCATCTGATGCACAAACGCTGGACAGAGCGCATGCTGCAAAGCTGGTGTGAGTGCGGGGAGGGGGCGGGCGAGAGCTGCAATGACAGGGGCTTCCCAAGCGCAGCCAGCTCCCTGGCTCCCATGCACCTTGGCTGCTGATTTCCCAGTGGATAGGGGCCTGTGTGTGGAGGCCCCTCATCGGACCAGGCCAATGTCCTTACAGAGGGGAGCGTACAGGAAAGACTGGGACCAGGGCCGAGACACATCCTCTGACCCAGGGCCACTGGGTGCCAGGGAGGCCCAGTGCCCACAGCTCAGTGGCCAGGCACTCCTGCGTCCAGGTTGCAGGGGCTGCCAGCCCCTGCTCCCACCCTCTGCCGCTTCCAGTCCTGTGTTTGGGAGGCAGTGGTCCCAGGACCCAGGAGTCACTGTTCCCCCGGGGACTTGCCAGGGGTGTCGGCCTGCTGCCTCCAGCCCTGCTCACCTCGGAAACTCAGCTCACTGTCACTAACCCCACAGTCCTCCGCTGAGCTCTCCTTCTCCTGCTTGCTGCCCGCGCGGCTCCGTTTGACACTCTTGTAGAACTGCCCCCAGCGGTGCCGGCCCGCATCCTTCTTGAGTCGCTTCTCCTTGGCACGGCGGTTCTGAAACCAGACCTGCCGAGAGAGAGAGAGAGAGAGAGAGAGAGAGAGAGAGAGAGAGAGAGATGGGTGTGGGTGTGGGTGTGTCTGAGAGGCCAGGGCCAGCCAGCTCCTACCCCTGCCTCTGGGCCACTCACCTGCACGACCCTCATGTCCAGGCCGGTCTCGGAGGACAGCTGCTCCCGCACGTGCCGGGCAGGCTTCGGGGAGTTCTTGTAGGCATTCTTGAGCGTCTCCAACTGCTTGGCGGTGATGGTGGTGCGTGGCCGCTTAGCCCCAGTCTCGGAGTCGTCTGCGGGGAAGACACCTCTTACCGGAGCAGTGGGTGTGAACGGGTCACCTCCCGCAGGCACAGGGAGAGGAGGAGGCCTGTCCCCTGTATGCTCCCAGGTGGGGAGCCACCACCTCCTCCCTGCCTGACCGCCTCTCAGAGTTGCGGGTGGCCAGTGGCCACAGCGGACCTTGGGCTTGCTCAGAGTAGCTTGCCCGAGACTTCTGTGGTCTTGGAGGTGCAGGCAATGGCTGAGGCGTGGCAGCATGGCAGTGGAGCAGGGCCCCCACTGCCCAATCCCTTTAAGGGCGTGAGTCCACCCTTGCCCCGGAGTTGGGGGTGGGATCCAGCCAGACTCCAGTAGAGGATGGATTGCTGAAGCCCACTTCCCAGCTAGGACAAGCCAGCGGGCCTGGGGCCATCCTGCACTTGGCCCCTGTGGGAGCCGTTGCCAGGGTCACTGTCCCACTGCCCTGGGCTCACAGCCAGCCAACCAGCACACCCTGCAGGTGCCTAAGCAGTGCCTGTAGTAGCCAAAACCTTCTGGAAACCAGTGCGGGTGACAGGAAGGTGAGGTGCTCCCTGGGTGGCCCCTGCTGTCTGTTATGTTTGGGGTCAAGCACCCGGAGGGCACCATGCGTGTCTGCTCTTGCACACTCGGGCTGACGTCCCCACAACACCCTCGAGCAAGAGTCAGGTCAGCCACCAGGCCTCTTGTGAGCCCTAATATCTCAGCTGCCATTATAGTACTGGCATCCCATGTGGACACCGGTTCACATCCTGGCTGCTCCACTTCCCTTCCACCTCCCTTTTTATGGCCTGGGAAAGCAGTCGAGGACGGCCCAAAGCCTTGGGACCCTGCACCCGTGTGGGAGACCCAGAAGAAGCTCCTGGCTTCGGATTGGTTCCGTTGTGGCTGTTCTGGCCATTTGGAGAGAGACCAGCTGATGGAAGATTTTTCTCTCTGTATCTCCTCGTCTCTATAAATCTGCCTTTCCAATAAAAATAGGTAAATCTTTTTAAAAAATCATGTCTATGAGAGTCTTCAAGAAGTTTATGGGAATGTACCTTGTGAAAAACAACTTGTATAGGTTTCAAAAATTTCTGCACCAAGATAAACACCAGGATTTCTAGAAAAGCTTCCATAGGTTTCCCTGTGTGGCATATGAAATAATGAAGCCACCACAGATGTGTTCATTTCTAACTAGTTAATACCAAGAGAGGTGAGTCAGCAGTGCTGGCTGCCAGGGCTGGTCACCGGTGTGGGACCCCGCGCCCAGTAGGCAGCTGGCCGCACCATACAGGCTGCTCCCACGCGTGGGACGCTGTTCTCATGATGGCGGGCACTGTTGTGCTGTGGTTTTAACATTCACTGTTATTACAATCTTTAAAATCTTTATTGTAAATTTAAAATCTTTTTTATATCCTATAACAATGTCATTCAAGTGTTCGCTAAGGAGTGGTGGCCGAGTTCATACTGGGAAAAAAAAATGTACCCAGAAATAAATAGCCTTGGTTATAGAAGTTAGATGTGATAAAAAGAAAGAAAGAAAAAAAAAAACCCTCTGAGGAGGGCCCAACACGCCCAGGCTTGCCCTGGCTGTTAATTTAGAGAGAGCATTCTGCCAGGTATTAGAGATAATGCTAAAATAAGTAGCACTAGAGCGAAGATGCGCTTCCCTGGTTATGGGTTTATGTGCTTCCAGAATAACACCCCCCACCGCCACCCCTGCCAACTTCTCACATTAATTCCTGTGGGAAAATAAGTCTAAAAATGTGCTAGTTTTGAATTCTGCAGGGTCTCCTGGAACTTGTCCTTAGCATCAAATGCAGCCTCATTCCATTGAAAATACAGATATCCGGGGAGACAAAGCAAGTGAGCAGAACCGTTCCCACTCGGGTGCAAATGGCTGCTATTGGAGCAGCTCAAGGGAGGGGACTGCCAGCCACAAGCAGGAGGCCGCACAGTGGGAGAGGGCCCACACACATCCCACGGCAGACAAGGCCGTGGTCCCGCATGGAGGGCCCTCTGGCTGCCCAGTCAGGGGTTGTCCTCAGCTACCAGCAAGGCTTGGGTACCTGGGGGACACACCACAACTGCCGGGAAACCCATGACTGCTCTCCCTCAGCTGCTGTGACACTCCTCTCCCACACCATCCCCCTCTTACCTGACATCTCACTTCACAGGCTTCCCCTTTCAACCCGCAGGAGACAGCCCTGTATGGCAGGTGCGGTTAGTCCTATAAACAGCTGAGCAGCCCAGGGGCCAGGGGACCTCCAAGTTCATGGAGATGCAGACCAGGCCTCAGACTCCAAAGGTCCCGCAGAGCTCTGCCATGGTGCAGATAAGAAGGGACCCTGGAGGGCTCACTCCTGCCACCCCAGCTGATCACAGCAGGCCAGGCTCTTCTCCCTTCTCTCCTGCGCTGTCCACAGCACCCGGAGGGGCCAGGCCAAGACCATTTTGGGTGCAAATGAGCTCTCTGACAAGGAGGACGAAGCCAGTCACCCAGGTCTCTGGTGGGGGCACTGGGGTTCATGGGACCCAAACCCTGCTCCGTGGGACTGTGTGAGCAGCCCTTCTCACGGAGCGTGCAAGCAACCAGAGTTCATGAGCTCAGCCTTGGCACAGGTGTGCAGGGGCCAGGGCCTCCACAGGAAGGTCACCAAAGATCTCTGTGCACCTGTGAGGCCAGAGTCGTGGGGAGCAGGGGGAGGAGGTCCCAGAGGCCAGCCTGGCCCCAGGCCTCAGCACCCACGGCCAGGGGTGTTCAGAAGGAAGTTGCCGCAGAGCCCGGGTGGGGAGGGGGGAGGCCTGCGGACGGGCAGGGCAGCAGCTGGGCTGTTTACCATTCTGCTTGGCCGTCTCATAGTCCTCCTTGCACACCAGCCGCCCATCCTCCAGGAGGTAGAACTCGTCACCCGTGGCCAGCTGCCGGCTGCAGATGATGCAGGCAAAGCAGTGCAGGTGGTACACGAAGTCCTGTGCCTTGCGGACCACCTGGGTCGGGGGGATGCCCTGCTGGCACGCCGTGCATTTCGTGCCGAAGCGCCTGGCAGGGCAGCACAAGAGAGTGAGGGTGAGGAGTGGGCGCTGGTCTCTTCCCTCATCCCTCACTCTCCCCAGTTTAGCCTCCCATCCCAATCCCAGCTGCCAGGGTAGGACACAGGGAGCAGCCAGGCCCTCTCTGCCTCCTGTGTAAGGGTGAGGTGCACAGGTCCTGTGTCAGCCACCTCTCCTGCTGCAGCCTCGCTGTGCCTCATCACACGCTGCCACAGGAGGAGGCACATGGGAGTCTCCTGCCACCTGCCTCCTCGTACCTTCCGCTGCACCGCACGTACACAGAGGGGCTCCGTGCGGGCCCTGAGAACTGTTGGAATGGGGTGGGCCCCCCAGGCTGCCCCTCCACGCCCTGCTCCTGCAGCCCCCAGGACAGCTGTGTGAGAGCCCACTAGACTTCTCCCCAAGGCCACAGCATTCCAGGAGGCCCCAAGGCAAGAGCCAGTGTCGCCAAGGCTGGGAAGGAAGGAGAAGGAGACACAGGGAAGGGATGACCCCGGAAGGCCTGGAAGCCCGCTGCGGCCACAGACACACGGAGCGCTCCCCCCTGCCCACTTCCCCCAGCACTGGTGAGCAACCTGGGGGTGGCGGGGCCTGAATGTGGCACTTGCTACAGGCAGGAGGTAGCATGGGGGGTGGGCAGGGAGGCAGGGGCAGAGTTTAAAACAGCAATCAACCTAATTATTCATGACATTTCACACAGCAGAACTTTATCTTCTTCAGGATGAAAGACTTCGCCTAATGGATCTGGGGAAGGTTTGATTTTAATGGTCCTTTTAACTAATGCTTATAGGCAGCCCGATTTCCCCTGAAAGGACAGTACATATTTCATCCACATTAATACCAAATAAATTAATTATGGTCACAGCTATCATGATGAATCCCAGATTAATGCCGAATGATGGGTCTCTGTATGTGGTAATGACACCTGCCGAGAGGACAGGAGGGGCCCGGTGCCCACGGGCATGGGACCAGGGATGGCTTCAGAAGGCCCTGCCAGGGGCTGCAGTCCCAGAGAGAAGGGGTGTGCGTCCACATGCCGATCCCCCAAAGATCCAGGAGCACAGCCCAGGGGCCTCCTTTTCAGAGGCGAGCGCTGGGGTGCTAGGCAATGAGGGTTCCTGAGGAACTGTGAAACCTCCACCCCAAAGCTGTTCACAACGCTGCATGGGGGGGGGGGCACTCTGCTGCGGGGGTCAGGCCACAGCTTACAGCTCCTGTCTCTCCTCTGTAATGCCTGGTTCAAGTCCCAGCTCCACTTCCAACTCCAGCTTCCTGCTAAGGTGCACGCGGAGAGGCAGGAGGAGGTAGCCCAGTTACTGGGGTCTCTGCCACCCCTCTGGGAGACTCTGACTGGTTTCCTGACTCCTGGCTTTGGCCTGACAGATTTTGGGGGAATTTACCAAAAGATGAGAGATATTTTCTCTCTCTCTCTTGCTCATTGCCTTTCAAATAGTGAAAATAAAAACACCATCTCCAGTGGGGTCTTGAGTTTTAAAGGAACCAGGACCCAGGAAAGTTAAGTTAGTATTTGTTGAACGAAGAGGTGAGTGACTAAAGCAGCATGCTTCGGGAGGCCGTGTGTGGGGATGGGATACAAATGGCCTGGGCAGCTCTGGGGGTCTGGCCCATCCAGGACACGGGGGGAGCCAGCTTTCCCCACAACTGCAGTCTTACCCCATCATCTGTATCAAAGAAGGGAGCAGGCAGGTGTGCCATGCATCAAGTGGGTGCAACTAGAGAACCAAGCCCAAGGCAGGCTGCACTGGGTTCCTGGGAACGTGTCCCTATCCTGTTTCAGGATTGTGTGCTTGTCCAATCCAGTCCTGGCTAATGCACCAGGCAAATGTTAGAAAGACACAAGGCACTCAGGCAGTGAGTAGCCTGGCAGTGTAGACGCCTGTGGCCCACGTGAGAGGGCCTGGAGGCCTAGCAGGGCTTCACATCCCATTCCAGCTTCCTGTTCATCAATACCAACCCTGGGAGGCAGCAGGTGATAACTCCAGGAATCAGATCCCTGCCGCCCACCTGGGAGACCTGCGTTGAGTCTCCAGCTCCCAGCCTAGTGTTCATTACTGCAGGCCTTTGGGCAGTGAGCGAGCAGCTGGGAGCTTGCTTTGCCTCTGAATGAAACTGTGACCTCCCCAGGCCCGCCGCCAGCCCTCCCAGCCCAGGAGACCACCCAGGTACAGAAGCTGGCTTCTAGTCCTCTGTGCAAGGTGGTGGAGCAGAAGTGACTCCTGAGAAGAGCCTTTCTCAGACACGGTGAAATCCTAGCTCCGTGACTGAAGCACAGGGGTGATGACCCCTCCCCGCCCCCCGGTCCCTCCCAGAAGGAGGCCACATCTTCCGCCACTAAGAGCAGACATGGGCTTTCAGAAACCAGGAGCCCAGTCAACACCAGCGCAGCAGAGACATGAAAGATAACGGGGTATAAATTTAATCTGCAGGCCGACAGTGATTCATGCACGCAAGTGGCAGGTGCACAAGAAAAATGAAAAATAAGTGGACTTTCCCACCAGCGTGTCTCAGCAATGGAAGCAGTTGTCCTGACTGTGGGATTTATACCCATGGAAAGTGGAAGTCGCTCCTCGTTACCTTTCTGCCCTCAAGCATGGCCAGCAGGACCCTGGCCAAGCATCCCCACCACCACCACACACCCCAGAGCCCCCCGCCTCGCCTGGCCCTATGGGGCACTGTTGCAGCACCTGCACTCAGAGCCAAGGGCCAGCTTGTGACCTTGAGGATGTAAGGAAGACACCCTCAAGCTTCCAACCTGAGGCCAGCCCAGGGGAGAGACCATGGCCACAAGGAGATGCCTCCCGTGGTTACAGCCCTGTGACGCCAAGTGTGGCCGGCCTGGGAGCCTGGCTGCTCCCAGGGGCACCATGACCCAGCCGAGGAAGGAGCTCTGAACCCCCTACCTGATGCAGGGCCAGCCTGCTTGGGGATGGCATGAGGGCAAGTCTCACACTCCAGATCAGTCCTACTGGTCAGCCCCGTCTGGGCCCTGCCTCCCCCTGGGAAAGGCAACTGGAGCGGAGCCAAAGCACCTGCCAGGAGCACTTGCCTGTGGTCCCTTCCCACCACCGGGAGTTCTGCCCCTGCTGGACGCGTAGTAGGCAGCAACAAAAACTCAGTGAATGAAGCAGCAAACAAACAGGCAAACTGTTCCTCAAAGCGCAAGCCGGAGTGGTCAGAGATAAAGTGGCACTCAACATTCTACCACGCCCCCCTCCAAAGCCTTTCTCAGAAGCCAGCCCTCTGTTTAACTGAAGGTAGAATCTGCCCTCCCACCTGGCTGTCACTGTCACTCTCACGCCTGCCTCCGTGCCTGCTGGGTGACCAGCTGGAACAGAGGACGCAGTGACACACTCGCAGATGAAGGCAATGGCTCTGAGAGGCTGCGCACCTGCTGTGGCTCCTGACTGCAGCGACAGCAGAAAGCAGGATTTGCAGCACAGTAGACCTACTGTGCACATCATGGGCAGAAGGAGCCAGCCTGGGAGCTCCTACTCTGAACTTAAACTTGAAAGGAGAGGACCCCTGAGTCCCTGAGCAGGGAGGGCTCAGCCCTTGAGTGCTGGCCTTGCCCAGGGAGACTCCAGGTGTGTTCCTGCAACATTCCTGCCAGGCCAAGCTCCCAGGGCCGGCCGAGGTGTGAGGGTCTGCAGGACTGGTGTGTCTGGATGTTGTAGAAAGATGGCAACAGGCAGGCCTTGTAAAACCATAATCCTACACCACGGGTGTCTGGCACCCTTCTGAATGTACGTTCTGTCCATGATCAGACGCAGGGAAGATTCTACAGTACTGATGAAAATATCTCCCACCCACGCAGAAGCACCTAATATGTGTCCTCCACTGTGTCCCACCAGTGTGCCTGAGTGGTCACCTTCAGGACCTCAGCCACAGCCCTGGGCCATGTAGGCTTCCACAGCCCAGGCTCCTGGCTCATCACCTCCTGCACAGCTCCCAGCCTCCACCCGGCTCCACCTGCCTCCACCTGCCTCCACCTGCCTCCACCTGCCTCCACCCGGCTCCACCCGGCTCCACCCGGCTCCACCCGGCTCCACCCGGCTCCACCCGCCTCCACCCGCCTCCACCCGCCTCCACCTGGCTCCGCCGTCACAGCCGTGATCTACCCGGACCTCAGTGTCACCAGCACCTGCCATGCAAGAGTGAACTCACATCGCCCTGCTGTGTACATACCCATGCCTGCCACCACGACCTGCTCTCTCCATCCAAGACCTGGCCTCCACCCCAGGCCTGGCTGGCTGGCTCCATGTTCCCATCAAGCCCCCTGCAGCACCTGCCTTCCTGGCTTTTTTAGGAGAAACCACAGAGCAGCATCCCTCTTGCCTCGCTGGATCCTCCCAGCAGCCAGCCCCTCATCATTGGTCTCCCTCTCTGCAGACCCTCCCCTGCACAGCCCATTATTTCTGCAACTTCAACAGCCCCACCTTCCCCACCCATGCACGATGGCTCCTCACTGCAGAGCACAGCCCCTCCGAGCAGCTCCTGGAGGTCTGCACGCACCTGCATCCTGGCTCCCACCTCCTGCTTCAGCTGCCACAGGCTCTCTTCCTGAACAGCCTCCTGCCGCACGCAGACAGGGCCCCCTCCCTCCCTACCCTGCAGGCCCAGCAGGCCAGCCCCTCCACGTCCCTCCTGGGTCCACAGCTCAGGATCCCAGGCCTGAGGAGGTGCTTTGGCACCTCACATGGGGTACCCCTGAGTCCACCTGCAGCCGTACACCCTCCTGCCCCAGTCCAAACCAAAGCTGCACTCAGCAAGGGCACCCATGACCAGAGTGTGACCAAGTCCACAAGCAGTCCCCACTGACCCTGACCTTCCAGTTGCCCAGGTTCCCCTGGCCATGGGGTCTCTCCTCCCTGGCCCAGAGCCCAGCTCCAGCTGCTCAGGCCAAGATCTTGCCTTCCAGCCCAGATCCCATCAGTCTGAGAGTCACCCCCACAGCTTCTTCTGAGGGAGCTCCCAGCTCCAGCCTGCCCCAGGCCCACCGTCTCTCCCCTGCACTCAGCAGCCACACCCCTCGCCCACCCCACTTAGTCTCGCAGTGGCTCCAGCCCACGCAGGGTCTAAGACAATGAGCGGCCTCCCAAGCCCTGGGCCTTTCAGCCTCTTGCCAGGTTTCTAAGCCTCCACACAGCCATGCTCACTGCGCCCCAGCACACCGTCCCCCACCCCCAATCACTCTCTCTCTCTCTCCCCTGACAGCATGACTCGCTTCTGCTTTCCTATTTCCCCCGTCCTCCTCCCCAGCACACTTTGGACAGTCTTCAACCACCTCCCTCACTGCCACCAGAGCATGCCCTCAATGGGGGTGCAGCCACCTGCCCCTCTCCAGAGAGGCCCCCACCCCCACTCCATAGCAGGGGCCTGTCTGCCCTTTGTGCTGCTGAAGCGGGCACCTCCAACGCTGCTCGGCCCAGGACATGCACTCCAGGTGCACTGCCGAGTGGCCACTCCCGTGTTCAGCACCCACTCACACCCCGCAGGTGTAGCTGAGGAAGCCGAAGCCGCGTAGCCACAAACCGTGCAGGTGCTGGCTCTCAGGGGCGCCTCCATGGAAGGCAGCTGGCAGGGAGCAGCCCAAGCCCAGGCTGTCCACCCATGGCTGGGAGCTGCCATGGACAGGCAGCGCCGTCCGACACACACAAAATATTGCCCAACCTGGTGTTCTGCTTTAATTGCTTGGCGCAGATTTACAGCAGGCCGTATATCTCCCCGGGGCTGACACCTCCCCACATGTGTTTCTTTTATCCATCACCACACTTGACAGGTGCGTGGCTGGTATTTACTGTTACTGTATGTACCGATATTTCCAACACACATCACCGCCCACTCCGAGGCCACGGCCGTGTCACGGGCACACACAGCTTCTGCCGTGAACGGCCGCCCTTCTCAGGCTGGGGGTCTCACCCGCAGGAGGCCATGATGCTGGAGTGGATGAGGGCTTTGAAGGGGGGCACACGAGCACGCCATCACACAGACACATCCTTGGCCCTTAGCAATCTGTGACTTCCCTGTTGTTTTTAAACAGATGATGGTTTTATTTTTCACAGCACAGCCAACATGGTGGCAGGGATGCAACCGGCAAAGCACCAGAGCCAGTAACTTTGGCCAAGCCCTTTGTTTAACAGAGGAGGGAACGCGGGGCTCAGAGAGGGGCAGTGACTGGCCCCAAGTCACACAGCTAGGTCAGTGGCAGGAAATAAGGCAAGACACAATTCTCCCTTCCCTGTGGCCTCAAGTCCTCCCCTCCCCTGGCCAGGCAAGATCTGCTTCCCAAGAGGCAGTGGAACCTCTAGGGCTGACCTCTTGCACCCTATGGTTTTCAAATGCGCATCCCACACAGGCAGTGCACCGGGCACTCGCATAGGCATCATCCCACTTGTACCACAGACTGCCCTTGCATTAGGACTACTGGTCCTAGAGGCAGGCGGAGGAGGGGCATGCCAACAGGCCACACCCATCTCAACACCCAGGCCCACCAGCTGCCACCAAGGAGCAGGCACAGCTGTTCCCAAACTGTCCCATGCAGGAGGCTCACCAGGGCAGCTGAGGCAGGGGCACCACAGCCACCCTGGCCTGCTCCTGGGCTCAGAGTAAGCGCTTCTAGCACACCACCTCTGAGGAATCCCGTGGGACCAGAGCCCAGCCTTCTTGGGACATCAACAAGTTCTTTTTATCCCTGCCGCCCTCAAGCTCCAGCAGTGGCCTGGCGGACCCTGAGAGGCCACGGCCCCCAGGGCTAACCCGCTGTGTCTGCACACACCCCCTCTCTCCACCCCTCCCCACGCAGACACATCATCACAACCAGGCAACCCAAGCAGCTGATGTTGCAGCCTCAGCAGTCAGAGCGCAGAGCCAAGCCCGGGCAACGACGCCCCAAGTTCACAATGCCGACTCCCTGAAGGAGGCCCACTGCACAGACACCGGCTGCCCTCTCCATCTGGGACAGTGTGGAAGGGAGGTTTTGGGCACACGGGAGTCAGCACAGCTGCCCCACGGCCAGGCCAAGCACAGCTCAGGAGAGATGCTTTGTTCCAGCCCCGGGGGCCAGAGCAGAGTGACCTCCAGGGACACGGCCCACCTGTCCTTGGCCACCAGTCTTGCGGCCTGGAGACTGGCTGGCTGCAGGAGGGGCACCAGCCGGGCGTGCCCAGGCAGAGTGTCCTGATCACACACCTCAGGGCATTTGCTGCACATGGCTCCCACATTCCTTATCTTCCCAGCCTGGGGACCTGTGGGGAGTGCGCCTCTTAGCGCACCAAGGACCGCAGTTTGCTGACAAAGCTAGGATGTAAATTTGCCTTCCCCAAACCACTCAGCTCATCAGGTTAATTCTTTTTGCCAAATGCTCTTGTGCAGCCAGCCTCTCCTACAGCTGGCACAGTTGGAATGCCTGCTCTCCTGATGAGGCCAGTGAAGCCCAGTGGTGTGAAGGAACTTGCCTGAGGACACCAAGCAGGTGCCTGACAGAGCAGCCCTGGAATGCACGCGTGCAGTCAACTCCCATGCATTTGAGGGAGCTGCCAGGACTACTGCCAGGAACTCACGGGGTGGGGGGACGGAGGAATACAGGGGGACAGCAGGAGGAGTAACTGCTCCCAGACTCTGATGCCCCTAGGCCCTGCCTCTTTACAAGAAGATGTGGGGTCCGTGACACCACTGGACAGTGCCGGTATGGCAAGGATCTGCCTAGCAGACATATCCCAAGGGGCTGCTGGCCCTAGGCTTGCCAGGGAAATGGCCCCAGGCCTTGAGAGGCCGGAGGTGGGCTCTTCTGTTTCTGTTGCCCCAGGCCCCCAACCCCTTTGCCAAGCAGCAGCCCCCAACCTGAGAGGCTCCGTGTCGTATTTCTTCCAAGAAAGGACAGCCAAGCACCCAAGAAACAACCAACAAGCAACATGATTGGACACCACAGAGGCCAGGGGCCCCAAAGACATTGCCACAACCACAGAGTACCGCCTCCTGACAGTACTTTCTCCCAGCGTGTGCACACCAACACTGCCCTCTGCTGCCAGTCACAAGCAATGTCACATCTGCGGGATCGAGGCTCTGAATGGCCTGCCGCCCCCCAGCCACACCCCTTGCCCTGGACCTCCCTACACCTCCTCCTCCAACCGGGGCCTTCACATTGCCAAAGTTACACACACCACAACCCAGACAGCCCTGCAGTGTGCCAAACAGTGGCCCTGCCCCTTGTCGTGGGCATAGAAATTAAAATACGGACCCAGGAACTCAGCATCACCTGGCTGCTCCAGTCAAGCTCTGGGCCCCAGTAAGTCTGCCATTCTCTCTCTCATTCTCCCTCTCTTTTTTATTCAGGCAGCACAGAAAAAGAATTCTCCTTCCCTCTGACCAGGTTAGTCCAACTGCATAGTTGAGACCATTTGGGGATTTGCATTTCAGTAGGCGGTACGTCAAAGAATCCATGGGAAACAGAATTAGAAGAAAAACTTATTTCGGTGGAAAAAAACGAGGGACTTGCACTGTGACGCAGCGAACAAAGCTGCCGCTCGTGACACTGGCACACCGTATGGCCGCCAGTTCATGCCCTGGCTGCTCTGCTTCTAAGCCAGCTCCCTGCTTATGCCCTGGGAAAAGCAACCGAGAATGGCCCAAGTGCTTGGGCCCCTGCCACCTTCATTGGAGGCTCATATGAAGCTCCTGGCTCCTGGCCATGTGGAGAGTGAATTAGCATATGGACCGCTCCATTTCTGACCATTCCCCGCCCCCAGTAACTCTTGCAAATAAACAGTTTGTTCTAGAAAAATTGAAATCCATGGAAAGTCTTCAGAAAGTTCATGGTAATGTATATTATGAAAAAAATTACACACAGATCTCCAACAGCACCAGGATAAACTTTCAATGCAGTCTTTCCACACCTCTTTGCAATCCCTTTGTATTCCCTGCTGTCCCTCACCCTCAGTTGCCCCAGGTGTGAGCAGAGAAGACTGGGGATTTGGGGGCTGAGCCTCCCACCCCTCATCTGGCTCCCTCTGGTTGCAGCACCCCTACCCCATCCAGGAGGCGCACGATGACATCAATGATTGGTAACGGAAGGTGGGCTTCCCCGAGCCCCACGTGTGCAGTGGGTCCTGAGGCCCTGGGCTGGGAAGGCAGAGCCACACTGATCCCACACAACCACTCCCTCACTGTCTGCGCTGCAGCTGTGGCTTCCTGCACTGAACAGCCCTGACCTTGGAAACTGGGTGGGACTGGAAGCACGCATCCTCCCTGAGAACCTGAGGCATTCACTGCCCATCTCCAACTGACTGCTCCCTCTGCACCCGGCGTCTCATCCCCGGGCGAACGGCCTGGCTTCAGCACCATGCCTGTGGCCAGCTCCCCGGCTCAACAAAGGGTTGGGAACTGAGAGAGCGCAGTCCTGGGAATGAGGGAGGTGCCCTGACAGGGCCGTGCATAACCCAGGAAGCAAGATGCAGAAGCTGGTGGCCAGCGCTCATAGATGCATTCTGTAATTCACTCCTCGTCCCATCAAGCTCAGCAGTAACCTAGGGACAAGGCTCAGGGCCAGGTGCTTATGCAGGAGACAGAGCAATGACAAACACACAGGCCTGATCCTCCAGCCAGCAAGAAGCGCAAACAGGTGCAGGAGAAATAGCGAGTGCTGAGTCACTCGGAGGGAGAAGGCAGAGGGAGGTGGGGGGTGGGCAACGCTTGCCTGGGGGCTCCAAGTCCTGCTGAGCTGAACTCTGGGCAGCTGTGGCAGGATGTGGAGGAGGTGCAACCCTTGGTGGGGAAGGCAGGGAGAGCAGCCAGCGTCCCCAGAGGGTGTCCCAGGCAGGGCCAGTGTGCAGAGGTGGGGACCTGCAGAGTACACCAGGACATGGGGGCATTCTGGGAGTGGGAGGGGCACAGAGCAGGGGACCTAGGGGGCACTAATGTTTCTGGAACATTCTGCAGGTGGAGGGCCCTGTGAAACAGCAATCCATGAGGCAGAATGGTTTGTTCAGCAGGAAGGCGAATGGGCTGCAGAGAGATGAAGCAGGCAGTCGGAGGGCAGCACTGAGCAGGCCCCAGAAAGGACCCTTCTGCAGGGCATGGCACAGGGAGCCCTGGCCTGGGTGGGGAACTGGACTCCCTATCTTTGGACCGTGGCTTCTGCCCCACCCCTGCTTTGGACCTCTCTTGGGCTCAGGGAGACCCCAATGCTGCCCCGGGGCCCCTACCTCCCTTCCCTCTCCCAAGCCCAGAGCCTGCCAGTCAGGGTCCACAAACCAGACAGGGCCCCAAAACAACACTGAGGGACTCAAGGGGGGGATCGCTGTTGATGAAGCCTTGAGTCTGTGGCCTGCCTGGGCTTGGCCCGCACCCTATGGGCTGCCCTAACCTGCTGGGTGGACTAGCCAGTACCCCTGTGGGCCCCAAGGCCTGACCTGCCCTGTCCATGCCCCTAGAGCTCAGTGTTGCAGCCGTCCAAAGGGACAAGGACAGAAGAAGCTGCCCTCAAGCCAAAGGCCACCTCGGGCTTGCAAAGGGACGCATGTGGAAGGACAGACAGCCGAAAATCAGAAGGACGGCAGAGAACACTGAAGGACGAGTAGGAGGAAGCCCAAAGAGCCACCACCACCCATGTGCACGTTGGGACTTGCTGAGTGTGCTGTGCTGGCCCCAGGACACATGGGCACGCACACACAAGGAAGGGGCTGTGTGTACTTGACCTGAGGGGTAACCGGGCCAACTCATGAGTTTTCAGCTTAAGCTGCACTGTATTGAATGCACAGACCCCTCGCAGGCGCATGGGGGCCCTCTCTGCAGTGTGCATCTGAGCTTACCTTGTTCTTCCTCCCCGGCTCCCTCAGCCACGCCCCACCTCTTAGGTCCTGACCATCTTTGTACAACTTCCCAGCAGGCCTGTGGGTACCCCAACATGGGCTCAAGATCACTGACCAATGACCTGGACAACAGAGCCTGGCAGAGGAGTCTCAGACCAACTGCTGTGCAAGATCCATCCCAGGTCATCCCTGCCCCACAGCTCCAACTGCGCCATGCTGATGAAGCTGACCCCAAGCTCGGCCAGCACTCAGCATGGACACTCACAGCCTGGTGAGACAGGAAATGCCATGGTAGCCACAGTTCAGGGAAATGACATAGCCTTCCCAAGAGCACACAGGACATAAGTTGGTTCAAACCCAGGCAAAGTCTTTGTATTATTATTTACTATTATTTTGTTGAAAGGAAGAGAAAAGAGAGAGAGAGAGAGGGAGAAACTGCCCATCCACAGGCTCACTCCCCAGCTGGCTGCAATGGGTGGGATCAGGCCAGGCTAGAACCAGGAACCTGGACACTCTCTGCGTCCTCCCTGTGGCGAGCAGGGACCCAAGCAGCTGGGCTTTCTTCTATTGCCTGCCTAGTGCAACAGCAGCGAGCTGGATCAGAAGTAGATTCTAGGTCCACAGGCAATTGCTTAGCCCACTGTGCCAAACGCCAGCTCTCTTGGCAAGGTGTGACCCATCATAAAAAACTGCCTTGCCATCAAAAGCCACGACACTGACTGTGTCTGGCTTGGTCTCGCCAGCCTCTGCAGCCTGTAAAACAGCCAGCAAGATGCAGCTATTCGGGAAGTGAATCAGTAGAAGGGAGATCTGCTTGCAGGCATGCGTGTGTGTGTGTGTGTGTGCGCGCCTTTCAAATAAATAAACATACTATCACAAAAGCACCTGTTCTGAAAGTTTGCAGGAGGTTGCAGCCAAGAATCATGGGGCCAATTCATCCTGCTTTTAGGCCTGACAGCTTTTGTCAGCCGCACAGGGGAGGACTGACCTATGACCTCCCTGGATCCCCACCCTCACAGCATGCACAGCTAAGATGAGGCCAAGATGGGGCCAGTGTCAGAAGCAGGGCGTTGGCGCGGGTGCCTCTCCTCACTGCACCCCAGCTCCTTCCCCAGCCTCCCAGCGTGGAAGCAGCAGAACCGAGCCAGGCCCCAGCCGCCACTCACTTGAAGAAGTCTTCCTTGCAGTAGACACTCCCGGCCCTGGAGAAGCACCTGTCGGCCAGCTGCATCTGGCAGTCTGCGCACTTGAGGCAGGAGCTGTGCCAGTGTCTGTCCAGGACCTTGAGGATGAACTTGTCCAAGATATGCTGGTTGCAGCCGGCACACTGGGGGATCTCTGTGGGAAGAGGAGAGAGGAGCAGCACTGAGCCTTCAGTCCCGCCCAGGCACTGTGTGGATGCTTTTCCAGTCTGCTCTTGGTGGGAACAGGTGTAACCCATGTAGCCCCAGGCACTGTGTGGATGCTTTTCCAGTCTGCTCATGGTGGGAACAGGTGTAACCCATGTAGCCCCAGGCACTGTGTGGATGCTTTTCCAGTCTGCTCATGGTGGGAACAGGTGTAACCCATGTAGCCCCAGGCACTGTGTGGATGCTTTTCCACTCTGCTCATGGTGGGAACAGGTGTAACCCATGTAGCCCCAGGCACTGTGTGGATGCTTTTCCACTCTGCTCATGGTGGGAACAGGTGTAACCCATGTAGCCCCAGGCACTGTGTGGATGCTTTTCCAGTCTGCTCATGGTGGGAACAGGTGTAACCCATGTAGCCCCAGGCACTGTGTGGATGCTTTTCCAGTCTGCTCATGGTGGGAACAGGTGTAACCCATGTAGCCCCAGGCACTGTGTGGATGCTTTTCCAGTCTGCTCATGGTGGGAACAGGTGTAACCCATGTAGCCCCAGGCACTGTGTGGATGCTTTTCCAGTCTGCTCTTGGTGGGAACAGGTGTAACCCATGTAGCCCCAGGCACTGTGTGGATGCTTTTCCAGTCTGCTCATGGTGGTATAACCCATGTAGCTGTGCCAGCTGTACACTGCGCCAACGCAGGCAGGGACTTAAATTCAACCCCTGCTTTGCTGACCAGGCTGTATCTTCTGGCTAGAGATGATCCAGAAGGGCTCACCTGACTCTAAGGATACCACACAAGCCACCCTCCGCCCATGCCAGCTCCAATTCCTCAGCCAAGAGGCCCCAAGGCACCCATCACTCTTTCCACCATGTGTTCATTAGTGATGGGGAAGCGAAAACCTATGACTTCAGAAATAGGCTTGCCCAGGCTTGCAGCAAGAGCCCCTCTGGCCAGTAGCACATGAGGGTAGAGGGGTAGCCCTGAGAGGCTCAAGGAAAGCATCCCACCAGGCAGAGTCCACAGCCCCTGCTGCCTGCACTGTGAGGAAAGCGTTCAACTTGTCCAGACTCCCTGGCCGCTCAGCTTCCCAGCAGGTGCCTGCAGGAGGGAAATGAATTCACTGTGGAGCCTGGTGCTGCTGGGAGCCAGGGCAGAGGTCGTGGCAACCCAAGGGCTGGACTCAGTCCTGGAGCTCCCCTCCCCTGCCCCTGCCACCCAAGGCTGGCCCCACTGAAAGCTGAAAGCCATGATTTCCACTTCAACAGTGTAAGTATATGCTGTTGTCACATCCAAGCCTCAACCACTGCCCCACCCAGTTATGCCCTCAATGGCGTCTGTTGAGACTCTGCTGCTGGGCCACTCCACCCAGGGGCCACCCCAAGTCACTCAGGGGAGTTAATGACATGTTGAGTCACTGCATGTTTCACAGCCTAACAAAAGGGCCAGGCATCCATGGTCAGAAGAACAAACAGTGCTGGCGCCTCCCGCCATTTGCTCTCTTCCTTCTCCACCCAGAGGAAGGTAACAGACCAACAAACATCGAGGAGGAGACAGAAGCGCAGGGTGTGGCTGCTGGGCATGTCCTCCCAACACGGCCTTCACGAGGCTGGCAGCCCCGGGCCTCGCACCCTTGAGAGACAGTCTCCACGCTGTCTCCACACGGCCACCCCCACGCCAGGGCAATTCCTTCAGGGGCAGGAGCAGTTTTTAAAAAAACTAAAAAGAAGATTCGTTTATTTACTTGAAAGTCACAATTACAGACAGAGGGAGACAGAAAGATCTTGCATCTATTGGTTCACTCCCCCATATGCCTTCAATGGCCAGCCCTGGGCCAGTCAGAAGCCAGGAGCCAGGAGTTCCTTCTGGTCTCCCACATGGGTGCTACTTTCCCAGGTACATTAGCAGGGAGCTGGATGGGAAGTGGAGCAGCCAGGATTCGAACCAGTGCCCACATGGGTTACAGGCATTGCAGGCGGCCACTTCACCTGCTGCCTCATGGTGCTGGCCCAGGATTGGTTCCCCTCCCACCTTTGCAGCCCACAGGGCACCTCCACAGATGCTGCTCACCAAGTGACAGCTGGCACTGTGTAGGCAAAGCAGCTTGCTTCACAACAGCTCTGTGCTGGCTTCCCCTGCAAGCCACATCCCTCGGCCAGCAGACCTTGGTGTCCCAATGCCGACCCCATTTGTTGCATGAGGTCAACTTTCAAAATGTTGGCATTAAGGAATCAGCCTCGAAGCATTAGGAGAGAATTTGAACACATGCAAAGTGACAGAGAGCAAAAGTATTCTCAAGAATGAAGACACCACCACCTTCTGGACCATTCGGTAGGTGCCATTACTGTCCCCGTCCATATGGGTGCCCTCTTCTGGCCTAGGCACACTCCACGCCCAAGTGGGCAGCTCGCAGCACGCAACTGGAAGTCAGGCCCAGGGTTCTCTGGCCACTGCCTCGCCTTTGGGCGCCTCTCCCTCCCCTTGCCCCAGGGTTGCACAGCGCCACTCAGCAGGCTGCCAGCAACCACAGTGAGGTGTCAATTCCTGGGGAGTTACAGAGAGCAACAGCATGAGACCCTCCATCTACTGGTTCATTCCCAGATGGCCACAATCGACAGGGCTGTGCTAGGCCCACGCTAGAGGCCAGGAGCTGGTCTCCCACAAGGGTCCGGGGCCCCAGCACCTGGGCCATCTTGTGTTGCAGTCCCAGGCACATTAGCAGAGACCTGGATCAGAAGTAGAGAAGCTGGGACTCGAACTGGCACCCATATGGGCTGTAGCTATCACAGGCAGTGGCTTTTCCCCCAATACCACAGCACGGGGCCCAGGAAGTTTTCTAGTCCAAAGGTTTTCTGGGGCCAGGGTTGCGGCACATGGAGTTAAGCAGGACTGGCACCCCACGTGAGCACTGGCTCGAGCCCCAGCTGCTTCTCTTCTGATCCACCAATCTTAGGGAAATGGCAGAGGACGGCCTTTGGGCCACTGCACTCATGTGGGAGACCCAGAGGAAGCTCCTGGCTCCTGGCTTTGGTCTGAGCCAGTCCACCAACTGTGACCGTTTGGAGAATGAGCCAGCTGATAGAAGAGCTCTGTGCAATTCTGCCTTTCAAATAAAATAAATCTTAAAAAGAATAAAAACTTCTCCTTGAGAAAGAAACTGTTCTCACAAATACTTATTAATGAGCTCTGAAAGAGGACAGCAAAGTGCCAAGCACACGATGGGCACAGAATTCCCACGGAGCCAGAGTGGGCAAGGGAAAACAGGGTAAGACCACGGGCTCGACAGCCAGACTTCACCTCCACCTGGAACCGGCCTCCACCGCCTCAGCCCCGCTCCAAGGGCGAGAGTGTGGCTGCTGGCGTTCATTCAGGACGCGGCCAACCTGTAGAGGCACTGGAGGCCCGACTGCCACTCCAGTCCCCGTGGTCTGCAGCCAGCCCCGGGATGCACACGGCTCCTGCGCCGCAGAGGGCAGGAGGTGCAGCTGCTGGCCCCACCGAGGTGCTCCCAGGAGCTACTGGGGACCCCTGGGCTACGCTCTGCGAGAGAAGAGGCCCAGGGAGTGGCGGGGTGCAGAGCCAGGGAGGAGGTGGAGACCGCACAGGACGAAGGGTCCGGCAGCGCCAGACAGGGCGCAGGGAGGGAGGCTGGGACCCCGAGGGCGGGCAGGGCAGCTCCCTTTGAAGCAAGGAGGAGCCTTTGCGCCTTCCTCCTTGCAGACACGGCTGTATTTCTCCACCCAGCAGCACAACCAGCACTGTTCAGACCCGTGATGTGTGCCCATAAAATTTATTTCCAGCGAGGTAACTACCAAGAGTCTTAACATGATGAATATTCAAGGAAGAATACATTAGGGCTAATGTATGCAGGGGGCGGCGGGGGGCCTGGCTGGCAGGCACCCCTGCGCTGCAGCCGGGTCTCGCACAGGCCCCACTGCCAGCACCAGCTGCCTCGGACAGGGGACTGAACGCGGGCCCTCGGCTTGGCAAAAATGTTAGGGACATGTTGATGGCAGCTTCCAAGATACACAGCAAAAATCCTCCCCACTGCAATCCACTGGAAACTTAAATGCTTTCAAAAAGAATTTAGAAATGGCTTTTATCTGGGGTCCTACACGGTGCCTCAGTAGGCTAATCCTGCACCTTCAAGTGCCGGGATCCCATACGGGTGCAGGTTCGTGTCCCGGCTGCTCCACTTCCCATCCAGCTCCCTGCTTGTGGCCTGGGAAACAGCAGAGGATGGCCCAAAGCCTTGAGACCCTGCAGCCATGTGGGAGACCTGGAGGAAGCTCCTGCCTCCTGGCTTCAAATCAGCTCAGTTTCAGGCACTGCGGCCGTTTGGGAAGTGAACCAGCAGATGGAAGATCTTTCTCTGTCTCTCCTTCTCTCTTTATACCACCCCCTTTTCTAATAATAAAAAAAAAAAAATTTAAGACAAGAGAAATGAAGGAAGGAAAGAAGTCAGTCAGTCTTAAGTGAAAGAACCACAACACAGCAGTAACAGAAAGTGGGTGCTGGGGACCATCTCAGGGCCCCGCTGCTGGTTCACCACTCCACGATGACACGGTCTATGTCACGGACTGACACCATGCCACAGCGAGGCAGTTGAGCCTTAGAAGGTGGAGTCAGGCCCCCGGGGGACCATGGGGGGACTTGAACCTGCCTCCTGTGTTGCTGGAGTTTCCTTTAGGAAACTGAAGGAGCCCACTGGAGAGCTCAAGGGTGGCCCCCCTTGGCTGCACCCTGGCCTTGCACAAGTGCAGACTTCAGGCTGCTCTGTGTGCCTGGGTCTTCAAAAGGTCACAGAAATTTTTATCACAAAAAAAGATTTTTAAAAGGGAAAAATTGCATCAGTTTCTTTTGGCGGGGGCAGAGAGGGCTCCAAAATAAACTGCTCTTTGAATGCCACTGTCTTGTGACTTTGGAAATACTTTTTTCCGGGGACAAAACAATGTGTGAGCAGCCAGCCTCTGATGGGCAGGTGGAAATGCTGGAGGTGCGTGACACAGATGGGCCGGGCCCAACGTGCAGGTGTTTCATCCCAGGGCCCCTGTTGGCGGTCCCCACAGCCCGGGTGCAAGGTGCTGTCAAGGTCAGGGTCGCTCCAGGAGGCAATGCAAGCAAATGAGCTGAGCCAGGTAGGGGGGAAGATGAGTGAGAAATGTAACATCATTTGAACATTTTGCAAAGAGCAACAACAGAAGCCTTTACTTTTTTTTTTTTTTTTAAAGATTTGTTTGTTTTCATATGGGAAAGTCAGATTTACAGAGAGAAGGAGAGACAGAGAGAAATATCTTCCATCCATTGCTTCACTCCCCAAGTGGCCACAACGGCCAGAACTGAGCCAGTCGGAAGCCAGGAGCCAGGAGCTTCTTCCAAGTCTCCCAGTGGGTACACGGCTACAAGCAGGGAGATGGGTTGGAAGTGGAGCAGCCAGGACATGAACCTGCGCCCATATGGGATCCTGGCACATACAAGGCAAGGACATCAACTACTAGACTACTACGCACCCGGCCCCTTTATTTACTTATTTACTTATAAGAAATGATGACCGGGCCTAATGCAATGGCTCAGTGGCTAAACCCTCATCTTGCATGCCCGGGATCCCACATGGGCACTGGTTCATGTCCTGGCTGCTCTGTTTCCCACCCAGCTCCCTGCCATGGCCTGGGAAAGGAGGATGGCCCAAAGTCTTGAGATTCAAAGAAGCTCCTGGTTCCTGGCTTTAGCTTGGACCAGCTCTGGCCAGTGCGGCCACTTGGGGAGTGAACCAGTGGGTAGATCCTTCTCTGTTTCTCCTTCTCTCCATAAATCCGATCTGCCTTTCCTAAATAAATAAGTAAATGGAATGATGAGTATTATCATTCACAACTTCGAAAGCAGAAGCTACGCAGGTGTCCCGTCAGGAATAAGGCTGTAACCAGCACCTTCTAAGCCCAGAAGCAGCTCAGGGCCCTTCACACACTGCCTGGTGTCATGAAGTTCTACTGTGAAACCTGGAAGAACGCCAGTCCACCTCCCCCAGAGCCACTAACCACAGGCTGTGCTGGCCAGATCCAGGCCCAGGAAGACGACTCATCTCACGTACCCAGAGGTTTCCACCTGACTCCACAGAAGCGCTCTCTGCGGTGCTCTGCAGAGGTGCGCCCCGGCAGGAGGGGAGAAACACGGGAGCACACAGGCCAAGCCACCCTGTGTGCCCTGACAGCAGGCACAGACCCGAGCCCTCACTCACCCCCACACACGGACGCAAGCAGTGTACAACTGCACGTACACACAGCACCCCTGCCAGCCACACACACAAGCAGTCCTGTAACACACACACGCACGAGCCTGCACATGGAGAGTGGCACAAACAACCCCCAGAAAACAAAGGTACAACCTAAAGGCCAGCACCATGGCCCATAGCGGGTTAATCTGCCACTTGCAACACTAGCACCCCACTGGTATGTTATTCCCATCCAGGCCGCTCTGCTTGGGACACAGCTTCCTGCTGATGTGCCTGGGAAAGCAGCGGAAGATGGCCCAGGACAGGACAGCAAAATAAAGCTCCCGGCTTCAACTGGCCCAGCTCTGGCTGCTGTGACCAGTTGAGTAGTAAACCAGGAGATGAGTGAGCTATCTCTCTCTGTCTCTCTCAGCCTCTATTATTCTACCTTTCAAATAAATATGAAAAATCATTTTAAAAGATGTTTTTATTATTGGAAAGGCAGATTGGCAGAGAGAAAGATCTTCCACCTATTGGTTCAACCCCCAAAGGGCCGCAACAGCCAGAGCTGAGTCAAACCAAAGCCAGTAGCTTCTTCTGGGTCTCCCACATGGGTGCAGGGTCCCAATGCTTTGGGTCGTCCTCTACTGCCCTTCCAGGCCACAAGCCTGGGCAACCATGCTAGGTCCCAAATAAATAAATCCTTAACAACAAAGATCCAGGGCCCAACACAGTAGCCTAGCGACTAAAGTCCTCAGCTTGCACGTGCCAGGATCCATATGGGTGCCACTTCTAATTCCGGCAGCCCCACTTCCCATCCAGCTCCCTGCTTGTGGCCTGGGAAAGCAGTCCAAGATGGCCCAAAGCCTTGGGACCCTGCACCTGTGCAGGAGACCCAGAAGAAACTCCTGGCTCCTGGCTTCGGATTGGTTCAGTTCCGGCCATTGCTGCCACTTGGGGAATGAATCATCGGACGGAAGATCTTTCTGTCTCTCCTCCTCTCTGTATATCTGCCTTTCCAATAAAAATAAATAAATAAATAAATAAATAAAGCCCACCAAGATCCAACCTGAGATACAGACACATCACAGTCGCATGGACAGACACGCCATTATCCACTCGCATCCAGCTGAAGGTACTTTCACCTGGCCAGCTCCTCTGTGGCTGCCTATGGGGCACCAGCTGAATGAGTGAGCTCTGGGGCAGGGAGACAGTGACAGGGACAGCTGGGAAGTAGCAGGAACAGCCTTCAAAATATCTTGGGGAAGAAGCTCAAAATAGTGGGTAGGTTTGAAAGTGTTCAGTTCTTTGTACAGTTATGGCTGGCAAACCATGAGGTCTGCGAGAGGGTTTGTGATGAATGGCACATCTGAATGTGACCTGAGTTCAAATCCCAATTCTACCCTCTGTGTGTGTGACCTGGGACTAATTTCTACTCACTGTGAGCCTTGATTTGCTTGTCTATAAAATGGGAATGCTAGCACCATTCACCTGAGTTTGTTGTGCAATGAACACATCAGCTCACGTTGGCGTCCGTTATCCACGCCCCACAGTCCTTCTCCAAGGGGTCCTGCGGCCCATGGCCAACTAGGAATGTATACACTTAGCGCATATCAGTGTCTTGTCCGGCATTATCTGCCTCCCTGCAGACACTCCCCCACCACGTGCCCGCGTGGCTCACTGTCCCAAACATCACAGTGGCACGGAGGGCCAGGCGTTTTGGAATAAGGACAGCTGGTGGACTCCTGCACAGACCAAGGGGGCAGCTGTGACAACTCCAGCACCTCCCTACGAGTGATGTGAAGGTTGAGCCAGCCAACTGTTGGAGCTCACTTCCCTGTCGCTGTAACACATACAGGGGAGGCGGTAGATTGGGCTCAAAGGAACAATCCAGGCCTCTAGTATCCTTCCTGGGGGCATGCAAACGCCCAAACCCTAAGTGATGCCTTTGGATCAGACAGTCCTGCAGACCTAGGCAGGTAAGTCAGGATCCACTCCTCCCCATCACAGGAGCTTCACAGCCGAGCCTGGTGGACAGGCCTCACAGCACCTGGCGCTGTGTGCTAGGCACTGCCTGTGCTGCTGCTTCAAGAGTAGCCCAAAAGCAAATGGGTCCCATTTCGAAGCCTGGGGATGCTTCGGGAGGCTGGGAGGTGGAGGTGATTGTGGGTGACACACCACGGGGTTCACACCCCTCCCGGGAGGGCTGACACAAGTCAGGTGCATTTCTGTTCCTCACGCATGTTGCTCCATTTCCAAGAAAGCTGCTCTCAAGGAAACACAGGCCGGCATAACCATTTCACAGTCTGTGGTGGCTAGATCGATTTTAATTCTCTGAAAGACGATGCTGTCTATCTCTTTGGGCACAAAGATCAACAGGGTGTGCGGGGGAGTGAGTGGGGAGGGGGGATGCTCGGCAAAAGTCTAAAGCTAGAGCCAACAGGTGTGACAATGACTTCTAAGATGAGTGCACCTGGCTGGAGAAGTGCAGCTCAGCAGCTCAGCTATTTCCACTGGCCTCGCAATGCCGAGACGTGATTTCACTGCTTCCAGCACCAAGGGGCCTCACGCTGGTAGCACTGGTGTTCGCACACCCACGCTCTCAGATCAGATGAGAAATTTGTAAGACCTGGAATTTGCTGTGTCACCCTGGAGTCCTGGGAGGAGGCCCTGCTTCTCAGCGCTCTGTGGGGAGGACAGACCTTCTCTTGTGGCTCCATAATTTGGCCTGCCAGCCTAGCACGTTAGGACAATTCTCCTTGCTCTGTTCAAGCGAAGGAACCAGGCACCATGGCAGACGCCGCAAGTGTTCCTGTTGGCTGAGCTCACACAACACTCCTTTGGGGCTGGCTGTCCGCTTGGGGCACCAAGAGAGCCCCGGTGCACGGGTGTGTCTGCAAAACGGGAGCCCAGAGCCAGGGGTTCTGAGTGCTTGAAGAAGTACTGAAGCCCTTTGAACTTGGCCAAGGACTCTCAGACCTTCCTGTTCGTATATGCTTCCCAGATACCTACAACTTTAGAGAGTACAGGAATCGGGAGCTTTCTGCAGGGGACACCATGGGGGGCTGAATTGGGGTTCGCTTCTTCTTTTGGGGACACAAATGCTGCCACTTCCACCCGTGCTCACCAAACCTTCCTCCATCTTGGATTTTCACCCCGAATTCTTCTGCCCAAGTCTTCTTCCCAGGGAGGGTTTTTTTTTTTTTTTTTTTGAGTTCCGTTGGAAATAACATATGCCTGCTTATGTCTCCAAAAATGATTGCCTGTTGAAATGCTTTTACTGCCAAAAAAAAAAAAAAAAAAAAGAAATGTTTTTACTGCTGACTAACTTGAAAGAGAAGTTAAATGGGGCTTTAACAAAACATACATACAGCCGACACCGTGTACAAACATTTCTGTTGGAATTTTCCATTCCTTTCCCACACCTACTGAGCAGAAAATAATGGGCAACCCGCAGGTGCTGCAGGGCCCCACGGTGCCTCGGGTCTGTCCCAAATAAGAATGTGGAAAGCTGGCTTAACCAGGCAGTTGTGGGTGGAATGCTCTCAGTGGGGGGCTGGGTGCTTTCTCTGCAGAATGACTAATTACAAAGTGTATGGGACAAAAGACTTCAGGGCACATCCAGTTGTGGCACCTGCCTTAACTCACACCTGAGTTTGCGTATTCCCAGCCTATAGTCACAGAGCAATGCTGAAAATGAAGTCCCATGTTCAGGGCAGATATTACCAAAATAAAATTTTCCAATTTGAAGGTGCTACTATCAACGGTAACGATTTAAAAATTTACTTTCTGGTCACAACTTTCCTTCTCAATCACCTGATAATTGTGATAACTGTAATCAGAGGAACTCGGGCAGCTACACAGCCACACAGGAACAAAAACCCGGGACCAGGATGTGACTTTCTGAGGCCAAACTGTGTTGGTTTGTGGCTGGAGCACCCGTTCCTCTCCCGCCTCTTGATTTGACATTAAAAACAATTCATTGAGCAATTTAGTTTCTTTTAAAAAATATTGTCTGTTATTCTAAACCAACATATCTTAAAGAGACCAAGACATAACTTCTCCAAATTCCTCATAATGGGTTTTCATGACCTGGTTAGAATAGCCTCGCAAACAACACAGCTGAATCACACAAAGTCCAATATTAATTCTTTAAAGGTTAAGTAACGAAGACATACTTTGCACTATGAGGCTTTGCGATGGAAAGCAGAGCCAGTGATTTAAAAAAAATCATCCTTTTATAGATAAATTAGAATTTCTATAAATAATTACATCCATATTTGCACATAAAAAATACACCAGCCTCTAAGTGTCTTGTTACTTAATTTCTTTTCTCCAGTTTGTCTTGACAAATGACTAATAATGGGGGGGGGGTGCGAAAAGCCAGGAAAATCTTGTCCTATCAGAAATGACTGCCTCTGAAAATGTCCTGCCCTTCCACCTGCCGCCTGGGCTGCCCCCACAACAGCAGCTTTGCAGCTTTTACTGGTCTTGCTTGGTGGCCTGGGTCCCTTCGAAAATCTCCTTTGTTTTTTCCCCTGCTTGGATAATGTAAGAACAATACCCACGTCAACAAAGGAGCAGATTCCAAAGTATTCTGAAGCTACTCCCAACGCGAGCATCTTGAAAGCGCTCATTGGGATAATGTTTGAATGGAAGGCGTCCGGCAGCAAAAGGAACGCGAAATAAGAAAAAGAAGCATTTGCAGAGACAGGATTACCTTCCCCATGGTAGACTGGCACACAAGTAGTACCCTTCAAATAGCTCAGTAGATGCAAATGAAATGGAAAATTGCAGTAAACAAATCCATGCTCGTGTACAGAGAGGCCGTGGACACATCACCGTTTCCACCCCATTCTCACATTTAATCACTGTTCCATCTCCGTCCTGCGGTTCTCTGATGTCTCATTCCGCGGCCGCGTCCCACGTTTGGCAACCTCGCCCTCGTAAGAAGAAACTTTAAATTAATTTGGCTCCAAGTTTTGCGTCTATGAAGCTATTCGCAGAACCGATCCCTTAACCCTCCAACATTATAATGAGAGCAAATTGTCCTTTAAAGGCATTTGGGGGCGAGGTGCCACAGCAAAGCTCGGGCAGCCGCTGCCAGGCTGACAGAAGGAAGGGGGTGGGGATCTGGGAGGAAACCAACAGAAGCAGGCGGGGATGATGCGCACCCCGAGTCTAGTTTGTACACAGTCACCAGGCGGGTTCACCCAAAGCGTGTTGTCCAAGGGAGAATTCATTTCAAGTCTGCCAATGAAACCCACCTGGGCGCCTGCTACCAGCAGCAGTACCTCCAAACGGCTGGTCGGTATTGGGGCTCCATTTTGATCACTGTCCCTAATAAATTGGAGACCCTACAAGGTGACACTGCACCAGAACATCTGTCTTCAGCCGACTCCTTCCTCCCCTCCACAGCACTAAAAGCCCAGCTCCTGTGTGGCTTCCGACCTCACCCCAGCCTGTGCTGGGGCTTCCAGGAAGAGGCAGCAGGAGGAATCCCGCCACTTTGCAGCCTGGGGGGACGCGGCCAGGAGGCGAAACCCTAGTGTTGGCAATTCCCCCAGGGGAGAGGAGGGGAGGAGGGAATGGGAGGAAGTGAGAAGCAGACAGGCGCTGCCCCCTTCCCTGGAGGGAGGCTGGAATTTGACTAGGAGTAGTAGACCCTGTTTGCTTACGCAAACTTGTGCTCATGGGCATTGTCAGCACTCACTGCAGGAAAGGAGATTGTTCCAGAAGTGCATCCAACTACCGCGGCTAGCTCTAGGCAAACCCCAGCAGCGTCCACGCAGCCGCCCCGCGAGCGCCTCCAGACTCAGCCTCCCCATCAGCAGCTGAAGCGGCTCCACGCCGGCGTGCACTCCGGGACGCTGGTGCTTCCTCTGTCCCCTGCCACATTTGTGAGACACCGAGGCCCGCACCGGTTATCCACACCATTCCAGCCCGAAGGAGCCTCCTCGCCAACACCCTAGCAAGGACAGACGCACGGCTACTTCTCCGGAGGGATTTTCCACCCCGGGGCTCCAGCCACTGCGCCCTCCACCCCGAGCTGGTCTGGGGCGCCGCGGCGCGTTGCGGGGGACGACTCTGCTAATGCCCGGGGCTAAGCCGTCACTAATTGAGCGAAGCAGTGAAAGGACACCAAATCCCGAGGCCAAGGGGGAAGTTAGTACAGTGCAAATATTTTAGGGCTTGAGGCCGTCCACACCTGGCCAGCGAGGTCAGCAGGTCGCTCTTCAGAACCGTGGAAGGTCCCCAGCGACCCGAGTTGCCATCTATTCAGTGGAAAGAAATTGCTTTGTCTGCCTCCTGCCCACCCCCTCTCCGGCCCCCCGCCTTTCCTGGAGGGGCGCTGGATTTTTACAAACTAGATCCCCATATTTTTGCAGTCCTGTCGGAGGCCTCCGAGACCGGCCTTAATCCCTGGGCGCTCAGGCGGCATTCTTGCCTGCCCCCCCTTTGTTTCTGACCGGTCGAGAGGAAGGTCAGGCTAGCCGCGAGCCTCACCTTTCTTTAATTTCCTGACGTTCCTGGTTTTATCCCACCTGGTTTTTCCACTTAGGGTTTTTTCTTCTTCATTAGTTCCCTTCAGGTCCTTTAAAAAAACACATCGGCCCTGTTTTATTTATTTATTTATTTATTTATTTATTTATTTATTTATTTATTTTAAATCCCACTCTGGCTAAATCCAGGACTTGAGTCACACGGAGAGAAGCTCGCGCAGGTGTCTGGCCAGTCCGGCCTCCCGTGCGGGGCGCGCAGACCCCGGCCCGCGTCCTCTCGCCTCGTCCAGCGGCGATCCAAGTCACCAACCGCCTCTTCCCGCGGGGATATTTCAGTGCGTTATCGGTCGCCCAGGTGGCTCCCTCTCCCCCCAGAGCCTGCAGCGTTTCCTGGGTTCGTGGGGGTCTCCCACCCCTCTCTCCCCGGGCTGGAGAGCTGGACCCAGCTGCTGAGAGAGGCTCGAACGCGCAAGCCATAGCCGGTCCGACGACAGGAGGAGAAGCAGCTCCCCGAACACAGCGCCGCTTTCCAAGGGCCTAAAAGTCCTGCAAAAGTTCGAGCCTTCCAATCCGGGGTTTAGCTCGGCGTGGACGCTCTGTTAACAGGCCTCGGGGTGGAGGGGGGAGTGAGGTTTCAGTCCGGCGTGCTGTTCTGGATGGGCATGCTGTTCGCGCTCGCACCTGCTGCTCCGAGAGCAGGGCAGGCCACCCGACGCCAGGTCGGAGGACCTGGAGCTGTTCTGCGCTGGAAAACAAGCCCGGGACGGGAACGGGCATAAAGCGCTAAACAGACAGAAAAGGCCGTCCGCTTGAGGAGCGCGACGGACGCGGATCCTGTCCCGCCCTTGCTCCCTTCCAGGCCGCGCCCTTGGCCCCCCGCTGCAGCACGCGAGAAGCGCTCAAAGCCAGGCGGCTGCGAAGGTTGGCCCTGCCGGCATCTGTCTACACCGGCGCGGACACCCGCCTCCCCTCTCCCCCCACCCCCAAAAAAGGTGTGCAGCTAGGCTTGCAGAAGAATTCATCTCCTGTTCTCCGACCACCCCGGCCGCAGTGTGGCCGCGGGCCGGCGGAGCCCTGCCCAGGGCGCGGCGGGGTCCTGTAGGTCGCGCTCCCACACCCGAGGACGCCACTTCTGGCGGCTCCCGGCGTCCGCGACCCCGAACAGCCGACAAAGTGAAGCAGCACACTGGGACCGAATCTCAACTTTCCCGGGACGTTGTGAACCAGACCTACGCCACTGCAGCTGATCCAGGTCGCAATCCCATCGTTAATTCGGCTCCCTGCGCACACTGGGACCGCGGATTCACCGCCTTCCCTCTGCCACCCAGGCTCCCCAAGGGCGGAGGCGGAGACCTTTTGCGCCTGGAGAGCCCTGGGTCGCCAAGAGTCCCTAGCGAGACGCCGCCACGGTTGCCCCGGCTTCCCCAAATTCCTTTATGCAACAGTACACAGCCTTGGTCAGGGGCTGCGGCGGGATCCCAACCCTCGGGGAAGCCGAGCCGCCAACCCGCCAGGCGTGAGCGGCCGATGGGAAGAACGCACCTGACCTGTCCTAGCTGGCACTCTCTCTCGCTGGCACTACTTTCGTGACGCAAGGACCTAACTGTGCGGTGCCCAGAGGCATCCGTCGGAATTTCTACATGGGGTTCTGAAAGACTCTGTCCGAATGCACAGACCTGGGCAAGTGCGCGCGCACGCACCTCTGTCAGTAGGAAATGAGGCCGGCAGGAATGGGGCGCACAGCTGCGGGAAGGGAGTCCGCGCCGTCCCCTGGGAAGATAACCTCCGGACGACGGCCCAGGGTCTGGGTTCTGGGGGCGCTTGCGCTGGGAGATCTGGGACCCCAGGAAGAACAGGGAGAAACGGTCGTCCCAGGAATTACTCCGCCCCACACCCCCATCGAATAGAAAATAATACCCCCACCCAGCTTCGCAGCGCTCTGGGACCCACACGAGGTGGCGGAAACAGATGCCGGCCCGGGGCTGTTTCCACATTCCCACCTCTGCCAGCCCTCCAGGGAAGACGACGAAGCCTGTGGGTCAGCTGAGAGCAGAGCTGGGTTTAGCATTCCACCTGTGGGGTCTCCGCACGTCCCCGAGTCTGCGGGAGCGGCCAGGAAGGGCATGCCGGTCCCACAGGCGCGCGGGGGGCTCCGGAGTCCGGGGACCGGCGTTTCGGAGGCGGCACAGGAGGCGTTGTCCGGGGTCCGGGGAGCCTCCAGTGAGGTGGCAGGGGCAGCAGGACTGTAACCCAGGTGAGAGGTGGCCGCCCCTCCCTCACATTTTGCGGCAAGTAGTCAAGATCTCAGAGTATTTGACCAGGTACCTTTCTGAACCCATCCAACCGAGCTCCTAAAAAGCACATAACCGTTTCCCAAGTGCCCTAGGGCACACAGGCCGTGCCCTCCGACGCCGCGCTCCCGCCGTCCAAAGCAAGCAGTGGGCATCCTGGACGAGAACCGCGGGTCCAGTCGAGCTCTGAAGGAGAGGGATCCAGAGATCGCCGCCAGCGTCCTCCTTTCTGCCTGGCTCGAGGCCGACATCCCAGTGGGACGGCCACGCCGGAGCTTGTAGGAGCCTGGCGCGGGCCGGATGGGGCGCCCGGAGACTGGGCTGCCAGGACCGCACCGGGGCCGCCTGACCTCTACGCGGTGTAGTTCACAGAGGCAACCGCGCAAGCTAGGGCTCCGGGGTGGGAGCAGAGTCGGAAGGAAAAGGGCAAAGGCGTGAGTCCAAGGGAGATAAATGACAGGACCAGGCAACATTCTGAAAGGGAACGCTCAGCCTACACCCGCAGCCAGCAAAAGAACAGCTCCCTGCCACGCAAACTGGGCAAAAATTCCTACAACGCCCCTGGAGCTGAGAGCGGAAGAGGCTCTCAAGTTATAACATCCCTGTCCTTTCGCCACCATCCCACCCCCAGCTCCACACCTGGGCTCAGGATGAATACGCGGCTTCCATCTGCAACAAGGGGTGGATGTCCTGAATTAACCCCTATTCCTTCCTCTTCCTCTTCCCAGGAGTCTTTAGACCTCTGGGCCCACGTCCCAGGAGGAAGAATGGTTGCGTCTCGGTAGGGAGCCGCGCTGCCCGTTCCTGCCCTGGTCTGGCACCAGAAGCTAACTGTCAGTGAACATGGGTGACCATCATGCATGCATCCCAAAGAGGGGAAAAATCCGGATCCTAAGTGTCTCTGTAACCGGGACCCCTGTGTCTCTGTCCAAAGAACCCAAGACAAAAGGGAGGGATGACATCCCCCTGCTGGTTCTGCAGTGCCTTGCTAGGCCACCCTGGGGTGAGACCTCCTTTTTCTATGTACGTTTTCCCCAGTTTCAACCAAGACTCAGAGCCCCCCACCACCCGTGACTCTGAAGGCGACTTCTGGGTGTTCTAGGGAAGCGGGTTCCTGACTTCCAACAATCATCCTTGCCTAGGCTCGAGAGACTCTGAAGTGAGCCAATCAGCGTGGGGCAAACAAAAAAGATCCCTAAAGCAAAGCCCAGCGTCCTTCCTTGGGGTCCCGACAGCCAGGCCACCTGTGGGCCACAGCCACCAGAACACAGACGCGCTGGGCGCCAGGGACACAACGCCTGAGCCGCGGTCTCCCCAAGCCACGGTGCAGTTTTGCGTCTGTTTGTCAGTCTACGCAGGCAGTCGCAGAGAATAAATGCAGGACGTGGTCAAGAGACATCTGAATAGGACGAGGCTCTCTCCTCTAGTCCCTTCTCCAAAACTTCCCGGGGACGTCCAGGGAGCGCGCTCCCCTGCCTGTCCTTTCGGACAAGGCCAGGACAGGAATCCTGCCATGGAGAGCCGGGGCGCAGGAGGGCGCGCTCGTGCGCCTCAGTTCCTAGGCGGGTTGCCATCCCTGCATGAACCGGCTCTTGCTTAAACCCCAAGGGCGTACTGCCCCACCAAAGAAGTTACAGGAAGTACAGACCGACCCTGGGCAAGCGCGGCGAGAAAACCCTTCATCTCTCCGCGGTGCAGGAGAGCGCCGTGCAGAACACGCGAGCCACGAGGCAGGACGCTCACGGCGCGCGTCCGGTGCGCGCGCGCCACACTCTGGGACCTGTACTGGCCCCGGCAGGGATTCTCCCCTCGGCGAGTCTCCATTCAAGAATGAAAGAGGGACAGAGATTCCCACCGGGAAAATCTCTGCCCGCACAAACCCACACAAACTCAGAAATCAGGAGTCACGCGAGCCCTGAGCTCCGGGCGTTTGGCGCATTCCGAGCGCGGGACCGGGACGCGGGCAGGCTGGCGAGGCGCTCACACAATCCCGTCTCTCCCCGCCAAAGGCGAGTCCAGGACAGCGCCGGTCCTCGCCTGCGCCCAGTCCACAACTTCGGCGCCGCGCTTCTCTGAATTTCAGCTCGCGCCGCTGGAACGTGGCGAGCAGATTCCCTCACACGGAGCAGTTCCTCCGGAGGCCAGCGCCACAGGCAGCAACGGGTAGGAGAGCGACTGGCGCGCACGCCCGGCGCTCTGGCTCGCGGGGACAGAGTGTTTGTGGACCTGGTTCCCGCGCCGCCCGCCAGACCCGGGGGTGGGGCGGTAGAGGGGGACGCGTAGGACTGGCTATTCAACTTCCCGCCAGCTGGAGTGAAGTTGCACCAGCGGTCCTGTGAGCCCTGACCGTGGCCACGGGGGAAGAGATCCAGGGAAGACACCCTGCGCCCTGACGCCTGGCCTGCAACTCATCACCCCCATTAAGTCCCCAAACAGCGCACTCCCCCAGCGTTCCCGAAAAAGCACGGGCCTGGAGGTGCCTCAGCGTGATGCAGGTGGCGTTCGCGTTCGACCCCAGGAGCCAAGGCCCCTGCCCTGTGACCGTCCCTGCGCGCCCCGGGCCGCCCACCCCTCGCGGCGCCTGGCCCTCCCCGCGGAGGGATGCTGTTCGCAGTCTGGTTACCGCGTCCCACCGGCACGGAAAGGGGTGTCTTACGTTGCATCGGCACACCGAGCATCTCCGGGAGCCCCTTGACGGCCGCCTCGGCGGGGACAGCCGCGCTCTGCATCATCTCGGAGCCAGAGCTAGCCAGGCGCAGGCCACGGAGATCTGTCGCTCTCTCCCTCCGGCTGGATTCAGAAATTGGAAAAATAATAAAAAGCCCGAGCAGGCCGCTGAAGTCACGGTGGCAGTCGGGCCCTCGCCGGCCTCTTCCCGGGAGGGCTCCACAGGCTGGCCGGCCCCTCCCCCCGCCCGGGCTCAGTCTGGTTCAAATCCCTTTGATCTCTCTCTCCGGGGCCGGTGCACATCCCGGGTAGAGGAGACGCTGTTGCTGCGGCTCTGGCTTTTCTCCCCTCCTCCTCCCCCGCCCGCACCCCCTCCCCCTCCACCCTTCGCGTGCCGGCCGCCCCGGAGGCCGCGGTCACCCAGGCATTTTGATTCATTCACACTGCAGGAGCGGCCGTGACGTCGCTTTCCGCAGGGAGGCCCGCCCTGCAGCCAATCCCCCCACCCCCCGACTTCCCCGCCCTCCGCAACCCGGGGGACAGGCAGCCGACCCCGGCCGGAGTAGGGGCCGGGGAGCCCCCAGCGAGCCGGCCGTGTGGGAGGGCGGGGCCCGCGGAGCGAGGCGGAGCGTCGCTGCACCCTCCCACCCCGGCCCGTTTGCGGGCTCGCGCCCCGGGCATAAATACTGCGGCCCGGGAGGCCGCGGCAGCAGGTGGTCCGGGCAGGCGAGTGGCGCGCGTTCCCCGGGGGTTCTGGAGCCCGCGTGCCGCGTCCTCCCCGCCCCTCTGCTCGGACCGAAGGGGCGACTCGGGGAAGGGAAGACCCTCCCGAGGCCAGAAACGCGTGGCTGTGTCTCCCTCCCGCCCCCCACCCCCGGCGCGCTCTCGATTCCCGGCCGCTCTCCGCCGGACTGGGCGCGCTCCATCACCGGATGACTCCATCCCTCTCCCTCCGCCTCCTCGCCTCCGGCCAACTCCTTTCTCGCCGGCACTTCCCAGTCCCTGCTCGCTCTCCCCCGCGTCTGGCTGAGGCCGGGCCAGGGACAGCCCGTACTCGGCCCAGAACGCGCGAGTCACGCAGTCGCCGCCGCCGCCGGGCAGAGCAGAGCAAAGCGGCTGGGCCAGCGCGCGAGGTGGCGGGGCGCGGCTCCCCTGCGCGCCCCCGCACGCCGCGGGGATTCCGAATTTCACTCCCTTTCTGTCCAGTCCGACCTCCGCGTTCCCCGGCCACCCGGGAGTGTGTCCGCCCAGCTCCGGCTTCCCTCGCCCCTAGAGACCGCTCTGCCTCGCCGGCTACAGGGGCGGGCGCCTTGGCCAATCCCGGCCCTCGTGTGGCAGCGGGCGCGCGGCCACGGGGCTCCCCAGCCAGGACGCTGCGCTGTTGTCGGTGGGCGCATCCACCAGACGCCCACAATTGCGAGGCGTGAATGGAAACGTTTCCAATCAGAGCTGCCCAGTGCGTGTTCTCGGCGGGAGCACCTCAGAAGGCCCAAGACTGGGGCCAGGTCTCGAAAGGTACTGGAGGTACTCCATCCGAGATTCCTGGGAAACCCACCCTGCCTGCCTCAGGACCCAGCCCCTCTCTGGGTCTCTCTGCGACACCCTCCATCCCGGATTTCGTTGCAGGGATGAAAATGGACTCATTCCCCCAGCCTAATGAACTAGAAGAGAAACCGTGACCCTTTCCCAGCCTTCCAGAGAGTCCCAAAGGGAGGGACACCTGTCCACCCTTCAGAGTTGGCGAGGGAAGGGCTTGGGGGTGGGGGAGGGTGGCAAAACCGGCAGTGTGGTCACAATGACTTCCACGCGTGCTGAGACTGGGCTGGCACCTGTTAGGTGACTCCAGTTGGCCAGGTGGAGGATATGCTGGGGTGGGGAGGCAACAAAAGCAGAGACCCCAGTGACGTTTTCATGGCTTGCCAACACACTTTCTTTCTACAGAAACCTAACCAGCAAACAGATGCAACGAGGTTTGCACGTCCCTCTCTTTGCTTGTGAAATGTGCCACTAGGAGGGCAGTCACAGGTTCCGGGCTGGCGCAGGTGCCGGGGACGTGATGGCTGCTGTACTGATCACCACCATGTCCGCTTTGGGAAGCAGTTTGGCAGTACCCAAACAAATCCATACATTTTTTTTTTCATGCACTTTAGCTCATGGACTCCCCATTTTCAATAAATCTAGAAATGTTTAAAAGTTTCACGCGTAAAGATGTTTATTACAGCATCCTAGTTGGGGAGAGAAAAAAAAAACACCTACATTTCAAACAAAAGAACACTGACTTGGTAGAGCCAGATTTACCTGGTAAATCGGCTTGGTAGGATCGTTGAAACCATGGCATTTAGCAGCCTGAGAACGCTAGTGGGATGCTACAATTTACAAAGCAACATGCAATAGTGGCTGAAGACAGATATGTTAGGTAGAAGAGGGCGGTGATCATTGGTTAGGGTCTGGGGAGGTTAGTGAACAATTTCCTAAAGAGTGCACAAAGAGGAAACATGCTTTCTGGGCAAATTTTTTCGACAGTCTGGTTTATTTGCCTAAAAATCTGATGCATTTGACCCAGTCCATACACACATTTATCCAAGGCAACAGTCGGCGGACTTGCTGACAAAGAGGTAGCAGTCAAGATGTTCAGTAGCACTTTAAAAAGAGAATAACAACTATCCCACATTGAGGGGTTATTTAGTAAATTAGGGTAAATTATTAATGAAAGTAGAGTACGTGGAAATGCTATGAAATCATTTAAATAATGCAAAAGAGGACCTTCAATAATGAAAAAAAAAAAGACTCGCAGTTTTAGGACCTAGTCAAGCAACCTGCAGCAGCGGTTTCCGATTTTTCTGGAAATTAGTATACATATGCAAATGCGCCACACGGTAAAAGCATCTGCCATGTTTATTTTATTATTTTTGCTGTTTCAGTTTTCTTGATGAGAACATCATTCTACCAAGCAGGAAAACTAATAAAAGTGCCTTGTAACACTGGCAAAGAATGGATCGAAATATTATTCAAAAGTAATAGGAAAAAAATGTGCAATCTTGTTCTTAGTTTCCAGACTTCCTGTAAAGTGTATATATGTTATAGTAATAATGATAAAAGTTCATCTATGCAGGGAAACACAGAGCATATGTGGCACTGCTTTTATAATTTTAAATGTGTTTAGAACAATTCCCTGCCACTCTTGCCACCCTTGTATGAACCGACTGGTCCCCTGCCCTCCTCCCATGGCATGGCACTCAGCTAGCACTGGGTGCGAACCAGCAGCAGTGTGGTGGGCGCACCTGTACCGCCTTTTACACCTGTCCCTCAGTTGCCGAGCCTGTGAGCAGCTCTCCCTGCGCCCACACATGTGCACCACACAGTTCAGCCATGGTGTGCCCTTCCTACCTCCTACCAGGAATGGGGACCATCTGGCCGTGGAAGACCCTGCCAGGCCAAGTACAGGTGGCACTCAAAGTTCAATCAATCTACAGCAAGTTGATGATTTCATATGACCCCCCAATGATGTAACTATCCAAATGGCTCTTGGCAGAGAACAAGGTTCCCCAACCCTGTAAGACCCTTGTTTACTCTAGGGTCTGAATCCAACCCCCAAGACCTCCCAACAGTGTCTGAACATGCCTTTCATTTCCCTCCAGCAGCCTCAGCCTTCCCAACCACGACCAAAGAAAACCCTAGTGAAGTTTTAATACATGTGATGGTAATTATTAGAGCTGGTGTTTAGTGGAAGTTTACACCTGAACTCCAATTTATGTAATTCCATCTCTTTCTTCCAGTGGTCTAGCAGGTGGTATTATGATACCTACTCGGTAGATGGAAGGAACCAGGACTAACAGTCTCATCCCACAGACTGGGAGAATGGCTGAATCCCAGAAGGAACAGATACCTGGTCTGTGAATCAGCCCAGAAAGCCTCCTTGTGGAGGTAGATCTTTGGACTGACTCAGCAGGTCTTTCCTCCTGAAGGGGAGGCTGACAGGTGCAGGCACCTGCTGTGGTGTAACTTCTCCCTGGTCTAAATTCTGCTACAGAAGGCAGTGAGAGGCCAGTACACTGGGCCTTTATATATTACAGTTCTGGGAACCAAACCCAATGTGACAGTGACTCTAGAAGTGAGGGAAGCAGCCCAGTGCAGGAAAAACAACTACAGCTTACAGTAGCACAAGGCTTGGCATTGCATGAACCTCCTCCACACACTTTTCCATCTCTGTTCTTGCCGATTCGGCTCTGGTGAGGTGATTACCAGGGAACAGAGAGGTTAAGTGATCTGCCTAAGGTGACACAGCTACTAAGTTGCAGCCAACTGGAAATTAAATTCAGCCTTTTGCCTCCCAATCTGGGCCCTTTTCACTCCACACAACCGACAGAGCGTTTTCTGACCCACAGAGTCTAAGAGTTTGGCCGAGTGGGAGCGTTCGCCCTCAGATGCCAGGAAGCCAGAACTCTACTTCTCTCTTCCACAGAACAAACCTCACTGTCTCTGCTCCCTTCCCTAATCATCCCCTCCCTGCCCCGGCCTCTCAAACCCTCTTCCATCATTTGCATTTTGAAACTATTTCCTTAATTATTCTCCCGCTGTAGGAAACCTGCTCTCCCCGGCTCCATGGCATCCTTTGATTTATCTCTGTCTGGATAACAGCTCCCCGATTCTCCATGGGGAATTCAATTTTCATTCATTTTTCGGCTGGCCTAGATTGATATAGACCCCCTGCCCCGGTCCATATTACTCATCCCAGCAGAGAGAACCAGGGAGACCAACCCTCAGCCCAGCCCCTGGGGAGCCACTGTCTTGTTCAGGGAGCCACAAGGAGTTCTCCAATAAAAGGACAGGGGCCTTTGCTCTTCTCCATCTGTCCACCCAGTCCTCCCAGCCATTTGTCACAGGCCCTCTCCGTGGGCTCGCCACTTTGTCATTTGTCTCCTTCTCTTCCCAGAACCTTGCCGGGATCTCACCCACCAGGATGCTGCTCAGAAGTTGGTCACTGCTCATCTTAAGCCTGCCCTGTGTCCTTGACACGGGAATCCAAGGAACACGCACAAGAGCTGGTCTTGCACTTGGGCATCTGACGCTCCGGTTTCCGACTCGGCGAGGGGCTGAGAAACAGATCAACAAAAGGGTGCGGGGAGGTTTGCAGGAAGAAGCACGCAGCACTAGCTACCCACGCCTGCTCTGGAGCTCTCCGTGGGCCTTCTCATTGGGTCCTCACCCAAGCAGCAGGGCAGCGACAGTTAGGATCCTACAGATGAGCAGAGTGAGGCACAGAGAGGGCAGGCGATGTCCCCAAGGCTGCACAGGAGCTCCATTCCCCTGACAGCAGCACCCGCATCTACCAGTAACTCTGATCTGGACGTCTTTAGACACAGCTTGGTGCCCCAGGGAGGCTTCCCTGTCCCTCTCTGTGGAACCACCACACCCCATGGTCTAGGTGCAGGGGAGCTGTGGAACAAACCAGGGAACTGAACTTGGTCTCATTCAAATTCCAGAGTTAATTCTCTATCTCCCACTCACTCAACATCAGCAGTAGGGTTGACATAGTGTCGGAGTGGGTAGAACTGCTGCCTGAGAAGTTGGGCCCTCACATGGGCACTGGTTTCCTGTCCTGGGTGCTCTGCCTCTGATCCAGCTCCATGCTATCAGCCTGGGAAGGCAGCAGAAGATGGGGCCACTGTTTGAACACCTGTCACACATATGGGAGACCCAGCAGACGCTCTTTGCTCCCATCTTCAGCCTGGGCCATTGTGTTCATCTGCGGAGTGAACCAACAGATAGATCTCTCCCTCTCTTTCTCTGTAACTCTATCAGCTAAATTAACAGAGGGGCCTGGAAGGTGAGAATGCAGCTGATGTTGCTGCAGGACCAAGAGGTTCCTGAGAGAGGATGTCAGCACATCCCCTGCAGGTGCTTTCGCCTCCCTTGGACTGGCATGGCATCCCAGAAGCAGCCTAGCCATGACATGGCCTGGGCTTAGGTTAACTGCATTCACATCCCAATCTAGATAACAAGCTGTTTGCATTCCTCTTGTTCAGCAGCTGAATGGGGCTATGACTGTGTTCTTGTGGAGTGTCACTGGCAGCACATTGTGGGCTCTTTCCCTGGAAATGTGAGCTGGTATCCTGATCGTACCTCTCTGCAGTATTTTGCCTTTTTGCCCTTTTCTGTTTGTTTGCCTGTTTGAACGGCAGAGCTTAAAAGAGCTCTTCCATCCACTGGCTCACTCCCTCATTGGCTGCAATGGTCAGGTCAAAGTCAGGAACTTGAAATTCCATCCAGGTCTCCTGTGAGAGTGGCTGGAGGCCAAGTGCTTGAATCATCACCGGTTGCCTTTGTGGTACATTAGCGGGGAGATGGATGGAAGTGGAGTAGACAGTACTCAAGCTGTCACTCGGATTTGGGGTGTTGGCATCACAAGCAGAGTTTTAACCTGTTGAACCACAACACTCATTTCTGCATTTTTTTTAAAAAAAAAAAACTTCATTTGTTACAGCATATACGTGAGAAGCCAGGGGGAGCAAACCAGGAAACTGTCCTGGATATTTTGAAGCAAAGACCAGACTTGGGAAGTTCCTCTTTCCTAAAAATGTAGCTGGCATAGAAAGCCCCAGAATAATGACCACGGGGAATTCTTTTTTGGCTTTGCTTTGGAGCTGGAGACATGCACTTTCATCTGGCCATGTGTGAGGGATGGCTCCCTGAGTGCACACGCAGCCCTTGAGAAAACAGCCTGTGTCCCACACTTGACCCATACTGAGCTCCCATCGTCTGGTCCAATCCGGCTCTGGCTGCTGTGGGCATCAGGGGAGTGAACCTGCTGATGGAGAATTTTTTGGTCCGTCTCCACCTCTCTGCCTTTCAGATAAATAAAGTGAATAGAAATTGTAGAAGAGAATTCATGTGGTAGCTGCCAGCCTGATAGTGTTTGCAGGGTGCTGGGGCGCCCTCACACTCTCTTTCTGCTCCCAGTTCCCCACCAGTTCCTACCAATTGCCAGCTACAGAAGCCCCAGAAACTGGAGCTGCCTGCAAAGCTGACTCCAGGGTTCTCTGCTGCTGCTTCCAGCTCCCACCAGGCAGCCTGGGTTCCATGGGAGGAGGAGGGGTGGAGAGGTAAGACCGGCTGCATACAAGCAGCTGCAAAACATCTGTAAAATCACCCCATCACCTGTCTGGGTGAGACCCTTCCCTGGAGGCGCTTAACTCAGCGGTTTCCCCTACTGAGCTGTGGACATGTCAGATGTGGGGAGAGGTCCTGGGTTTGGGTATGGAGGAGCTCTGAGGGGAGGAAGGGGGATGCACTCTGGCCTCCAGAACCAGGCAGGTGAAATTGTTGGTGCCAGGGCTGCTGGCTGCCACAGTGGGACATGCCCCCAGCCCCTACTGGCCTTGCTGCCAAAGGGGGGAGGGCGGTGAGAGTTCCTACTCAGTGATGCTGATGTCAGAGGGATGGGACTGTGAGTGAGGGAGGCCTGGAACCTCTCTGTGATTGCTCCTCCAGTCTCAGCCCTGGATCACAAGACAGAACTCACGCCAGGCCACCAAACCTTTCTGTCCTTGGCGTGCACGAAACGGCTGGTGGCATCGGAGCTGTGCCCACTTTGGGCAATCAAGAAAGAAATCCTGAGCACTTTGGGGGCCAAGGGACTTCCCTAGGAGCCCTCTGAGCAGGTGTTCTTCAAGAGACACAACCCCTGCTATCCCTGACCCATGCCTGAGAGTCACGGCCAGGGCAGGTGAATTCTAGCTTCCTGCCTGCGTAAGGACGCCAGCACTCAAGTTCTGGTGGCAAGTGCTCCCCAAGCAGTAGTTTTTTTGTTTTGTTTTGTTTTTTTAAGATTTACTTGTTCGAAAGCAGTTACCGAGAAGAGAGAGGCAGAGAGAGACAGACAGAAATCTTCCATCTGTTGGGCCACAATAGCCATAGCTGGGCTAAGCTGAAGCCAGGAGCTAGGAGCTTCACCTAAGCCTCCCATATGGGCAGCCCCAAGCAAGGGGGACCATCTTCCAGGGCTTTCCCAGATCATTAGCAGGGAGCTAGATCAGAAGTAGAGCAGCTGGGACACACACTGGTGTCTATATGGGATGCCAGCACTGCAGGCCACAGCTTTACTTGCTGTGCCACAGTCGTGGCCCCAAGAGCCATTCTTCCCTGTACTTCGATGGCTCCCCAGACTGCCCTGGGCCTGACATCTCCTGTCCCTCCGTGATGTCCAAATCTGACTCAGTAGGCCTGCAACCTAAAATCTCATGCTTCTGATGAGTTAATTATCCTGCGGTGCCTGGTGCTGGCCCGTGGGCTGTACTGTGTAGAACACTCAGGGACCCTACAATATAGCCCTGTGGCCACTAACCAAGTGTGACCACGGAGCACTGACATGTGCTGGACAGAGCCCAGAGGTGCTGCAAATGCAAAGGATGGCATGGGTTCCCGAGGCTTTGTGCAAAACAGAGGATTGCCAAATAGCTTGTTCAGATCTGCAGAAGAGGAGGAGGAGGAGGAGGAGGGGGAGGAGGAATTTGTCTGGGCCAGGCATGAAGTCTTAGCAGCTAAATCCTCACCTTGCATGTGCCAGGATCCCATATGAGCACCAGTTCATGTCCCAGCTGCTCCACTTCCTATCCAGCTCCCAGCTTGTGGTCTTGGAAAGCAGTTGAGGACAGCCCAAAGCCTTGGGATCCTTCACCCCTGTGGGAGACCTGAAAGACCCACTGGCTCCTGGCTTCAGATCGGCGCAGCTCCGGCCATTGCAGCCACTTGAGGAGTGAACCAACAGACTGGTGATCTTTCTTTCCTTCTCTGTAAATCTGCCTTTCCAATTTAAAAAAATCTTTTAAAAATACTATTTTTAAAAAATTTTATGATGTGTGGCTATGGCAATATTTTGGCAATTGAGGGGGGCAGCTAGATAAAGTCTATTAACATTCATTTCAGGCATTTCTCCTTTTGATGTGGCCACCAGACAACTTAAAGGGGTGCACGGAGCACCATGTTCTGCTTGTGTTGGATGGTGCTGCTCAAGGGTGCTCTGAACACACCACGCGCACACATGTGAATGCATACACACGCCTGCATGCAGACAGAGGTGTCTCTCCGCCTCCAGCAGCCAGTACGACCTCTGGCCCTGAGGGAAGGCACTGGGCATGTGAAGGCACCCAGGGGAGGCTCCCGAGCCAGGCCCAGGCGCCCACACCCTGAGCAGAGGAGCTCAGCTGTGGCAGAGGGAGCTGAGCAGGTGGCTGAGCCTGAAGAATGAGCAGCTCCTCCTTGCAGTTGACCCCGACCGGCTATCCATCCATTCTCTGTCGGCCTCAGCCCACCCTCTGCTCTTTTCAAGGCTTTGATGGCAAAGAAAAAGGAATTCCAGGGCTGGCTGGAGAGGGACGGGTCTCAGGATGGCACTCTCCCTCCCCTCCACACCCCCAGGCCTCACATCACCACATGGCCTCTCTCTGCTGTCTGCACCCCATCCCTACCCAAGGGGAATCCCAGGACACAGAGCACCAGGGAGCCCCATGAGCCTGGACACACCACCCTGAGGCCCTGCGTTCAGAAAGAGAAAGGTGAAGTGACCCTAAGAGTGGCTGGAGTGTACGTGGAAGGGGAAACACCCCTGCAAATTTGACTCCCCACTGTGTCCCCCTCTTCCCTGGGGCCCTGTCCTCTGAGGCTTGCCATGGGGATCAACTGAGGACAGATCATCCAGGAAGGGTGCCCAGGGGGCTCGGAGCTGCTCCCAGTCTCTGTAATCAGAGCCCCCCAAGCTTGAAATGGGGAGGGGAGTCTACCCCCTACCTCCACAACTTCTACGTCCTCCTCTGTGCCCACTTGCCAAGCCCACGACAACAAAGCCGGACAAAGAGAATTCTCAAAGCGCGTGAACTCACCAGAGGTCAGGAGGTGGCTCTGCCTCCATGGTGTGGGCCGGGGACCAGCCTGGGGGCCCGGATGCTCCAGGGGCAACTCGGGTGCGGCTGGCAGAGGGTGCAGTGTCCCCTCTGGGGCAGGCGTGGTGGCAGCGGAGGCCGGAGAAGTCCGTCTCCTCTTTTCTCCGCAGAAGGTGCTGTGAGCCCCCTTGGAAGCCAGGCACTGAGGGTCTGCCGAGCGGAGGGCAGCACAGGGGCTGGAAACCGCCTCAGAGAAAATTAAATTGCACTTGAGGGCAAATTCTATTAGGGAATAGAGCCTGTCTCTCAACAGCCCATGTCCATTTAGGTGATTAGCTCAGCCCAGCACCTCCACCAGGGGCCCCGGGGAGTGCTGGTCCTCCCTCGGCTGGGGGAACCAGGCAGGAAGCTTCGGGGATCCCCTGGCCCCAGCCCTGGGAGGACCCTTCTGTCACCACCCACACGTCCCAGGCCATCTGGGGTGCTTCTAGCCTGCCCTGGGTGGGGAAGGCCTGGGATTCATGCGGGTGATGGCGGCGGGAAAGGTAGCAACAGAGACCTCAGCGTCCGTGTGGGTGACTTGTGGCGCGGGGACAAGGGCAGGGAGAGCCCCCTGGGCCTGGAGTGGTGGGATGGGAGGGGCTGCCGTCGGTGGCACGTGGGTGGCTAGCCCTGAGGAGACGAGGAGGGAATGGAGGGAACAGCAGCACTTGGCAGTCATTTCAGCCCTAGGATGGGCATGGCATCCCGGTGGGTGCTCGTGGGGTCATGGGACTGCTTGGACGTACACACAGAGTTCCATGCGTGTCAAGGGCCATGCTTGGTTGAGCAGACTGAAGAAAACAACAATGATCGATTTATATTATTTTGAAGAGCGACAGACAGAAATTTCTTCCAACCACTGGTTCCCACTCTAATTGACAACAACATCCAGGGCTGGGCCAGTCTCCGGATCCTCCATGCAGGTACAGGGCCCAAGGACTTGCGTCAGCCTCTGCTGCTTTCCCAGGCCATAAGCAGGGAGCTGGATGGGAAGTGGAGCAGCCAGGACTTGAACCAGTGCCCTGATTGGGGATGCCAGTATAGTGAGTGTCAGCTTACCGTGCTGTGCCTAGTGTGCCTAGTGTGCCTTTTGAGAGCCTGTGCTGGGATTGATCAAGGGCTGATCTAGGTCGTACGCCCAGCCCCCACACACCCTGAAACATGGAATATCAGCCCAGGTTACACCAGGCACATGGGTAGACTGCATCTGCCCAAAGAGCAAAAGGTTTGTGAGCCGAGAAGGGCTGTGATAGCAAAGGGAAGGAGTCCCCCCCAAGCCCCAGGAGGGCAGAGGATGTGTGTGACGAGCAGGAACCGCTGTTCCTCAGGCTGACAGCCTGCTGGATAAAGTCCTCGCTTTGCACACTCAGGATCACACAGCATGCAGGCGGCTCCACTTCCCATCCAGCTCCCTGCTTGTGGCCTGGGAAAGTAGTGGAGGACGGCCCGAAGCCTTGGGACCTGCACCTGTGCGGGAGACCCAGAGGAGGATCCGGGCTCCTGGCTTCAGATCAGCTCAGCTCTGGCTGGTGTGGCCACTTGGGGAGTAAATCAGCAGATGGAAGATCTTCCTCCCTGTTCTCCTCCTCTCTGTATATCTGACTTACCAGGCCTATTGCGTACATGCCATCCAGCCCAGGGCCTCTCTCTGTGGGGACGGGGTCAGTTCCTGACCCCTGCCCAACTGACAAGGCTTAGGGTTGGCATCTGAAATTACTGGTGAGTCTAGGGTGCTGGCTGCTGTGACAGAGGGCTCGGCCCTGTCCCTGAGGAGGGTGCTGGGGCGCCCAAGGCTTCAGACACACCTCAAACCCACTCTTATCAACACAGGGGTCCTTTCCCTCTGCAGGGTTCTGGCTGATTTTAGGCCAGGAACACCCCGATGTTTCACATCCCGGCCCGGCTGCAACCCAGGAACCTCTGCCCACAGGAACCCTGTGTGGTGACTCCAAGAAACCATCAGCTCCGTGCTGGACAAACAGCTCACCTGCTTCCCCACACGGCTTCCTCGGGCCCTGCTTGCTGGGTCGCTGCGTTCAGTGCTTACCCTTCAGGGGCAGCAATGGCACAGCGAAGCCCCCAGGGTACCTTTCTTCATCACCAAGACAGGATCATGTTCCTTCTTATACCTCTAATCCCAAGTATAGTGCCCAGCATAACGTGGTTGCTAAGTAAGCACCTTTGCTGTTTGAGAGAGAGCTGGCATCCTCTGGTTCACTCCCCAAATGCTCTGAAGAGCTGGGGCTAGGCTAAATCAACACTGGGGCCTGGGGTTCAATCTAGGTTTCTTGCACATGGGTGCCAGAGACCAGTGACTTGCCCAATCACTCTGCCAGCAGAGCGTGCATCAGCAGGAAGCTGGAACAGGAGTGGGTACTTGGACTCAGGTGCACTGCTGTGAGATGCAGGCATCCCAAACTGCAAGTCTCACTGCTGGTCCGAACACCACCCCTGCCTGCTTGGTGAGTGTTCCAGGGAGGGAAAAAGTGAGTTTGCTGCACGCGTGGCTGCAGCCCAGGCATGGGGAGAGGCACCAGCTGGGAGGAGGACGTGTGGGCCAGAACTGCCGAGCAGCCACTGGTGGCGCTGTCAAGTCCACTTAGGGCAGCAGGGCTGTTATTGGTGTGGTCAGCTGGCTGGACGCTCGCGGTCACGCAGCTGTCAGGGCCCCCACTTACCGCTCCTCTCTAATGCTCCCTGGCTCCTGATGTACTTCCTGCTCTGCTGCGGCACTCTGCGGACTTCATTACGGCCCCCACGTGGTCGCCTGGGATGACAGCCACCGAGGATGGGAGAAAGCTGGGGAAGCGACTCGGGAACCCAGACAACAGCCTTCTGTATACTTCTGTTCAGAAAGCTAGGGGGCCTGACTCCACACACTCAGGGTGTTGTCCCATGCCCAAGGATGCCCTGCACCTGCTGGGCTTCCAACCCCTTGGCCCTCAGTCTGGCTGTTGTCAGAAGTTCTGTCTCCAGCGCCTCTCGCAATCCCAGCATGGCTTCCAGAGGCTGAAAGGCGTTCTGGAGGTCTTCAGGCCAGACCACTCACCCCTGCAGGACCGTGGGTGGTGGTCTCTGGCTTCTGTGTTACCCACAGCAGGTGTCGTGGTCTCTGTTCTCAGCTTCACAACAGGCCCACTACTTCCCACATCATTTGCCTCTGAGTAAGTTCAGTTGGAAGTTTGATTTTCCTGGGTGTATGTATAGGTTACATGTGTTTTACAATTTGTATTAACACTGTAAACACTTTTTCAAGATTTGCTTATTTATTGGAAAAGCAGAATTACAGAGAGAAGGAGAGACAGAAAGCAAGCTTTTTCATCCACTGGTTCACGCCCCAAGTGGTCACAACGGCCAGAGCTGAGCCTATCTGAAGCCAGGAGCTAGGCACTTCCTCTGGGTCTCCCATTAAGGTTCAGGGTCCCAAGACTTTGAGCCATCCTCTACTGCTTTCCCAGACCACAGCCAGGGAGCTGGATGAGATGTGGAGCAGCTGGGACACAAACTGGCACCCATATGGGATCCTGGCACTTGCAAGGTGAGGATTTAGCCACTGAGTCACCGTGCCAGGCTCTGTAAATACTTCTGAAACCACTGGCATCAGGAGCCACATGCTTTCTGCCATGTCTTTTTGTAATGATTCATTTTATTATTTGTTTGGACGGTGGAGTTGGAGAGAAGGAAAGACAAAGGAAGAGAGAGAAAGATCTTCCACCTGTTGGTTCACTCCCAAAAGGGCCACAGTGGCTGGGATGAGACCAGGCTGAAGCTGGAAGCCTTTCCCATGTCTCCCATGTGGTTGCAGGGGCCCGAGGACTTGGGACGTGCTTGTTGCCCTGCAAGGCACAGTAGCAGGGAGCTGGCTCAGAAGTGGACTAGCTGGGCTCAAATTAGCACCCATGTGGGATACCAGCACTGCAAACAAGGGCGTCAGCCTGGCCCAGCCCTGGCCTTTGCAGCCATTTCGGGATTGAATGAGCAGATGAAAGATCTCCCTCTCTCTGTAACTCTGTCTTTGAAATAAATGAATTTTCTTTAAAGATTTATTCATTTTATTGGAAAGGCAGATGTACAGATAGGAGGAGAGACAGAGAGGAAGATCTTCCGTCCGATGATTCACTCCCCAAGTGGCTGCAATGGCTGGTGCTGCACCGATCTAAAGCCAGGATCCAGGAACTTCTTTCCGGGTCTCCCATGTGGGTGCAGGGTCCCAAGGCTTTGGCCCATCCTCGACTGCTTTCCCAGGCCACAAGCAGGGAGCTGGATGGGAAGTGGAGCTGCCGGGATTAGAACCGGCACCCATATGGGATCCCGGTGCGTTCAAGGCAAAGACCTTAACCATCATGCTGTTGCACCAGGTTCCAAAATAAATGAAATTTAAAAGAAGAAAGTCCAAGTTCTTCGCTGCAAAGATCTCATGCAAGAGTTGGGGAGAGAGTGGGAGAGGGAGAAAGAGCGAGCGAGCTGTCCCAGGCTTAACTGAGCCATCCCTCAGCCTGTCCGCCAGTTGATGGCAGCCACATTAATGACCTTGGCAAGCCATGCAGGAAGCTGCCCAGCTGACACCAGCCCAGACTGCAGAGTCTACAGCAAGAGCGTGCAGAGCAGCCAACACCAGGCGTAACTGCAGCAGGCAGCTCCACCGTTTAGCTGGACTGTGTGCTGGCGGAGAGAAGCTGCGGAGTTTGAGCACCTTGACGTGGACGGGCATGTGTCACTTCTCTCAGTCTGTCAGCTGGGCCGGCTCACAGCCCTGACTGCTGGCAGAGCGGGGGCAAGAACTGCATCCCCACCCCAGCCAACGTCTGTGGCCCTGACAGGTGCGTCACCACTTCTGCTGAAACAGCAACTCTCCTGTTCCGTGTTAACGCCAGGATCATGTGCTTCCCCAGTAACCCACCCGACAGTAGCTGCAGTAACAGGTGCATGCCTCTGGAACCCAGGCAGCAGGGGTCCAGGGCGCACCTCAGGGGGGCCAGGGAGCACACGCGCAAGGGCCTGGGTATGAAGAGCCTGAGACCTGGACACCCACAAGGCCCCTTGTCCCAGGTGGGTGACCAGAGGGGCAGCTGGAGAGAGTAGGCAAGCATCCAGATTGGGGCCAGCCCAGCCCAACATCAGCATGTCTTCCTCCAAGCTGCCTGGAGTGCTCTGCCCACCCTGTGGCCGGCCAGGCCCACATCCTGCCCAGCAGCTCTCAGGGTCTTTGCATACCTGCCTCCTCCCCCGCCAGTCCCATGACTTCAAGCTCTGCATCCTGCCACTGCACCAGGGGCAGGATTAGCACCTGGGCATGCTGTCTGCATCTCAGGTGAATGGCACTGCCCTGCCCAATATGCCACCTGCCACTTACACTCCTGCCCCTGGAAAGGATGGGGTGGGGAACACTCCGTCAGTATATGTGATGAACCTGACTATTCTGCCCCCCAGGGACGGAAACCAAGTGTCAGGAGTGACATTTCTCTGGGACACTGTGGTTTCCATTTTTTTTTTTTTACTCCAGGTTTCATTTTAAAATTTTTATTCATTCGTGTTCATTTTACTTGAAAGACTGAGAGACACATATAGCTGAAGATCACCCATCCCCGGGTTCACAACCCCAAGTACTTAAAACAATCATGGCTAGACCAAGGTACAGCCTTGGAGTTGGGGATTCCACCTGGGTCTCCCCCATGGGTCTCCCTCATGGGTGGCAGGGACCCCAGCCCTTGAGCCACCACCTGTTGCCTCCCAGGGTGTACACTAGCAGGAAGCTGAGTGGCAGGCAGAGCTGGGACTCAATTCTAGGCACTCGCACACAGGGCGTCTCCAGTGGCACCAAATGCCAGCCCCCTGGAGCCAGTCTTTAAGTGGCATTTGCAAATCCTTCAACAGCCTGCTCTGAAACACCACACCTACTGCACGGATTCGGTCTTGCCAACCACCGAGATGGGACAGTGGGGAACAGAAGTGCTGCTGGACATCAACAAGGAATTCTTGCAGAGTAGCAGCATTAGCCGCCTGGGCTCCCTGGGGCTGGGAGGTGACAGCTTGCTTTGGGCTGCTAATCCACCATGAAGGCCGCATTTCACACCGGCACCCCAAACAGGCCTGAAGGGAGTTGCTCCAGGAGAGCGAAAATTGGAACTCGTCAAGGTAATTTGTGCATCCTGCCACACACACACACACAGAGCCATGCAGCCTGCGATTCAGCCTGGTCTCAACAAACCCAGGGCTGAACCTCTGACCCAGGCTTGGAAGACGCCGGCCAAGCTGATAGGCACGCCTGGCCGCTAGCCCAGGCGGCCCCTTACTGCTCTGTCATCCCAGCGTCACTCACCCCAGCGCCTGAGTGCGCACGGGCAGAGCCTTCCTCGGCCTACTGCACAGGCCTGGCCTGGGGGCCAGCTGAGAGCGTGGCGGCTGCGGCTTTAGACATACCAGTCTTGTCTCATCGCGACACAGCACTCCACGGACCCTTCACCTTCCGGCGGTGCTCTTTGTCCTGTTGAAGAAGTGTTCCCTGTGCTGTGGGATAGCAAGCTAATCCTTCACCTGCGTCCCTGGCATCCTATATGGGTGCTGATTTACAGCCCAGCTGCTCTGCTTCCGACCCAACTAATGCACCTGAGAACGCAGAGGAGACTGGCTTAAGTGCTCGTGCCCCTACACCCACGTGGGAGACCTGGAAGAAGCTCTGGCTCCTGGCTTTGGCCTGGCTCAAACCTGGCTGTTGGAGCCGCTTGGAGAATGACCCAGTGGATGGAAGACCCAGCAGAAGGCTGCTTCTGTTTGCTTCCCTCCCACGGCATTCATCGCTTCGTGTGATCCTTGGGTATTTACCCTTTGGCTGGCTGTATTGGCATCTCTTCCTGCACCTCTGCCACAGAAATGGGGTCAGAGTCCTCCCTCGGGGTCAGCCCGGTGCTCCCAGCGCCTTGGCATCACTGACCCGACTTCTGTGATGAAACAACTTGAAGATCAAAAAAGCTGAGCCGCACAGGGCGGCAGAGGGAGTGAACATGACCAGGATTTGAAAACAAGGAGAAAAGTGTGTTGGGGTTAACATGGTGCTAACATCTGGCCTTTATTCCTGCAGACATAGGGGAGATCCTGAGACTCTGAGCAAGGGCTGGCGGGGCGGGTGACAGGGAGGAGGACCTGGGGCCGGGTGGGGGTGGAGCGACACAGGGTGGAACCAGGGAATGGACCTCAGTAGGCTTGAATTGTACTGAGCCGTGGCAAGAGGTGTTGGTTGGCCCCAGGGAGAGGGAAAAGAAATGGCGGGTGCCAGACACTGGGTGCTACACACCTGGTAACCAGAGGAAGGAGGAGGGAGCAGGGTGGCCACACAGCACTTGGGCTAGCTATCCCAGGCGTATTTGCAAGAGGCTGGATCGCAAGTGGAACAGCCCTGCTCACGCAGGTGGCCGTGGCTGCACCCCTTGTATACACTGGGCCTCCAAGCCCAGAGGCTGCCGACAGAGACTAAAGACTGCCCAGCCGACATGGAGCCGAGATGGGGCCCAGAGAGACCACAGCTGGTGTCCTGGGAAGTCGTTGAGGGACACCCCGCCAGGCTCAGGAGCCCTGGGGGACTCTGCCAAGGGAGGCTCTGCGGTAGGGTCACAGCTGCGGTCTGGCCAAGGAGGAGAGGCGTGAGCTCAGCCGGCTCTGCTCAGCGCAGCCAGGCTCTCCCCGAACGGGCAGTATACCAGAATGTTCCTTACTTCCGCACGTGTGATGCCCTCCTTCCCTTTTCGGGGAACTTGATCCGTGTAGTTAGAGGCACCGATGCAGGGACGTGTTTTCCCCAGCCTAAATCAACAGTGCAAACGGGAGGGCTTGCGCTTTTCCTCCAGGCGGAGCAGGCCGCAGGGAGAGGTGAGGCCAAGGGCCTTGGAGAGGAAGGGGCCGTGTGAGCTGCTCTCCTGTGGCCAACTTCAAGGTTGCTCCAGGTTTGCAAGCATAGTTCAGTTTATTCCCTTAGGATAGACTTGGAGCAAAGAAATTCCTGACCCAAAGGCAGTAGGGTTTTTCCTGGGTGGCTGCATCTCGCCATGTGTGTATGATGTTTCATAATTTCTCAACAACTTATGTGCTCGCCTTTCCAGCATCAAACCGAACTGTTACATGAGGTGTGAGAACCAATGCCTTCACCTTCCACTTCTTTTGTGACTCAAGTGGAACACTTTTTCAAGGATTTATTGGGTTTGTATTTTTTTGACAGATTTATTTTTTTATTGCAAAGTCAGATATATACAGAGGAGAAGAGACAGAGAGGAAGATCTTCCATCTGATGTGACCTCAACTGCCGGTGCTGCACTGATCCGAAGCCAGGAGCCAGGAACTTCCTCCAGGTCTCCCACGCGGGTGCAGGGTCCCAAGGCTTTGGGCCATCCTCCACTGCTTTCCCAGGTCACAAGCAGGAAGCTGGACGGGAAGTGGAGCTGCCGGGATTAGGACCAGTGCCCATTTGGGGTCCCGGCGGCGCGTTCAAGGCAAGGACTTTAGCCACTAGGCCACGCTGCCGGGCCCCAGGTTTGTATTTCTGTATGAGTTGATCCTTCACAATCTTGGCCCTTTAAGCATTTCTAACTATACAGGTAGTATGCATTTATTGAATAAAAAATGGAAAATAGAGATAAAAGGAAGCAAAGACCCCCGTCCCACAGCTGATCACTTACACTGTCAACATTTTGCCTTGTACGTCTCTGGTTTTGCTTACACTTCCAACAGACGTAAGTATACGGCATTTTATTTTTCGAAAAATAAGATCATGCTATAGTAAACCATTCTTGTAACTTGATATTTTCTCCTAAATAATTATGAAAGTAATTTCAAGTTTAAAAATTTACATGGGAGCCATTGTTGGTGGTGTGTGCATTGTCTTCCACTGTAATGGTGTACCAGAATTTAATCAACCCCCCATTTTGGACTTTAGGTTAATCTTGTTTTGATATTATAAATATTCATCATGTAGCAAATCTCAGTAAATAGCCTCTGTTACTTCCTTAGGATAAATTCCAGAAATAGAATTGTTGGAGCAAAGGTTACATATTTTCTTAAGGCTTTTAAAACATTGCCAGTTACATCCCATCACAAATTACACATTTCCCAAAGGCTGTAGCAGCTGATGCTGCCATTGGCAGTATCTGAGAAGACTCCAGGGCACACTGCAGTTTTTTAAGGTGGCCTCACCAGTATCTTCCACCGCACACGGTCCAAAGGGGGACCCCAGGACTCCCGCTTTGAACCTGCATAGGCCTTGGGCGAGCCATCATGTCAGACTCGAGCGCCAGGCAATGGCAAGAGGAAGGCTCACTTCTCAGGCTAACACTTCAAAATGCCACGCATGGCTGCGTTGTTCTGTCTGGATACTTGTAGCTACCAAGTGAGCAAGTTGCAGCAGCCCAGGAGGGGCTTATGTGGGAAGAGAAGTCTTCTGCCCGCCGCCCAGCCAAGCAACCCACGTGGTCAGGGAAGTCAGACCCTCGCCGTGGAGGCCACAACTGCACATCAGTCCCTCCTCCTGTGAGCCACACACACACACACACACACACACACAGCAGAGGAAGACCAGCTGTGCTCAAGTGCAAAATAAAGGCTGTTGCTCAAACAACTACATTCAGCGGAGACAGTGCAACAGATACCTGATACCTCTTCTTTCCTCTCACATTAGCTAACGTTCTACATTATTGTTGTTGTTGGTTCCGGATCCTTGCCAAGGACGAGCCAAGAGTCACATCTCGGGGGCGAGTGCAACGCGGTAGGTCGCCGCCTGTGGCACTGGGATTCCACACTGCAGTGCAGTTTGAGGTCTGCTCTGCTTCCCACACAGCTCCCTGCTAATGCACCTGGGAGAGCAGTGGAAGATGGCCCCAGTGCCGGGCCCTGCGGCCCGTGCGGGAGGCCTGGACGGAGCTTTGGGTTCCTTGTTTTGGGGCCTGTTTCAGGCTTGCCCATTACAGCCACGTGGAGAGGAACCAGGGGATGGAAGACCCTTCTCTCTCTCTCCCCTTTTCAAATAGATACAAAATAATTTTTTTTTAAGTGCCATCTCTCCTTTGATCTTAGCACATCGGTCTTTCATTTTCAGCTGGCTTTTAGTGTTGGATTCACAATAGAGTTTTATAATCCTTCATCCAAATTACTTCCCTCGTCATGTTCTTCTTTTCAAAAGAGATACTTCAAAAGAGATACAAAAAATGGAATGAACAAGATGAGTTCATTTCAATATAAAAATTGCAATTTATCAAACTGTGAATTTTCACTAATTAGGGAAAAAAAGCCTTTTTTTTCTTCTTTTCTTGTAGCCAACCTTATTGCAAAACTCCAAAGATCTATTTAGGCTTGAGGCAGGCAGGCCTGGGTGAAGCTATGCACACATTCACTCTGAGGTGCCAATCTGCCCCTGTGGTACCCTCCAGCAGGCAGGTGTCCCTTAGCAAAAGCACCCTGGTACCTCACTTGGCTGACACTGAACCCCACCTTGGTTATGTTCACCCAGGCTCACTTTCCAAATGGAACCACTAGTCATCTGGCCATAGTTTGATGTATATCCTTTCAAACTTTTTTCTAGGCCACTATTAGCACATGTATGTATCATAGTAACTCTATGTTTATAGAAATGTATCCTTCTGGAGCTGGTGCCACGATGTAGTAGGTTAAGCATCCATCTGTGATGCTGTGATGGGCACCGGTTGGAGTTGCAGTTGCTCCACTTTTGATCCAGTTCCCTGTTAATGTGCCTGGGAAATGCACACCCACGTGGGAGACCTGGAAGACGCTCCGGGCCCCTGACCTTGAACCAGCCCAACTCCTGCTGGTTGTAGCCATTTGGGGAGTAAAGCAGCAAATGGAAGATCTCTGTGTTTCTCACTTGTCTCTGTAAATCTGCCTTTCAAGTAAAAATAAATCTGAAAAAAAAAAAAAACCAAGAAGAAATGTGTCCTTTGGGTGGATCCTTGCAGACCCTTGCATAGCACACGAAGGTCAGGCCCTTTGGCCGGATCAAGGCACTTGGCTTCCCAGGGTTTTAAAAGGTTCTGTTGATTCTGTTAATTACTTTCAGCTTATCTTTGAAAACTGGTGTCAAGTCGACTGAATGCAACCTTAAATTTTCTAGTCTTTTCATGTCTCCGGTTTCTTTTTTCACATGAGTTGACCTTTTGAAATAGATTATTAAAAAAAAAAAAACCAAAGATTTATTTACTCATTTAAAGTCAGAGTTATAGACAGTGAAGCGGAGATAGAAACAGCTCTTCCATCTGTTGGGTCACTCACCAGGTGCCCACAGTGGCCAGGGCTGAGATAGGCTGAAGCCAGGAGCCAGGGAGCTTCATCTGGCTCTCCCACTTGGGAGGCAGGGCACCAACTACTGGGGCCATCCCCTGTGGCTCTTCCAGATGCATTAGCAGGGAGCAGCTGGGACTTGAACTGGCACCCAGGAGTGGAATGCTGGGATTGAAAGGGCTTTACCTGCTATGCCACGATGCCAGCCCTTACTGAGACAGATTTGGGATTTTGGTATGAGGCTGGGGTCTTAGCTCAAGTCCCCCACCCCATCCCTAAACTCCACCCCAGACCCCCACTTCTCCCAATAATCAGTATTCTCAGTCTCATTTGCAAAACAATTTACCTTCCCAAAGCCAGAGTCAGCTGACCGTGGGAACCACTCAGAGTGGGGTGCTCTCAGGGCAACCTTGAGCACTCTGAGCTGTGAGCGGCAGCGCCCCCAGCAGGCAGTGGGAGCACTGCACCGTGGCCAGTGCTGTGGCCAGCACAAGGCCAGCACCCTTCTTCCCCTAGAGGGCCAGGCCTGCCCAAATCAGCGTCTGAACTTGCCAGGCACACCTAGTGGCTCTCGCCTTGGAATCTGCACAAGGCTTCCTGAGGCCCCTCAGCACTGCACCCCCGACTTTTTCCCCGTCTGTGGTATACACCTGCCACACACCAGCAACAGTGAGACTCAGTAAACAGGCCAGTGGGAGGACCAGATAGCCAGAGCCATCAGCCCTGTCCATGCCCAGCCCTTGCTGTGGCCTCGCTCTACTCACAGGGTCCCTTCTTCACCTCAAGGGCTGCAATTCCGGGGGGCCTGGGCCTCTGCCCAGGGGCCTGCATTGCTGGGGCCAGGTGGAGAGCATCGCCCGGGGAGGTGGAGGGGGCAGGACGGTCTGCTCTCCTGAATGTGGGTAACCATGACCCACAACCCCCATCCTGGTGAGGGGGGGAGGGGAAGGAAGGGCAGGCGGCAGAGAAGGCAAAAACAAGTGTGGGGTCAGGACTGGGTCAGGCCAGACAGCCAGGGAGGCTGCAACCCTGCCCTGGTGCAGAGCGCACGGAGTGCGAATCCATCACTGCTCCTGCAAGTTGGGTGGAGTCCTCGGAGCAGGCAAGATGCTTTAGCAAGGAGCAGCAAGCCCATGGGTGCAGCTGGAGTCTCACACATGAGGAAACTGGGACCCGAGGAGCAAATGCGGCGCTCAGCTCTCCTGCCCTCCTTCAGCTGCTGGGGACTCGTCCACCCCTTGGCCGGCTGCAGACACACACTCCCTGGGCGTGGGGACTAGGGCTCTAAAGGGGTGCTCCCTGAAGGAAGACCCTACACCCTGCCCCACAGACACACTGCCCAGATAGCTTGGTACGGGCTCCTCCCAGCCACGGTGCAGACGACCAGCCTGCCTGGGCAGCACCAAAGCCCAGTTTCTACCACGGTTGGGAGGTGGGCCCAGCAGCCCTCACATGACGTCCCAGAAACAACTGCTCAGCTATTCCAAATGGGCTTCCCAAAGGCACCTTGATAGGCAGTAGTCCCAACAGGAGGCTCTAGCCGTTGGGGTGTCAGGGTCAGGGGTGGAAGGGTAGGATCTGTTTTTAAGCCCTGGGTCAATTTCTTACCATGTACAAGATCTAAGGTGAACTGAATTATCCATCTAGCGTTGTGGGCACAGACAGATGAATGGTGCTGTGAGGGGAACCATTAGTACTGCACCAGGACACATGTTTTTAACACAGAAGCAAGGGGTCACCTTTGTGGCACAGTAGGTTGAGCTGCCCGTGACGTGGGCATTTCATAGGGGAGCATGTGTATGTCCCAGCTGCTCCACCACTTCTCCAGCTCCGTGTTACTGAGCCTGGGAAAGCAGCAGCAAATGGTCCAAGTGCTTGGGCCCCATGCCCATGTGGGAGACGCAGCTGCAGCTTCCGGCTCCTGGCTTCAGCCTGGTCACTGTGGCCTTTTAGGAGTGACCGGTAGATCTGCCTCAGTTTCCATTTCTCCCTCTCTTGTGCAGCTCTGACTGTCCAGTATCTCTCTTTTCTTAAAAACAAAACAAAAAACCTTTGTGTTGAAAAGGCAGAACTAGAGAGGAGAGACAGATCTTCCATCCACTGGTTCACTCCCCAAACGGCTGCAGTGGCCAGGGCTGGGCCAGGCCAAAGCCAGGAACCAGGAGCCAGGAATGCCCTCGGGGTCTCCCACAGGGATGCAGGGTGAAGCACTTGGACCATTTGCCGCTGCTTTCCCAGGTGCATTAGCATGGTGGTTGGGGGTTGCCACCTTCCCAGAATGCCCCCAGCCCCAGCGGGTCCCCAGGGTCATGCGCACAAAGCCGGGAGGTTGTGATGAAGCACCTTGTACGCCCAGCCCGGCCGAATGATGTGGGAGCGTTCGATACTCGCCCGGATGAGGACAGGGCCACTGCAGGAAGTACACTAAAACTGCCCCAGCCACAAGCTTGATGTGTGGAGGCTGGGCTTGATCCAGACTTCAGCTGAATTGGCCCCTCTACTTGTCCCTAACCCCCTTTGCCAAGCTGCTGGGGAGCAACCCGGTCAGATGTGGGGCCACCCTTGGGCTCCCCAAGAATGCTGGCACAAGCAGCCAGTGACCCCGTCCTCAGTGGCTCACCAACCCCCTCAGGTTTTGTCCTGCTGGGCTGGGAGGCCTCCTGTCGCCTCCCTTGACTTTGGAGCACTTAACCCAATCTGCAAATTGGTCCCATTTGTTATCTTCCCACCAGCCCACGGCGCAGGGAATCTCCGAGGCCAGCAGAAGACAGCATCTTCATTTTGGTATTCACTGGACCGGCCTGGGCTACCTTTCCCCTCCACATCTGTTCAGCCAGCACCTGCTGCTCTGCCAAAGCCCAGCTCGGCCATGTCCCAGAGGACATGGTGCCAGCATCTCCATCAGGTTCCAAGAACAAGGGGCCTTTAGCTGACCAAGCTCCTATGGGGACCTTCTCCTGCCATGGGACTCTTCCCCGCAACTCCAGAAGCAGAAAGGATTTGAGCGCGGGTGAGTGGCGGGGCCAGCTCCCAGCCTGGCAGAGCAGCCGGGGGAGGGGGGGAGGGGACCAGCTGGTGGGCGACGCTGGTTTATCGACGCTGCGGAGGACGCAGGGAGCCCTGGGGAAATCAAGGTGAAAGGCTGCAGCCCTGCCGGGGAGGACGCCCACCCGCCCATCAGTCAGCAGGACAGGCAGCTGCGTGGAGGAAGCCTGCATTCGGTCGGTCCAGTCGCCGCCGGCTCCGTGAAGGAGACTTTGGCAAATTCTCAGCTCCGCCCAGTACCCACGGTGTCGGGGGCAGTCCTGGGCATGGTGACTAAAATTCCTTGAGAGACCCACCCTGTCCCCACTCTGCATTGCCTATCTCGGTGTCAGGGTCCAAGTTCAGCTTCCTCCTAATTGCAGGTGCTGGGAGGCAGCAGGTCCTTGGGTCCCTGACCTTAGAGACCTGCGCCCAGTTCCTGGCCTGAGGACCTTGTGGGTGTCTGGGGGCAGTCAGTCAGCAGGTGGAAGCACTCTGTCTCCAACTCTCAGCCTCTCAAATTTTATATGTACATAATAGACATGTATATATGTGTATTTCATACACATATAAAATGTGTTTATAAAGAAATAAAATACACATATGTACCTTTTATTCTTAAAAGACGGTATGGTCACCGGAGATCCACGGCTTGCTGACGGGAGATCCTCTGCACCTGACATGGGCCACCAAATTGTAGGGAAGAGATGTGCTGGGTGTCATGGCACATTTGGACACTGGTCCCAGCGTCCCCCGCCTGATCTCTTGCTGCCTGCCAGCCGGCCTGGTGGAACAGCAGGAGGCCGGCAGAGCCAGCCCGGCACTGGGAGGAGCAGGCGGGGTGGCTGCTGCGAGAGGCTTTGAGAGGTCAAGTGGAGTGACACGGGCAAGGTGGGCGGGCCCTGCCCCCCTGCCCCCCGCCCAGCATCCCACCCCAGCTGCCCATAGAGGGAGTGTCCCACCCTCAGCCCCAGTGCCGAGGCCATCTGAGCAGAGTGAAGAGGTCAGAGAAAACCCCAAATCGGATTGGGGTCCTTGCTCCCCCTTAATGAGGTTCATTATCAGCTGTTCCAATCCTTCTGTAAAACCCAGCAGACCGGATTAGGGGCAGGCTCCGTAATCCGCTGTCTCCTGCCTGCTGCAAGCAGCCAGTCCAGACCTGACCCTCACACACACACACACACACACACACACACACACACACGCACGAGGAAGACCTGCAGTGGGTAGGGCAGGACATCCAGCCCTGGAGGGAGGGGCGGTAAGGGCAGGCCTGCAAGTCCCTCGCAAGGTGCGGGAGCAGAAGCTAGCAGAGCGGGACATTACCAAGGTCTGGTCCCGGTGCAGGGGCTGGGCACCAACAGCTCCGTGCACAGCGGGGGAAGATACCCCATCCCTCGCCCCCATCGTGGCCAGCACCCTGGTGTGGCTAGATCCGGGTACTCTGTCCACACGTGGATAAAAGGTCTCCAAGTAACAGGTTACAAAGAACATGCACTGGAGCTTGCCTTAACAAAAATAATTTATTCCACAGCCATCCCAAGCAGTGGGGCAGAGCAGGGGCCAAACCTGGGCACAGCACTGCCCTCACTTTCTATCCTCGGTGGGAGGTGGAGGCCCAAGAGGGCAGGCACTCCTTTGCTGTCCTCAGCCCACAGCTTCCACATCCAATGTTGGCACTGATTTGGGGACCAAGAGCAAGAGGCGAGACCCAGTGTGGAGGGGCAGACGGAGCCCAGCTGCTGGCCGCCACCTTCTGTAGCTGTGGCTTCCTTCTGCCTGGCACCCGTGGGGCCCAGAGCAAAGGCACTGCAGATCTCGGCTGTCCCAGGCTGACACGAGCACCCACCCAGCCAGGCAGGTCCACACAGATCCCAACCAACACTCCCTGTGGCATAGATCAACACCCAAACCTCACCTGGGGGTACCAGCATGGAGGCTTCTAGAAGCCATCCCCCACTGGGAGGTGTGAGGAACAGGTGTTAAGGCCTTTTCGTGTCTGGCGGGTACAATGAAGGGTCTACCTGCAGCCTGTCCAGCCCAGGGAACCCTCCCCGGAAAGAGGGGGAACCTTGGAAACCGGGGTCTCAGCTGCCCCCACTGAGGGCCAAGTCCAAGCAGGAGAGATTAAAGCTTCAGCAGAGACTTCAACGGAGCAACAGACAGAAGAATCCCGTAGGCAGCAGGTGCAGGCGAGGGCCTGAGCCTCCCTGGACCCTGCTCTGGTGCTTTGTCCTCGGATTCTTTCCAGCTGACCAGGGGCCCTGTTGCTGGAGTAACTGGTTCTCCTGGTCACCCCACCCTCCCAGGTTGGACCAGGGCACCACAAGGCAGGCAGGAGGGAAGGAAAGGAGAGAGGTGGCGGGAAGATCCGGCCCCCAACTCCTGGGCTGGGAGGCTCAAGCTGCAGAGTGGCTGGCGTGGCCCTTCAGGGCCCTCATCCTGGCCCGGAAGAAGCTGTACACGGCCAGCAGGCCCATGAAGGACAGGGAATAGAGCCCCACACACAGGCTGGCATCCAGGTGAGAAAAGCCCCCACCCAGCACCTGCAGCCACTGGCCAGGGGCCCTCCTGGCCCGGGCTGCCACTGCCACCATAGGCTCCTCCTCAGGCATGCCTGCCAGCAGCTTGGCGGCCCCACGGCCCACGCGCCTCAGCGGCCAGGCACCCTGGGGGCCATCCTCGCGGGGCTGGGGCCTGGCCAGCAGCACCGCCCCTGTGTCCCGCCTGCTCAGGCGCTTCCGTGGCGGCCCTGGTACAGCCTCCTGCTGCTCTACCCGGAGCGTGTCTGCCTCGGGCTCATCTGCCTCGGGTCTCTCAGCAGGCACCGTGGTTCCTGGGGCCTCGGACACCTCAGGAGTCAGGGTGGAAGAGTTCTCTGTGGTCAGCTCCAGGGCTCTCACCACACCCCGGCGGGGGGCCGGCCTAGCCGGAGGGGGGTCCAGGGCAATGTTTCCAGGGGAGAAGTGGCTCTTGAGGAAGTCGAGGGTGGCGCCCACATCCCACACTGGCATCGGGCCCTGGAGTTCATTGTGGCAAGCAGAGCAGAGTTCACGTGGTGGCCATTGCACCTTGGGGAACTGGGGGTCCTCGCTGGGGGCTCCTGATGGGGAGAAAACACACAGGCCGGCTGAGGCACGTCGCAGCCCTCCCTCCTGCCTGCCCACAGACAGCCCTGAGAAAATGCACTGTTTTCACCAGCTAAATGGACAAGACACTGCATAAAACATGAGAATCGCACACATGCCCTTCTGCAGCCAAATGCAGCTGAGGGTTGGGGTGGGCCACAGTGGTTCCCAGAAGCAGGGGTTGGGGGATCGCTGGCAGGTGTCTTGGGTTCAGGCTGTTAGGATGTCAGGAGGGGTCAGAACATGAGGCTGAGCCCATGTCACCCAGGGAATGCCTTGACCTATTATTCCTGTAGGAAGCACCTCTTACCCAGGTTCAATGGGGAGAACGAAACTGGTTAGCACATTGAAGCAGCCACAGAGGGAGGTGTAAGCACAGCCGTTGCCTTGGTGGGGAGGGCTGAGGTGGCAAGGGGAACAAGTAGATTCCCAGGGTCTAAGAGCGGTCACAGCCACCAGGCCTGGCCTGGCAAGGCAGTGCTAAGTCTGTACCCACTAATTACTCCTGTAATCTCAAAGGACCCCTTGCTTCCCCACCCCGCCTGGCCAGGCAGGGAGACAGGGAGGGGGCACCGGCTGCTCCGGGCGCCTTGGGGGTTAGATGAAGCTCTTGGTCCTCCAGCTGCAGCTGGGGGCAGCTGGGGTCATGGGGCTGCAGGGTCAAATGGAGCATTTGGTGGCAGGGGCGGGGCGGGAGAAGAAGCCAGGCACGCGCCTTCCTTTCAGAGTCCCCGCAGGAGGCCCCAGGAGGCCCTCAGGCGCCTGCACCACCACCTGCTCAGCTCAGCTCCTTCAACAGGCTCCTCCCCCAAGCCGCCCACAGCCACGTGCAGGCCTCTGTCCCCACAGATGGCTCCCCCCACCCCGACCTGCAGGCCTGAAGCTGAGTGCTTTTGCCTGGTCGTCCCACCCCACACCTGTGAACCAGAAAAGGGACTACAGAGAGCGGGCCCTGGCGCTGGAGAATGAGCGGGCAGTGGCCTAGGAAGACCAGGGTCTTCAACCGAGGGGACATTCAAGTGGCCCTTGCTCAACTGAGTCAGGCTCCCCCAGGTGACTCCAGCCCTGCTGGTGGCCCCTCCTTACCTGCGAGGCGAGCGTTGACCTGGTTGTGGCTATTCCAGAGCCAGAGGACGGCGTCATTGGCGCTACCCACCCGGTGCATGGAGCGGGCAGCCATCTGCTCGAAGTGGCCCGCACACTCCCGGCAGCCGAAGAAGTGACGGACGTAGCTCCGGATGGCCTGCAGCACCTCCTGGCCCTTGGCTGCCGGGGGAGGAGAGCCACGTCCAGGAGCCCTCCAGGATGCCAGCCCAACCCCTTCCCCTGCACACGTCACCCCTGCACAGGGGTCCTACACCCTACAGGAAAGGGGTGGGATGCCCTCACCCTCTTCCCTACCTCCTGGAGGTCACTTCAGAGGTGCCCTAATCTCCCAAATCCCTACACTCCTACACGATTACAAGATAGGTTCCCCCCCGCACACACTTTTTTTTTAAGACTAATTTATATGAGAGTCAAAAGTACAATGAGATGGAGGAGAGAGAGAGAAAACCTTGCATCCATTGGGTCACTTCCCGAGTGGTTGCAAAGGCCAGGCCGAAACCAGGAGCCAGGAGCCAGGAGCTTCTCCCTAGTCTCCCCTGTGCCTGTGCAGGGGCCCGGGGACTTAAGCTCTGCTCTGCTGTTTTCCCAGGCACATTAGCCGGGAGCTAGATAGGAAGTGGAGCAGCTAGGACTCTAACTGGAGCCTACGTGGGCTGCCAGCATTGCAGGCAGGAGCTAACTCAGCGCCCCTCTTCTGTCCTGCCCACTTGGGCATTCCTGCTCCACCTGCCTCTATCCCCCCGGCTCTCCATCCTGTGCCTACAGACTGGCATCAGCCAAGGCTCCACCTTCCTGCTCGCACTGATCGGGCTCCTCCCTGTAGACACCACTGCCCCTCCAAAAGCTGCTCTCCCCCACCCTATACTCCTCAAGCTGCTGCCAGGGCTTCTAAACCCTCTCTCCTTCCCCAGGCAGTCCCCACCCGTTCTCCCCTCAAGACCTCAGCAGTCCTGGCCCTCTGTCGGTGCTGCCTGCCCTCCTGGTCAGGGCTGTGTGGGTGTGCACACCCGCCCATGCGCCTGCCTCGCCCCTCACCTCCACTGCCCACACTGTCCACCCCAGCACTCCATTGAGCAGGACCGGCGCGCCCACCTCTGGCCTTGTGTCTAGGGACTCCTTCCTGTACACATATTCCCTCTCTGCTACATCATTTCTTCACGTGAAATCAGTCCAATTGGTAAAAATCATCACAAGAAGAAACGCACCCCTCCCTGCCCATCTTCCCTCATCCTGTCTCTGGCTCTGCGGCCCAATCTCACTGGGCCACCATCCCCACTACTCCCACCACGGCTCTAGCCCTCCCACACCTTCCTTCTGAGAACACTTCATTTTGGAGCTCTCTTGAATTACAGCTGCTCCACTTCCAAACTAACTTCCTGCTAGTGCGCCAGGGAAGGCAGCAGATGGCCCAGGTGCTTGGGCTCCTGCCGCCCACGTGGGAGACCAAGAGAGTTCTAGGCTCCTGGCTCCAGCCTGACGGAGCCACAGCTGCTGTGGCCACTAGGGGAAGTGAACCAGCAGATCCAAGTTCTTCTTCCCTGAGACCCTGCTTTTCAAATAAACTACAAGCCCTCGCCTCCTGGGACGGGCTTCAGGCTGATGCTGTGGTGGCGTCAGGGGATGCTAGAAGGGGCCTGCTCCCCGTTCCCATGGCTGACGGGCCAGGGCACGCGGGACCTGGACTCACCCATGTCTCGTGGGGGTTCTGTGCTTCGCCGACTCGCCTGCACCGTCAGGAAGTGGAAGAGGACCCACAGGGAGCAGGGGAAGCCCCGGAAGTGTGGCTCACTACCCTGGCAGCCGATCCAGTTCACCTTCTTGGCCAGCACAGCGTCCTGAGGAGGCACGCACGGGAGAGAGAAGGCTGAGTGTGGACCTAGACAGGCAATGCAGCAGAGACCCCAGATCGGTGTGCAAAACCCAGACACTGTGGGCCCTCTGGCGGGGTGGCAACCCCAGCTCGGCATGTCCCACACGGCAGCTCTGCAGACCAAGCTGTTCCTCAGGCCAGGCCCAACCAGGCTCCCCTCAGGCTCTCTCGGCCCACACACCTGCAAGGCTCCGTGTGTGGCACCCACTTCTGCCCACAGAGCACGAGGGGTCTAGAAAGGTGCCCCCCACCCCCCAGAGGACCACACTGGGTGCTTGCAGGGAGCAGGGAGTGCTTGTTAATAATCTCTGTGCCACACACCAGCTTCTGACCCCAGCCCGGCTGCTGGCTAGCTGTGTGAGCTCAGACAAGCTGCTGCCCTGCTCGAAACCCCAGCTTCCGTACCCGTACCTGCTAAGTGGGGCTAACACCCACCCGCACTGCTGTCTGCATGACTGGCTGAGGGACGCACACACTCATCAATCAGTAGAGGGAGGACCCAACCTTCCTGGATGCAGACTAGAGAAGGGCTGTGTGTGCAATCAACCCCACTTTGCACAGAAATCAAGGTAGGGTAGAGACTCCTCCGTGCCCAGACTCACCTCCCTCCTGCTGTCCAGGGCAGTTTGGAAATAGCTGTAGGGGATCTTCTTTTTCTGCTGCCTCTTGAGCCAGTCATCTATGGAGTACAGCAAGTTCTGTACCAAGGGCCGGCCAGGGAAGTACTGTGGGGAACAGACAGGAGGGGCTGAGAGGGGGAGTCCTGTGCCAAAGCAGGCTGAGGTGGGCTTTTCTGGAATGTTCCCAGACCAGCAGGAAAACATTCTGCCTGGGAGGTGGGGCCACAAACTCACTGCTTCTGCTCTGGGGAAGCTCCAAACTGGAGGGTATGGCCCTGCAGGCATCCCCACCTGCAGCAGGCCCCCAGCCCCCGGGGGAGGGGCGGGCTGCTGGCGGCCTGGGTCACAGGCCATCGCCTGACCAACCAGCCAGCTGGGCCAGGCCGGCTAGGGCCTCGCTCCTTTGTATTCCATGGGCTGCAGGGTAGGGGGTGGGGGAGGATAAGCCAGTCTAGGGGCTTCTAGGCAAGATCCAAATCTTGAAGCTGACTCCCCGGAGTCTCTGGGGAGCATGGAAAGCTACTCTGACAATAAGTCGACACAAATCTGATTAGTATCAGCACTTAAAAACCACAAGGGCTCCAGGGAGAGGATAAATCGGTGTGTGCCACATGTGTGAGCGCGTGTGCACGCATGCACACACGGCAGGGGACACAGAAAAGAAGGCAGCGGAGGTCAAGCAGGTCAGACACCTACCAGCAGGTAGGGGAGAGGACGGGGCCTGTGGATAGGACCTGCGGGCAGAGTCGGGGCACCCAGAAAGCCCATGACTGAGGGTGCCATCATGCTCATAGTGGAGTGGGGGGCTTCCCAGAGTGGGATGGGGCTGGTGCACCCACTGCACCATGTACTCCGCTGGCCAGCCTGGCTCTGCATGAACAGGAGGATGAAGGCAGCCGCCACAGGAAAGCCTGGTGACCATGCGCCCCCCAGTGGCCAGCGCCTGCCCACACGCTCAGATTACAGCGCGCAGGCCGCACAGCTGGGCGCTAAGGGGGCTGCCCAGGGTAGCCAGGCCTAGGGCACCTACAGCTCTCTCCCCTTGGTGCCAGGAAGGTGTACACTGATGTTCCCAGGGCAGGCGGCAAGTGGGTGAAACTCCAGCCAGCACTTCCACCGGCTGGCTGGAAAATCCTGGGCCGGGTACATAACCCTCTGTATCGTCATTTTACTCCATCGATAGAATGGAGACTGCACGATAACCCGTGCCATGCCGTTTGAGAACAAAACTAGGCCTCTGAGCAGACAGCACTGGACAGAGCCAGCCTGGCAGAGCTCAAGGGAAAGGGCTGCTGTAATAACTGAGAAAAGGCTAAGCAAACGAGAGGAGGAGGGCCAGGCCGCTGTGCTGCCTCCAGGCCGCTGGCCCTGCCCCGATGCCCACACTGTAGGGTACACTGTAGTGCGGCCCCTACCCTGCTAAGGCCAGCCCTGACCTTGCTTAGGGCTCTGGCCTCTGGGCCACCGAGAGGGCACAGTGGCAGCCCCACCCAGCCCGGGACTGTCAGACCTCATCCTTTCCCCTGGCTGGACACAGCTCTGCCGGGGGTCCAAAGCAAAGGCCAGTACTGAGGACGACAGCGATGTGACACCCACAGAACTGCGCTGCTGGGTGATGCCTCAGGTGTGTGGCCCGGGGCCAATGCCGTCCTTCGTACCTGTCCAAGGGCCTCGGGGTAGGGGGCACTGTCCTGCTCTCTGCCCTCCGCAGCTGTAGCTGTAAACCCTGCTGCTCCCAGACCTCAGGAAGGGCTGTCATAGTGGGATGGGGTGTAGGTTAGTGCGACCCAGTCAATGTGGGACTTTGAAGCTTTCCCTCTGGCCACGCCGCCTCCCGTGGGACCCTCTCTATGCAGCCACACAGGCCTGGGGAGCAGGCCGCGAAGGGGAAGGGGAGCAGAGAAGAGGGACAGGCACAAATCCCACCCCCACCCCCAAGGTGGCTCAGGTCCACAGAGTGGCACGCAGGGCGGAGGGTGGCTGACTCAGCATTCGTCCAGGAAGGGGACTAGAGCCAGGACTGAGTCAGCGGTGCTCAGCGGCAGGAGGTTTAAGTAGGGCAGCACTGGTGTGGGGTCTGGAACCGGGCAAAGGACATGGCCAGTGAGCCGCAGCCCCTTGCCCCATTGGAGGGGGAGGCGTGGCAGACAAGGGACGTAGACAGCACAGCCCCCAGACCCTGGCTCAAGTCCTGGAGGCAGCCCCTGGTAGCTGGCAGACTGATGCCAACCACCCGAGCTCCCTGGGCTGCCACCCAGCCCCTGGAGAGTCAGCCAGGGGAGCACACACTGAATCAGGTGGGGCCAACCCCCAGCCCAGGGAGGATCAGCCAGCAGTCTGCAAGGGAAGCAGGGAACCGCAGAGAGCGTCCTGTATGGGAAAGCCCTGGGTCCTGCTTTCCCAATGACCTGGGGGGGAGAAGGGGCTCGGAGTGAGAGGAAGGGTCCTGCCAGGCAGGCCGAACCACAGCCACACTGGGCCAGCTGGGGTTCTCTTCCGCTGCTGGGCATCCGGCTCTGGACCTCCCCCAGCCCTGGCCTGGGGCGGACCGGGGCGGGCCTGAGCCTGAGCCTGGGAGGGGCCGGTGCACTCTCCCCACGTGGGCCCACCCAGCTCACCTTGGCCAGCACGGCCACGAACTTTTTCAGGGCCACCAGGCGCTGTCCCTCCAGGACGGAGAATTTGCCCACTTCCACCCGCAGGATGTAATGCAGCGCAGATTCCAGGTCGGCCATGTAGACCTTGGAGCTGAGGCCCGCGAGGAGGAGAGGAGTGGACGTCAGAGGAGGAGAGAAAGGGGTGTCAGCTGGGTACCAGGCCGGGCTGGTCACTGAGTCCTGGCAGCCTGGGATTTGCCATGGGACCTTCATGAATTGCTCGGCACAGATAGGGTGCTGAGAGCACCGAATGAAAAACAGAGGGAGACCCTCCGTGGAGGGGGTGCCCTGTGCAGGCTCCAGCCGGAGGCCTCCCAGTCCTTGCTCCTCCTACGCTGCCCTGCACCAGCACCTCCCACACAGGAAGGCCGCATATGCACACATGTGCACACACGCCATGGCTCCGGAACAGCCCACGAGGGTTTAGCCGCCCACGAGGCTGGGAAGTGCGGATGCGTGTGGAGAGGAGGCAGGTTTCCCCTTCCAGGGCAGAGGTTCTCACAGCTGCCACATCTGGCTGTGCTCTCCGGCCCCACCACACTGAAGTCCCTCCTTGTGTTGTATCTGAACAAGTGCCCCCTCTCCCAACATGGTAGTGTAACACGCTAATCCTCTGTCTGCAGCACTTGCATGCCATACGGATGCCGGATCGAGTCCTGGCTATTCCATTTCCCATTCAGTTCTCCGCTTGTGGCCTGGGAAGGCAGTGGAAGATGGCCCAAAGCCTTGGGACACTGCACCCACATGGGAGACCCGGAAGAGGTTCCTGGTTCCCGGCATCGGATCGGCGCGCACCGGCCCGTTGCGGCTCACTTGGGGAGTGAATCATCGGACTGAAGATCTTCCTCTCTGTCTCTCCTCCTCCCTGTATATCTGGCTGTAATAAAAAAATGAATAAATCTTTAAAAAAAATTAGAAGCAGCAGCCCTGGAATTCAATGAAGTGTCAGTGGGAAGGTGCCCAGCACAGAGCCTGGCACACAAGGCCAGCACGCTGGCTATCGTGGCAGGCTAAAGGATCTACACGGTCCTGACTCAAATCACCCCAGCGACCACTTTCACCTCTGGCTCTCTTTCCTTTCCCTGACTTAGTATTCACTCTCCATGTGCCATCCGAGAGGCCTCTCTGAAACCAGGGACCCTGCCTCATGCTCCCAGGCAGCCTCTCCTGGCAACCGCCTTCCCAACCCAGCTCTGAGCTCCCTCCTGTCAGGCACTGACTGGCACCCAACAGGCAGCTGGCGTCAGTGCCTGCAGCTGGAGGCTGCCACAGGGCAGGGCCCAGGAGGCACGGGGCACCTGACAGAACCGACATTCACGTGAGACCATGTGCCTTCCCTGGAGGGACTGTGGGCTCTGCGGCCGCTGGGGCTGCCTGTGCGTTTCTGGGTTCACAGAGTCCAGCCCACAGTAGGGAGGAAGTCGGAGCATTGCTCCAAGCTGTCCCCTCTTTCTTGCCCACCACTGCCCACAGCCTGACCGAGGTGGGAAGAGAGGAGGCAGGAGGGAGTCAGGCGTGCCCTTACCGATCTGCAAATTTCCACACCGTGGGTGCTATCTTGTTAGACGTGGTGGGTGCCACGGTGGTGTGCGAGGCCTCCCTGGTGAGCCCGGGAAGTTTCTGCAGGTACGCCGTGTAGGATGGCCTGGACTCGGTTAGCCTGCGAGGGAGGAGGGCCGCAGGGGTGAGTATGGAACAGCAGCTGGCCCCAAGCATGTCCTGTCTGCAGGGCCAAGGTCTGCAGGTGCTGGGCCCCTGGGGAACAAGGTCATTTTTGCACACACCTCCAGGCACAGTTCCAAGGTTAGCTCCAGGCTACTGTGCCCTGGCCCCCCTCCAGCCCCTAGTAGGGAGGCCTGGTGGCTGTGTGATTCTTAAAGACAGCAACACCAACAGAGGGCTAAGGGGAAGGTTGGCAGTAGGGGGATGCTCTCGGCCCCATGACAGTCCTTCCGCTTTTTCTTCTGGTGGAGAAGGGTCCTGAACTTGAACGGCCTGCTGCGCACCAGCTTGGAGTCGCCCGGCAGGAGAGGCTTGGTAACGGTGACGGTGATGGGTGGCCCCAGGGAGCTGGCATCGGCAGGCAGTGCTTTCCACTCAGCGGTCCTGGCCTGGCGCTTGCCAATGAGCAGATGGCCGGGGCAGCGTCGTCACAAACAATTTTCCCCTCCACCAACTCTAAGCGAGGAGACAATGCCTCATCCCCCTGCCAGGGCTGGCCCCCGGGAGCCAGCCCCGTCCTGTGCCCCAGTCTCTGCTGGGCCAGCCCAGGGTTGCCTGGTGACGTGGGCTCTAGGGTCGAGGCCAGGGACTGCCCTGCTGGCCTCCTCTGGGGCAGGCACGGGGGCACCACCGGCCTTGAGGACTCTTGGTCAAGCCTGGATCTCGCCCTGGCTCTCCAGCTCCTCACTGCAGGGCTAGGCTGCCATCAATCATGTGCCCGGGGAAGGGCACTCAGGCACCATCTGGCGCCATTTAACAGGCCATTCAGCAGCGGGAGCCTGACAGAGGGCCGGGTTGGCCTAATTGTTTTCTCTCGCAATTCTGGAACAGCCTATTGTCTGGTTCCTAATGAACTTTTGTGCAATTAGGAAGCCAAAGGGAAGGAGGGTCAGCTTTTCTGAGTCCCTGCCAGGCCGGCAGCCTGCCCGTGAGTCTGTCGGTGCCTGCAAGGAAATGACTGTAGGGGCCGGGCCATGGTGAGCAGGGGCTCGAATGAGCAGGCGTAAGGGCAGTAGAGACCCTGCACGCACTCCCTCCTGTCCCCCCAGGGGTGCAGCTCTAACCCTCTCCCACAAGCCTTCCTCCCCCAAGAAAAAGTTTGTCTCCCAGGGCAGGCAGGATGCGCCCAGGAAGCGAGGTGGAGGAAGCACTCACACAGGGACCCGGGAGACAGAGCCATTCCGGAACAGCAGGTAGCAAGATGGGAAGTTGGTAACGGCAAATCTGCTCACCACGTCTCTCTGGGTGCTCAGCACCCTGCGTACCGCCAGGCCCTGGTGCTGGGACAGGTCCAGAGTCACCTGCCAAGACAGCAAAGCAGCACACTAGGGGCTGAGGGAGCCTGCGCTGGGTCCTCGGCTCGCCAAGCCTTTCAATGAGGAGATGGTCGGATGGGTAAGGGACCTGGCACCAGCCACATTCAACCCCTGGGATGCTCAGCTGCTACTGCCCAAGTCAGGCCTCCAGGCTTGGGCTCTCAAGGTCAGGGCCAGATAAATACACACTGCATTTCACTTGACAGCAAGCTGTAAGAACCATAAGGAAATGTAAGTTTCTGGCCCTGGCACCTCTTGCAAGCGCCAAGATCCGATATGGATGTTAGTTCATGACAGCTGCTCCACTTCCCATCCAGCTCCCTGCCTGTGGCCTGGGAAAGCAGTCGAGGACGGCCCAAAGCCTTGCGATCCTGCACCCGCATGGGAGGTTCAGAAGAAATTCATTGCTCCTGCTTCAGATTGGCTCAGCTCTGGCTGCTCTGGCCACTTGGGGAGTAAACCAGCAGATGGAAGATCTTTCTCTCTGTTTCTCCTTCTCTCTATAAAGCTGTCCTTCTAGGGCCCGGCGGCGTGGTCTAGCGGCTAAAGTCCTCGCCTTGAAAGCCCCGGGATCCCATATGGGCGCCGGTTCTAATCCCGGCAAGCTCCACTTCCCATCCAGCTCCCTGCTTGTGGCCTGGGAAAGCAGCTGAGGACAGCCCAATGCTTTGGGACACTGCACCCGCGTGGGAGACCTGGAAGAGGTTCCAGGTTCCCGGCATCGGATCGGCGCGCACCGGCCCGTTGCGGCTCACTTGGGGAGTGAATCATCGGACGGAAGATCTTCCTCTCTGTCTCTCCTCCTCTGTGTATATCTGGCTGTAATAAAATGAATAAATCTTTAAAAAAAAAAAAAAAAAAAAGCTGTCCTTCTAATAAAAATGAATCAATCTTTTGTTAAAAATGTGGGTTCTTGTTTTCTCTTGTCCTTAGAAGCTTTTCTATTTACATGGCCAATTAAAAAAAAGCAAACAAACAAAAAACAAAACAAAAAAACCAAAAAGCACTCATGAGCATGTGGGTTTGATTTTGACTTTTAGACATGTCTGTGCGCCCTGTCAGAATCGCCTGTCGCAGGAGCACCCATCAAACTGGGGAGCAGTGCTGGGCGCCCCGGCAGTCCAGGCCACACCTCTCCGACCCAGTGTCCTCTCATAAAAAATGACGCTAACATTCACCCCACCTTCAGAGGCCTGCCATGAGCCGTGAGTGGGTGAACTGCACAAACCTGCTGGTGCTGCTTCCGTAAGTATTCCTGACAAAGAGGACACTCTTGGGGGAGGGCACTGTGGAGCAGTGGGGTCAGGTTGGCCACGTGGGACACCCACATTTCAAGTCATGCAGTCCCTATTTCTGATCTGGCTTCCTGCCCCGGGAGGCAGCAGGTGCTGGCCTAAGCCCCTGGCTTCCTGCAGCTCGTTGTGGGGAACCCTGGCTAGTCTGGGAAGCTAGAGTACAAATCAGTGGATACAAGATCTCTCTCTACCATTCTGTCTTTTAAATAAATTCACCTTTTTTTTAGTTGAAGAGCCTCAGGTTTAGAAGTAAGATCATGTCTCCTGGTCACAGGGCCAGCATGTGTCACAGGCGGGTCTACCTCCAGGGCGTAGGTTCTTGGCCACTCTGCCCTTCTGAGCACACCGCCTGGACGCTGGGCCCTGAGCCCTGTCCCCTCGACTACTCAGAGCGCTGTGGTAGTGGATTTCCACCAGTGTTGAACTCTTTGCCACAGGCATGGGCCTGGCTGTGTATGCACCTGAAGCCCAGGGGCGGGCAGGCACCACTGCAGTGAAGCCACCTGCCTGGCACCAAGCTCAGAGGGCTGGGGGCTGAGCTGAGTGGGTCCCAGCAGCAAACCTACCTGGAGCCACTCGCAAGGTCTCATGTCAGCCCACCTGCCTCCATGTCACCCTGGCCTCCTCCCACGGGGCAGCTCCCAGGCCCCTTCTGTCCCACTTTTACATCTAGGAAAGCCTCCCAGGTGGTCCATGGAGAATCCTCTGTCCAGGCAAGAGGTGTGGCTCTTTACAAAGCACCTACTACGTGCCAGGTACATTGAAAGTCATTATCACTACTTTCCAGACAGGACAATGTCCTCAGCACAGGTAAGCAAGTTTCCCAAGGGACAGAGCACACATGCACGTGCCCTGGTCAGGGCCCTCTCCTTGCCCAGGAGGGTGTGGCTCAGCTCTCACACCCTCCTACCCCAAATACGTCCTCCAGCACTTCGAAGTGGGCTTGGAAACCAGCTAGACTTGTTCAAAACCCTGTCCTGACAATTTTCTAGCTGTGCCATCCTGGGATCATGTGTATTAATGGTGACTGGCAACTAACATGTGTTAGTAGAGGATTCTCCGTGGACCACCTGGGAGCTCAGTGCTCCACACACAGCAGGTCAGGGCCTGGTTTCCAAGAGTGGGGACCAGAGGCCAAAGTTTTCAGCTGCAAAAATGCCCAGTCCCTGCACTTCTTGTTTCTCCCAGCAGAGGTCGGACCAGTGCCAAGTTCAGGAGGAGATCCTACACTGGCCAGAAGCCCTGCCTTCAGAACAGGGGGTTCTCCCAGTGGCCATCTGAGGGTTGCAAGACGTTTACCTCTCTCCCCAGGTAGGAACCTTCTTTTTCGAAGATCAAAGCCAGGTATTCTTTATTGTTTCTTGCAAAAAATCCATCAATTTCCTTCAGCCTGCAAGAGACGATATTGGGGTTAACTCTCCCCAGCCGGGAAGAGGTGAGTGCAACCACAAGGCCCCCCTGGGGTCCCTCCACCAGCCCACTAAGCCAGGTAGGGCAAACCCTTAGCCTCCAAGGATGCCGCCCTGCTCCCTGGCCCTGCTGGAGCTTTTCCTGCCTCTTTCAGGAGGCCCAGGAGGGATGCTCTGAGACCCGGGCAAGGCCCAGCTTCCAAGATGTGCTTGTTACTGGTCCCCAGGGAGACTACGACCAGGACCCGTCAGAGGAGCCAACCAGGAAGCTTCCATTCCCTCTTGGGCATCAGGAAAGGAACTGAAGGACCGGAAGTTTCCAGGGGCAGGATTCGATGGCAGCTCGGCCGACTTAACTTTCAGCCCAGGTTCCTCGGGTGGGAACAAACCGGAAGGCAAATTCTACAGTTGTGGCAGTGGCCACGCCCGGCCCAGGGAGACTACGATTAGTAGTCTGGGGGCAGGGGGAGGGGGACCCCTCAGTTCCTGGGACCTCCACTGGGTCTCTGACAGTAGTTCCTGCTGGCCATGGATTTGATTTCTCTCAGTAAGAGTCCCCGGAGCCAGGCATTGGGCTCATCTGGATTTCTCCTCCAAATGTGGAGGGCCTGGGTGTCTTTTGTCTATCTCTGGAACACCACAGGTGAGACAGCACCCACCTCTCGGTCTCATCTTCCCAGGCAAGAGGCAATGGGGAAGCTGGCCTGGCAGGGGCACAGACCTGCCGCACGCAACACAGGCAGCTGAGAGCACTCCCACTACTGCCACAAGCAGCCCTGAGGGAGGCAGCCGGAGCTGCAGCAGGTGGGAGACCTGGAGAACCCGCAACTGCTCTGCTCCCCACCTGGCGGAATGGGACCTGCACTCACCGAGCAGGCCCCCAGAGCAGAGGGGCCCCGGGTCCGAGGAAGCACAGCAGCTGCCACGCTCACTCCGAAGTCCCCAGCCCTGTAGCAGAGGCAGCGACCCCACCGTGCAGTTCCCACCCCACACTGCACTAAAGCTGATCGAATACCTGGCAGGCTCCAGAGGAGGACAGGCCGAGGGCCACTTGTCACGGTGCGTCTCCAGGGCATCAATGAGCCTCTCACGCAGCGTTGGCGCGTCGGCACCAGCCACTGTGAAGGAAGCAGGTGTGGGAGGGCTTCAGGAGAGGACGGGATGGCACGCAAGGACATCCTCCCCCAGAGGGCTGGACACACGGCAACACCCTGTCCCCTCCTCCCTCCCGCCCTTCCCCCTAGACCTGCAGTGTGTCCTCTGCCTCTTCCTCCCCTGGGCATCTCCCAGGCCAACTGGGAGGACAGCTAGAAGTCCCTGGGGGACTTCCTGACAGTGTGGGGGCTCCCCTGGGAAGGAGAGGAAAAGGCAGGCAAGGCCACCCTGGACAAGCAGAGTCAGGACACCCACCTGGCAGGGTTGTTCCCAAGCCGCCCTTGGAGAAAGCCTTGAAGAACTGCAAGTAAACGCACAGTCAGTGATGCAGCCGGCGGGGTGCAAACGCAGACAGGGGAGGCTGCGCTCACAACCCAGCCACCGGGAACTGCAGAGCCGGAGCCACAGCCACTCCCCTCCCCACTGTCCTGGCAGCCCGCCCCTCGCCCATGCCCACCCATGCCCACAGGGTGCCCAGGAGCCGCCACAGCGCCCACAGCCCTTGCTGGAGGCGGACTCCATCTCTAAGGAGCCAGCGCCCAGCGCGTGCGTGGTTACTGAGAAACACTTTTAAGAGAACAAAGAACCATGGCTGCTTCTCCTGGTGGACACATTTGAAAAATAAAATGAAGCTGCTTCCATCTTTTGGGGAATGCCAGCTCCCCCTCCTCAGCCCCCAGCTTCCCTTGTCTTGAGCTTTGAGCCTAACACCTCCATTGCCAGCAACCCCGGCCTGACATGGTCGACCCTCGGTGGGGGTCTCCAGCCTCATTCTCTGTGGGACTGGACCTGAGGCCCCAGAGAAACAAGCCTGCTACCGCCACTCCCGCTGCTTGACCCGGTTGGATTGGAGGCTTTCTCCTCCTGTCCCACGGACATGACATCCTGGGCCTGCTCTGCCCTCTTCTTGGCAAACTCTCTGAGCCTCAGCGTCCTCCCGCTGCTGACAGCAGCCAGAAGACACTCACAGCCTCTGTCATCATGGTCGCCCGTCCTCCCTACAGGCAATGTTCCCCAGCCAGGGCTTGTTTGGTCTAGCCCTTGCAGGCAGAAACTCAAATGCAGGACTGGGGTGGTATTCTGGTGGAGTTCCTGGCATCCCACATGATCCCTGAGTTGGAGTCTCAGCTGCTCCACTTTCAGCCCAGCTCCCTGCTTATGGCTGAGGAAAGCAGCAGAAATGGCTCAAGTCCTTGGGTCCCTGCACCCATGAGGGAGACCTGGGGGAGACTCTGGCTGTTGTAGAGCCATTTGGGGAGCGGACCAGCAGATGAAAGATTCTCTCTCCTTTTCTCTGGCTAGATCATTAATATAAATGTTTATTCTGGAGAAAGCTATGCATTTATTTGCTGGACAAATCTTGATCTAATGGCATTAAGTAACACTAATAGTCATGGGTTTCCTAGATTGCAACATGAGCTCCAGTAGGTAAAGCATCTACGTACCGACATTGGTTCTCAGACAGGGAACGGGAAAGCCAGCTCTTGGGGTCGTGGCCAGTGACAGTGGTCTGGACAGTGGTCTGGCCACAGCAGCCCTTCCTGGCACCAGTGCCACTGATTGTGTTCAGACTGGACGGACCCCAATTTGTTCCCAGTTAGAACGCCACAGACCTGCTGACCTTCATACAGTGCTACGGTCCCGGTTGTTGTTGGTTCAGAAACCACCAGGTTAGCCAAATCTGAACAGGTGCCTGCATTTCAGAGGTTGGACACCGGGCATGGAGCTTGGGATGCCTGCCTGCAACATCAGAGTGCCCAGCTGGATTCTGGCTCTGCTCTGGACTCCAGCTTCCTGCTGAAGCACAGCTGGGAGGGCAGCAGATGACGGCTTGAGGGGTTGGGTCCTGGTCAACCACGTGGGAGACCCAGACCGAGTCCCCAGCTCCTGGACGGAACATCAACCTCTCTCTGACTTTGAAATCGACAAACTTTAAAAGTATGTTTGAAGAAAATAAAAGACTGGTATGACCTACCTCCAAAGGTGCCTGTGTGGGCCTCTGAGGGCAGTGGCCATGGAAGTGTGGAGCTGCAGCAGCAGCCAAAATTGGGCAGACTGAGCAGGGAGCTCCCAGGAGACCCACCCACAGGGTCCTCGCCTCTCACATCACCACCTGAACCTCCCACAGCTCAGGCTACCAATTCATGCCTGCCACCATTTCCTCTTCCTCCGACAGCCTCTAGCCCCTGCGTCTGAGTCCAAAGACAAAGGTTAGAGAGAAGGTCTCCTTCCTGTCTGGCTGCCGCCTTTCCCTGCACCCCCCACTCATCTGCTCCCTTCATTGCCACGACCCCGGCCCTGCCTCCTGTTGCACCTGTCCCCAGAACCTCCCTGGCTCCTCTACAGGACTGGATGCTGCTGCCCCCACCTGCTGCCCCTCCACGGCCAGCCGCGTGCCACTGCGGGGGTCTCCGTCTTCCTTGAGCTCCGCTCCATGTTGCTGTCCTCCCCGGGTTCACACCAAGCCACCCCTGCCTTTTGAGCCTCCTGCTTTGTCACCCCACCCTTGCCATGTCAAGAGCCCAGGGCCCTCCTAAAGCCCCCACGGTAGATCTCAATGCTCCGTTCTGTTTGCAGAGCTCATGCAGAGGGAGTGAACACAGGGACAAAGCCCAGGCCGCTGGTTTCTGCTGTTCCAGCCAACTGTTCCTTTCGCAGCCGGAGCCTTCCGCCCAGGTCCTCACCTGTGCCACACTTCTCGCCGGGCCGGGCCGTCCTGGCCGTCTCCACCCGGGGGTGAGGGCACATCTGCCGCCGCCCCGCACGCACGCACACACACGACTGGTTCAGCCTCCCCGGCTGCTTTTCTCCCTGAGGGACGGTTCTCCTCCCTGCCACCCAGACTGGCAGCTTGCTTCCCCACAAGCCCCAGTGTCCGGTGTCTGACTGCTGTGACTCTGGTCTCCATGACAACCTCAACAGCACTTCTTCCGCACCTGTTGCCCTCTGCGCCCTGCCCTGAGGACAGCCCCAGTCCCTGCCGGTCCCACTACTGTGCTCCTCCTTGCACCTCTGCCATGACTGCCCGCAGCCCCTGAATAAGGTCCGAACTCCCTGCATCTGACCCCTGCTGGATCTGACGCCCCCGTGTTCCCTTCTGCTGCCCCCTGCTCCCTGCCACACTCCAGCCACAGGGGACTTTGGTCTCAACTTGGAAACAAGCTGCTAAGCCCCCTCTGGGTCCAAGAGGCAGGATGAGAGCGTATTCATTTCTGCCATGGAGCCTGGCATGGTGCCGGGGTCGAGTGGGGAGGGGGGCACAGCACCCCAAGGGACTCCACAGATGTCTGCTCGGTCAGATGGGGGATCTCTGCCTTTGATCAACCCAGGAATGCGTGGGGAAATCTAGTCTGGGCACGCTTTTGCCCTCTTAAGAAAATGCACCCTAACTCAGGTGGTGGTGGTGGTGGTAGAGGTGGGCACCAACCCCAAGGGCAAGGCATGGCTGCTTGGCAGGCAGGAGCAGCCAGCACCCGGCCCTCACACAGGAGCCCCTGGAAGGCAGCCAGCCTCTGCCCTCCAGCGGGAGCCCAGGTGGTACCAGGCAGGTCTGTGCAAAGCTGAGCAACGGCTGCCTGGAGAGCACACGCATCGCCCTGCTGCATGGCCGGGCAGCACTGAGGGAGTCTCAGGCCAGACCTGAAGGGAAGCCTGTAGATGCCACAGGGGAGGCGGGGAGCCATGGTGACCAGGGGACTCGCCTCCTGTGTACAGAGGCCTCTCCGTGACATCCTGCCATCTGCAAGACCCACTTAAGGACAAGGCCCAGCCCTGCATACACACACAATACACACCACAAGGCACGCACATGCCCTGCCTTGCATTCAGGGGTCCATCATTGCTGGGCCCCCTCCTTCCCAGCCCCCTCAGCCCTCCGCATGAGCCTCTGCCTATCCAGACTGGTCTCCACCTGCCACTGTTCTGCCCACAGGGCCTTGGCTCTCCCCCCGCCCTGCCTGTGATCCCCTGCCCACACTCCTCCTCTAGGTTGGCCACACCTCAGCCGCCCTCTGGCAATGGGGAGTCCTCACCCCATTTAGGGTGAGAGCCCAGGAGCCCACGGAGCCCCATGCAGCAGGCTCCGGGCAGCCTGCCGGCCGCTCTCTCTCCAACTGGGCCCTGTGTGTGTGCTACAGGATGGAGGCCGCACGCTAGCTCTGGGACTGCCCCACTATGCTGAGTACAGCACCATGCACCCAGCCAACATCACGTGGCTGCACTGGCCCCCACACTACCCAGGCCACAGAGAAGTACCCACTCACCCCAGAAATGAGAAGGAATAAAATGAACATTTACCCAGCATTTTCTCCAAACCCCACCCGAGTCTCGGCATGTTCACACCTGGAGGCCCACTTCAGGGGCTACTGCCGTGGCATGGCAAGCTGAGCCTCTGCCTGGCGCGTCAGCACCTCATATGCGCACCAGTTCGAATCCTGGCAGTTCCACTTCCCATCCAGCTCCCTGCTAATGTGCTTGGGAAAGCAGCAGAAGAGGGCCCTGCACATGGGAGACCTAGAGCAAGCTCCAGACTCCTGGTTCTGGACCAGCCCAGCCCTGTCGCTGTGGCCATTTGGGGAGTGAAGCAGTGGATGGAAGATTCTCTCTCTGGTTGTGTGTGTGTCTGTGTGTCCTTCTCTCTGTAACTCTGCCTTTCAAGTTAAAAAAAACTTTTAAAGAAAGCCTACTTCATTCTCAGCAATGATCAGATGAAGCAGATGGCACCCACTTCTCAGACAAGGAAACCGAGGACCATGGCCTGGCACAGTGACATGCAGTAAGCGGTCGAGGGAGGACTTGGACTCCTCCTGGCCTGATGTCCAGGAATTTGGCAAAAGGAAGACACAGCTGTTTCACCCCAGTGGTCTGTTCTGTGTCAGCCTCCTTCCAGCCCAGCCCTGACAGCGAGGGGCCCCAGCTAGCATTCACGGAGAGCACCCCCCCCCCAAGAAGGCACAGCCTCCAGTCCCCAGTCCCCCCGCTGTGGCTGTGGGCAGCCGGCACGGCCCCTCCCTGCCGGGCTGGGATTGTGACCTGCCCTCCAGGGACAGGGTGTTTCTAAACAGGCTGGGTTAGTGGAAGTTCGCTGTTTACTCATGGTGACAAGGGGCGTGCAGAGGAAAAGGACCCTGACACAAGGTCACCAGGTGGCCCTGTCCCCAGGAAATCGACAGCATTCTCCCCTTCCCCACTGAGCAGCGGCTGGGTGTGGGTGACAAGCACAGGCTCCAGTCGCACAGGGTCTGCTCTGCTTTCCAGGGAGCCGGGCCTCAAAGGCCACGGGCTCACAGGCTCTTGGCACCCCGAGAGACCTGGAACCTGTCTGGGCAGTGTTTGCCTAAGACTGGATCTGACGACCTGCAGTTGAAAGAAACTGTCAAGGCAGAAAACGCCAGCATGTGCTGCCCTTTGAGTACACATTATTTTGCAGCACTTCTGCGGGATCAGCTTGGGGCCCGAGGGCAGAGATACAGCCATAGCCTGAAGCACTCGGCTCAGCTAAGCCGAAACAGAGCTGCAGGTTGCTCAGCGGAGGCAGGGGAGGCTTTGCCAAGAGAGGTCCTGACACCTGCTCTCTGGGGAAAGATGACTTGTGGAATGGCCCTGCCAAGCAGGTGCTGCCCGTCTGGAGGCAGGGGAAGGCCCACCCAGCACCCCTCCCACAAGCTGGGTGGCAACGGAGATGACGACTCCTTCACGGCATCCAGGCTGCGTGTGCTGCGTGACTCGGAGGAGCTAGGAGCCCTGTACAGCCACCTGCCTTGGTTGCCGCCTCCCCAGTTTCTGGGCCCAGCCTCTGCCAGGCAGGAACGGGAAAGTCCTGGCTGTCAGGCCTTGCAGGGTCCCAGCAAGGTGTGCCAATGTGGCCACGGTGGCATGGCAATGCCAAGCCCTGCAGGGAAGGAATCAAGCATCTTCTTTGTCCGTGATGCCCACGGCTTCGCCTCGGGGCAGCCCACTCGGCCTGCTCAGCCCCATTCCCTGGCTCCCAGTGCATATACCACGGGGCTGGGGAAAGGCCCAGTCCTGGCAGGGTGCGGGGGTGTCTTTTACATTAAAGGAAGGACTGTAGCACAGCACATCAGCCCAGCTTCAGCTAAGCCAGGGAGGTGGCCCAGGTCCCGGGATCCAGGAGTGTCATCACCGGGAAGAGGGGAGGGAGTTGGAGCCAGACTGCTGCAGGAGCCCGGGCGGTGCTTCCTAGACCCATGCTCATGGGGTCATTAGGCTGAGTTCTGGCCCGCTGCTTGAAATGCCAAGTACCCAAGCTCAGAGAGCTCATGTTCCAGGGACAACAGTTGGCAAGTCAACTCTCAAAGGCATTTCCTGATTATTCTTAGGGGCTGGAGGGGAAAGTGCTTTTCTTGGATGGGGAGGCAGGGCATTAAGTCTCACCAGAGGTCAGGAGAGAGAGACTGGGGTGGAGGAGGATCCGCAGTCTCTAATTTGGAAGAAAAAAAACAACAGGACTAGAGCAGGGTATGCACCCTGCTACGGTGCCCTCCCCGTGGCTGTGGCTGCAGGGTGTGACGGCACCCGTACTGCACACCGGATCCTGGGCACGTTGGGTGAGGCTACCCCGGGCAGACCCTTCTGAGCACCTACAGCTCACGGTCCTGGCCTGATGAGGGGGAAGCCTGCCAGGTCTCTGGGGCCAGACCCTGCCCACAGATGGGTCCTCCAAATCCAGGGCTTCCAGAGTCAGGCTCCCGGGCTTGGTGGTCAAGGAGGAGAACCCCAGGTGACACTGCCTGGCCCATAGCTCTCACACGACCCTCTCTCCCTTACAAAGGACAGACTCTCCCAGACCCAACGAACCTGTCTTCCCACGGGTGTTGCATGAAGCTGGGGCTGGGGGCTGAAACCAGTCACAGAGGGCTCAGAGAGCAGCGAGCACAGCAGGCAGGCCAGGAGCCCCAACAGGCACAGGATGCACAAAGCCCCCTTCCTAGCCAGGACTACCCTCCCGCCCTGGCCGGGCGACACGCACCCTCACGGTGGGGAAGCCGGGGATGTTGAAGTCCCTGCAGATGGCACTGTTGGTCTCATCAGCGCAGTCCAGGGCAGCAAGGTTCAGCGCCGGCCTCCAGTCTGAAAGGAGGAGACGCCTGGTTAGGGAGGCGCAGAGCCAGGTACCCCTGCCCCCAAGGACACCAGCCCTGCCCCAAAGCTCAGAGGAACAGGGTCACTTCTCCCACAGAAAAAGACCTCAGAGTGCCTGGCCCCTCAGTCCTCATGATTCAGGGCCTCACAGGAACTGCCCCCTAAGCCAGGGCTGGCCCCCCTGTAGTGGGGGAGAGACGCATGCACGCCGGGGTTAAGCTGCCATGGGGGCACCAGCATCCCGTGCCAGAGTCCCCTTAGAATCCCAGCTGTTCCACTTCCCACCCAGGTCCCTGCTGATACACCTGGGAGAGCAGCTGAAGATGGTTCAGTGCGTGGGTGGTCAGGGCTAGGGCTGGGGCTGGGGGGTTGGTTGAAGAGAGAAGTAGGAGGAGCCTGGCCCCCAGGGGAAGGCTCTGATGAGGCCGAGCTCCCTGTGGACCTTGGGGCACTGGAGGATACAATCAAGTTTCTAAAGGGTGGAGGGCTTAGGGTGAGGGTGGGGGAGAATTCCCCTGGGGATCCTCAGAGATCTCTGAGCCAGGGACACAGGCAGTCAAGCCAGCTTGGATGTAGTGGGGGGAATGGGCCCCCTGCTAGACGTGGAGACAGGAAACCTACAGGAGGAGGGGAAAGGTGCCTTGAATCCAGGAGCCACAGGGAAAGTAGCAGGTCCTGCTCCTCCATCAACCCAGGCCAGGGCTCGGGAAGCAGCCAGCAGCTCCCATACCCAGCCGTCTGGAAGGCAAAACCACCTACTGCCCACTCTCACCTCACCCCACCACCAGTGGGGAGGAGACAACCCTGTCATCACCGCTCGGAGGAGGCAGCAGGCTGAGCCACCTCCAGGCTGCTCCAAGCCCCACTTCCTGCTTTCTCTGCCTCTGCAGGTTCAGGCAGTTTACAGGGGTGCCAACTGCTCCAATCACAAAACGGTTTTGTCCTCTAGGTGAAGCCCATTGTCTGTACCTGGCTGGCAGTGGCCAAAAGCCTCAGTGGAGCTCAGATGGCATCGGCAAATGTGCCGTGTCTCTCCTGTACCCAGCACGTCCGGGTCAGTGCTCCCACAGCCCCATCAGGAAAGCCAGACGGCATTTATCTCTAAGCCCACTGCTTCCCCCAGCTGCGTGATGCAGAGATTGGATAGCCACGCCCCAGGTACAGACACAGCTCACAGCCTCCGTGCGAAGAATCCAGAGGACTCGGCCAGCTTCCTGGGACACCCTTGCTGGGGCGCTAGGCAGCGGAGGCCCAGCGGAGGCCCAGCGGAGGCCCAGCGGAGGCCCAGCGGAGGCCGTGCTGCTTGGGGAGCTGTCTCCACCTCCCGGAGTTCCTGTGTTCTCACAAGACCTGCCAGCCCAGGAGTAAGTGGAGGTAGTGGCCAGCACCTGTGGGATGCTGGGAGAGTCCCGACTCTTTCCTGGGAATATCGGTGTCAATACCTTGATGAGCCACTGTGACCTGTCACCCTCTGGTTTGACCTGCGGACCTGACTCCGCATCACCGTGGTATGTCACAGTCTACCTGGATTTTGACAGGGCTCCGGCACCAGGCCAGACAGATCGAGCCTAGTCACTTGCACCATAACTGCATGTCACCATGTTGAACCAGGTCGTTGACCTGGCCTTCCGAGAAACAGAGAGCCAGCCAAATCCCCAAAGGGGCCAGCTCTAGCCTACACTTGTTTAACCTTTAGAAGAACTGACTTGGAAACGGCCTTTGGTTCTCCGTCTCTGCTTCATCCATGCTTTTCTGTCTCCAAGGCTGAGTTCCCCTTGGAGGGGAGAAATCCTAGGATCACAAATTACCAGCCACCTGTGTGCCATCTCCACCCAGAACTGGTCGTCATCGTCCCTTTGCACAGCTCTGCTGGCCACAGACAGTGCTGATGCCCCGTGGGGAGCAGGAAGGCACCCAGGACAGGTCCCTCGGCCAGCCCCAGGGTTGGACTCTGCCCTTTTTGCACTGAGCCCTGGCGTCATTGTGACTTTCAAATCCAGAGTCCACATGTGCTGCGAGAGGGCAGATGACCTTTCGGGATTTGCGGTGGCTGATGAGTCACTGGCCAGAGTGGAAACGGAGACAAAAAGCAGGACAGGTCCTGTAGGGGAGGCCTCAGGTGACTCAGGTGTTAGACAGAAACTGACAGTTACTGCCAGGAGCCGCAGTGGGGGCTGTGAACTCTAGCTCTCGGAAATTCATGGGGAATGTTGTCTTCTCCCTCTTCCTGTGTCTTGTGCTCACATGGGGGGGAAATCATTGCCAGGTCCCACAGGAGAACCTCAGAGCCAAAGCTACTAGCAGCGTATTCGAGAGCTGTTAAAGTACTGACCGCCAAAACCAGACTCGAGCCAGGATAAATGGTTCACCAACACAGGTTAGCAGAAAAGCTCCTGCAGTGAAGGGACACTGGGAAAGCATCACAGGCCGGTCCTTTGTTGTGTCAAAGCACCTGGGACTCGAATCTTCCTGCTACACCTGCCTTTACACATGCGAGATTTAAGCCCCAGGGCCTGTGCAATGGCCATTGTGGCTAAATCCTTGACTTGCATGAGCCAGGATCCCATATGGGTGCCTTGTATCCTAATTGCTTTGTGTCCTAATTGCACCATTTCCCATTTAGTTCCCTGCCTGGGAAAGCAATCAAGCTGGCCTAAAGCCTTGGGACCCTGCACCCATGTGGGAGACCTAGAAGAAGTTCCTGGCTCCTGGCTCCAGATCAGCGCAGCTCCAGCTGTGGGAGTCACTTGCAGAGTAAACCAACGGATGAAAGCTCTTTCTCTCTGTCCCTCCTCTTGGTAAATCTGCCTTTTGGTACAAATAAATAAATATTTAACAAAGAAGAAAGCAGGAGGAGAATTAAGGAGCTTTACGTCCCGGACAAAGCAGCCACAGGTGCAGCTGCAGTTTGCAAGGCCAGCACCCCATACAGGACAGCTCTGGAGGCCTGGCTGCTCAGCCTCCACCCTCTCTCCTGCCCACGTTTCTTGGACGGCAGCAGATAACCCAAGTTTTAGGGTCCCTGTCACCCAAACAGGAGGCCAGGAGGCCGTGCCAGGCTCCTGGCTTCCAGCTGGCCCGGCTGGTGTTTCTATTTGGGGAATCGAACAGTAGAGGGATGATCTCTCTCTTGCTCTTTCTCTCTCTCTCTGATGCCCTGCCTTTCAAATAAATAAATGTTTTTTAAAATATTCATCTATTTTTATTGGAAAGGTAGATTTACAGAGACAAAGATCGTCCATCTGCTAGCTCACTCCGCAATGGCTACAATGGCTGGAGTTGAGCCGATCTGAAGCCAGGAGCTTCTTCCAGGTCTCCCACACAGACATAGGAGTCCCACAGCTTTGGGTCATTCTCCACTGTTTTCCCAGGTCATAAGCAGGGAACTGGATGGGAAACGCAGCAGCTGGGAGTCGACCTAGTACCATATGGCATGCGTGTGGAGGATTAGCCTAGTATGTCACAGTGTTGAACCCTCAAATAAATAAATCTTTAAAAGACACACAGAGAGAATATTAAGCCCTGGAAGCTGCAAACACAAAAGTGGTAAAATCTTTTTTTTTCTTCTGAAGATTTATTTTTATTTGCTTGAAAGGCAGAGTTACAGAGAGAGACAGAGAGAGAGAGAGAGGGGGAGACATCTTCGCTCCACTGGACACTCTCCAAATGGCTACAACAGCCTGGGCTGGGGCAGACTGAAGCCAGCAGCCCAGAGCCTCTGTCAGGTCTCCTACACGGGCACGGGGGCCCAAGCACCTGGGCCATTGCACCAGCAGGGAGCTGCATCAGAAGTGGCAGAGCCAGGCCTTAAATCAGTGCCTGTATGGGATGCTGACATCTCAGGTAGCAGCCTAACTTGCTATGCCACATTACTGGCCCTGAAGTAGTGAAATTTCATAAAAGATAATTTAGAATTATGATGGCCTGTAGGTGGAATAACCCAGATGAACAACATCATGGGTCCAGCGTGATAGCCCAGTGGCTAAATCTTCACTGTGAACGCATCAGGATTCCCTATGGGTGCTGGTTCATGTCCCAGCTGCTCCAGTTCCCACCCAGCTCCTTGTTGGTGGCCTGGAAAAGCAGCAGAGGATGCCCAAAGCCTCAGGACACGGCACCCACAGGGGGAACCTGGAAGAAGCTTCTGGCTTTGGATCTGCTTATCTCTGGCCGTTGCAGCCACCTGGGGGGAGTAAACCAGTGGATGAAAGATTTTTCTCTCTATCTCTTTGCATCTGGAAATCTTACTTTCCAACAAAAACACATAACTTTCAACAACAAAAAAAGCTGTCATCACGGCACAGCTGACAGAGCCACTGCCTGTGACAGCTATGTTCATGTCCCAACTACACCAACTGTTCCACTTCGATCCATCCCTCTGTTAATGCATGTAGGAAAGCAGTGGAAGATGGCCAAAGAGCGTGGGCCCCTGCCACCCACATGGGAGACATGGATGAAGCTCCTGGCTCCTGGCTTCAGCCTGCCCCATCCCTTGGCCACTGTGGTCATTTGGGAAGTGAACTAGTAGATGAAATATGTCTCCCTCTGGGCTCGGTGGCGTGGCCTAGTAGCTAAAGTCCTTACCTTGAACGCGCCGGGATCCCATATGGGTGCCGGTTCTAACCCCGGCAGCTCCGCTTCCCATCCAGCTCCCTGCTTGTGGCCTGGGAAAGCAGTCGAGGACGGCCCAAAGCTTTGGGACACTGCACCCACGTGGGAGACCCGGAAGAGGTTCCTGGTTCCCGGCTTCGGATCGGCACAGCACCGGCCGTTGCGGCTCACTTGGGGAGTGAAACATCGGACGGAAGATCTTCCTCTCTGTCTCTCCTCCTCTGTGTATATCTGACTTTGTAATAAAAACAAATAAAATCTAAAAAAAAAAGAAAGAAAGAAAGAAATATGTCTCCCTCTCTGTCTCCATTCTCTTGCTCTCTGAAACACTCACATTCAAATAAACAATGAAATAAACCTCTAAAAACTAAAAAAAAAAAAAAAAAAAAAAAACCATGAAAACGTGGGAGACCTAGCCTGGGTTCTAGGTTCCCGTTCTCTCTCTCTCTTTTGCCATAGAATATATATGTCTCTACCTTTCAAATACACTTTGAAAAATAATTGTTAAAAATATTTTAAAATTTTATTGGCAAGGAGATTCAGAGAGAGAAGGAAAAAGATCTTCCATGTACTAGTTTAGTGAGCCAATCCAAAGCCAGGAGCCAGGAGCCTCCTCCAGGTCTCCCACATGGGTGCAGGGGCCCAAAGACTTGAGCCATCCTCTGCTGTTTCTCCAGGCCACAAGCAGAGAGCTGGATGGGAAGTGGAATAGCTAGGACTTGAACTCGTACTCATTTGGATGCCAGTACCAGAGGTAGAAGCTTATCCTATTATGCATGACACTGGCCACTAAAAAATAAATTTAAAACATAATAAGGGTCCCAAACGGGGCCTCCCACAAACGCCTATCAATATACAGAAGCTTCTAAGATTAAAAAAAAAAAAATGTGGGCCCGGCGGCGTGGCCTAGCGGCTAAAGTCCTTGCCTTGAACACCCCGGGATCCCATATGGGCGCCGGTTCTAATCCTGGCAGCTCCACTTCCCATCCAGCTCCCTGCTTGTGGCCTGGGAAAGCAGTTGAGGACGGCCCAAAGCCTTGGGACCCTGCACCCGCGTGGGAGACCCGGAAGAGGTTCCTGGTTCCTGGCATCGGATCGGCGTGCACCGGCCCGTTGCAGCTCACTTGGGGAGTGAATCATCAGACGGAAGATCTTCCTCTCTGTCTCTCCTCCTCTCTGTATATCCGACTTTCCAATAATAATAAAATCTTTAAAAAAAATTAAAATAAAAAATAATAAAAAAATGTGTCTTTTAAAGGACTTCACAAAAAGGCAAATTGAAAACTTAAGCAAGTAGTTGAAAAAAAGAATTGAAGCTCTTGGCTTGGTGGCTACCCCCACCCTCCTGCAACACACCCAGAGAAGCACCCTTGGTGTGGTGTGTTCAGCTCCTCGGCCCAGCAGGTGCACTGCTGTGCAGAGCTGCACACCGAGTCTGGGCCCAGTTCATGAACAAATGCCACCCCCAGCCTGGCAATCAAGTGAGTAAAAGGGGGCCAGCTGAGACCTTCCCTGTGCAGGGGCACTGCCTTCTGAGCAGGGAAGGGATGTGGGCTCAGGAAGCAGAGCTGCTGGGCACAGCTGGGCATGCACACATTCCTGGGAGGCCACCCCATGGCCAGACACCAGAGGGCCAGGGGAGGAAGGCAAGCCAGTGCAGGGATGCCCCGGTTGGAGGGCTTGTGTATGGCCAAGGATGTGGGCAGTATCCTGTCCCCAGGGCCTCCAGCACAGGAGGGAGTGGAGCCCCTTGCAGGGCTGGCCACTGGGAGATCCAGAGGGCTCCTCTCTGTACCCCACTCAGCTTGCTCAGGGACCAAATGAGGGCCAGGATCCATAGGCTCTCAGACTCTGATAGTTCTATCACTCGGGTGCTGGTGGCCTCTTGCTGATCAACAAGACTGGGCCCAGACTCTGTTAGGCCACCAAGAGCGCCTGGGGCCTGGCCAGACCCTGCCTGGTCTCGGCTCCAGCCCCTCTGCAGAGCCTCCAAGGAAGTCCTCCAGACCCGTTAGCTCATTCCTCCTGGCTGGAAGTTTCTGGGCTATGGAGTCATGGGATAGACACCATGGCCTTCCCTCCCCCTCCCCCTGGCTGACATCCAGGTCTGAGAGGAGCACTGCCCCTGCTCACATTCATACATGGAGTCCTGGGAGGCGTGGACGCTGCCACCCCTGAGTGCTCTGTGCTAGATGGGGCCCTTGCTGCTTGGTGTGCCAGGGCTATGAGGAGGAGGTGGTACATGTGCCCCGGAAGAGAAAGCAGGGCAAATGCTGTGTGCACGTGTCTGCGTGGCTCCACTCCTGCTGTTCCTGCCCTGCCAGTTCTCTCTGCCCAGGCGCTGGATGGCTGCAGAGGACGGGCTCAACAGCTTTCTCCAGTACAGTGCCAACCTGGGCGAGTCGGGTAGCGCCTGTGCTTTGGGTATTTCCTTCGGTGGTGATAACAAAAGCTTATAAAGGCCCCTCAGCCAAGTGCTGGCATCAGGCAAATGGCAGCTTAAATGGCTGCCTGAAGGAAGGCTTTCAGTGACCAGGTCAGCCTTCCCCAAAGCCTCTCCCCTTCCCTGAATTCCTGCAACAAGAGAGGGCTTAGCCACTCCTTTGGGGCCCTTTTCCAACCCAGACTGCTGGCCAAGTTTCCTGCTGTGCGTGGAAACTTGTAATATAAACAATGCTTTGTCACTCAATAAATATTTGCAGAATGATTAGCAGCGATGAAGGTCTGCACGGGTACAATCAATGCCAGCCACCTGGTGGGACAATGAGAGTCGCTCTGGGGCAGAAGGGAAGTGGGTGGCGGTTGGGGGCAGCCAGTTTCTCTGAAACAAGTGCTGTGCCCCAGGGCAGCAACTAGCCCACAGGAACCCAGGCAACGAAGTGGCCCACCTAATGAGCCCTATCCAGTCCGATGAAATATCTGCAGCCAGCTGGGCAGGGTTGCAAAATTCTCCTCCTCCCCCCAACCCACCATGCCCTTCCACACTCTCTCTGCTCCTGCCCACACACCTGAACCACCTTCAGCATGGGGCATGTGCCAGTCACACAGCACCCAGGGGGCCAGGCCACAGCAGCTGGCAGAGCAGAGTGAGGTCCGACCCACCCCAACTGCTCAGCCTGACTCAGCTAGAAAACACCCCTTTGGGCTGGAGCAGAGGACGGGGGGTCACCACTACCAGCCTGGACCACGCGGTGGCTCCCCTGCTGAGAACCTGCTGCAGTGGGGGAGGGGAGTGACCACCTCCAAGCCTCTGTAGAGGCCTCACCTCCACCTCCGGTCCACCCAGGTGTCACCTAAAGACCTTGAGCCTTTCATTTGCCTCTCAGAGGTCAAAGGGGAAGACTGTCAACTCCAGGCGCAGGAGGAAAGACCTCGGCTGGGGCAGGCACCATGGCTCAATTGGCTAATCCTCTACCTTCAAGTGCTAGTATCCCATAGGGACACCAGTTCATGTCCCAGCTGCTCCACTTCCCATCCAGCTCCCTGCTTGTGGCCTGGGAAAGCAGTCGAGGACGGCCCAAAGCCATGGGATCCTGCACCTGCGTGGGAGATCCAGAAGCTCCTGGCTCCTACCTTCAAGTCGGCTCAGCTCCAGCTGTTGGAGCCATTTGGAGAGTGAAACAGCAGATGAAAGATCTTTCTGTCTCTCCTTTCTGTACATCCTTCTTTGAGAAGAAAGACAGACCAAAAAAAGTGCGATCACGGCCCTGAGGCAGGCAGGGTCAGCAACTGCATGTGCAATTCAGAGGAAAACTCTGGGTCGCTAAGAGGCCAAGGCTCTGAGTCAGCTGGAAACTCCTCCTTCCCTCCAGCACTCTCCGGCAGGAGCTCCTCGGAGCCTGAGTCAGGCACAGCCGCCACAGGCCTCTCCCAGCCTCAGGGAGCAAACGCACAGCACACCGGTCAGGTGGCTGGGCCTGTGTGTCCTCCAAGACCACCACTCCGGTGCGCCCCTCCTCCTCTCCCTTCCTCCTGCCCTGATCCCGTATGGTGGCAACACCAGCAGAGCGTGCAGGGCTGCTGAGATGGCACATCAGAGAGGCTCGCACGCTGACGGACAACCTAGAAGAGTTCGTAAGTTCTGCTTATTTTCCAGAGGGCTGGGGTTGTGGTCTACCAAGTTAAGCTGCTGCCTGGGATACCGACATGCCAGGCGAGTGCTGGCTCAAGTCCTCCTGGCTGCTACACTTGGGACCCAGCTCCTTGTTCATGAGCCCGGGAAAACAGCAGGAGATGGTCCTGCCACCCATGCGAGTGACCCAGATGGAGTCCTAGGCTCCTGGCTTCAGCCTGGCCCAGTCCCAGCCACCGTGGCCATCTGGGGAGTGACCCAGCAGACGGAAGACCTCTCTCTTTCTGTTAATTCCTTCAAATAAATAATCAGGAGGCAGCTCAAATCCTGTCTGCTTCCAAGCCAGCTCCCTCCTGATGCGCCTGGGAAACCAGGCAAGCCAGCAGCAAGTTCCTGGGCTCCTGCCATCCACCTGGAAGACGCAGGCACAGCTCGCGGCTGCAGACCTGGGACTGGGGTCATTTGTGGAGTGCACCAGCAGGTGGAAAAGCCCTGTCTGTCTCATCCTCTTTGCCTTTCAAACAAGTAAAAAAAAACCTTTTTTTTTTTTTTTTTTTAAAGAAAACTGGGAATTTTCAGGCCCACACACACCACATGCCCAGTGCCGGCTAGCCTCTTCAGTCACTGCCCTTCAAGCTTTGGGGCTGGGAGGGGGTGT